>NC_134590.1:7507500-7820000 GCF_037038515.1 Microtus pennsylvanicus | reverse complement strand
AATACAAGCCAAGCAGTTTGTTTCAGGAAGTTCCTTGCCTATTTATCAGTGGTTGTTTAAATATTTTAATAGTTTATAGTAAGGAAAACTGAAGGGAAAGTAATGAATGAAAAGGTCAAACCTGGTGAGCCAGGTGGGCTCCTACTGCAGCCACGGCAGCGTAGTAGGGGAGGGTCTGACCGCTGTTGGCGCCAGCCAGGCTCAGTGCTCCCAGCATGGCGATCCCAAAGCCACTGAGCCACTTCCTGGTGTTCTCCCTGAACAGCAGTGCTGTGGACTTCAGGCCAATCAGAGCGTCATCTCTTTTGTCCTAACACCAGGAATAGGAAAGTGTGTTTTGATATTTAATTCAGTAAGATGGAAATCACAGTTCTCAAGTATTCAACTTAGCCTTTCTAATATATGTACAGCTGATCCTGCTTTCCAATCAAAGAACACACATGTTAAAGAGCATATAGCTATACCACAAGCTATAGAAAACGAGAGACTCCCAGCACTCAGGAGGCAGAGGTAGGTGGACGTGTGTGAGTTCAAGGCCAGCCTGGTCTCAGAGCGAGTTCCAGGACAGCCTGCTGGGCGCTGGTATTTGAAGGCATGCCCCACACCTGGGTTGGTCTTTGTTCTTCCTGAGCTCCATTCCTCCGGAGCTCTCAGTTCTCAGTTTCAGTCTTGCTGGTGTCACAGATGCAGGAGATGCTGCTCACTGCATATCCACACCCACCCACTCTCCACTCAGCCCAGCTGACCCCTTCACGTGGAGCTGGGTGCTGTAACTATCTCCTGGAACCAACACCTTCACGTGGAGCTGGGTGCTGTAACTATCTCCTGGAACCAACACCCACACATACTCACAGAATTAATAAATAAATCTTTTTAAAAAGTTCGTAAGTATAACCTGACTAGACACACAAGTAGTAACCAAATGTGGTGGGGAATGTACTAACCATTTCATAATGTATACGTATGATACATCACTTCATACACACTGACTATAAACAATGCTTATCAACTGTGCTTCAGGAATCAAGAAAAACAACAACAGGCATCCCAAACAAACCATAAAAGGTAACACTAGGGAGCTGTAAGGACGTTTGTGCCTAAGTAAATACTCTTTGAAAACAAGATTTATTTTCAGTTGTGTGTGCATACTGGTGTCCATGTACCTTCTATGTGTGTGGGTGCCATGGAGACCTGAAGGGGGTATCAGGTCCCCAGGAGCTAAGGGTTACAGGCAGTTGGGAAGCACCAGGTGGTCCTCTCCAAGAGCAGCAAGCGCTCTCAATTGTGGAACCATCTCTCCAGATCCCTCAAAACACTATTCTGGAAATTTTACTCACACACTCATATGTATGAAGTGTTAATGATGATAATATAATTTATAATTGTCAAAACT
Source organism: Microtus pennsylvanicus (assembly GCF_037038515.1). Classification (NCBI taxonomy): domain Eukaryota; kingdom Metazoa; phylum Chordata; class Mammalia; order Rodentia; family Cricetidae; genus Microtus; species Microtus pennsylvanicus. The sequence goes on along the minus strand of NC_134590.1, from coordinate 7,818,607 downwards.
CAGTAACAGCTTACTTTGCCAAAACAGACATATCATTATATTTCAAATTGTGATGCCATTCTAAGTCAAGGGACGACTAGGTTGATTCAAGTGACAATGACAAAGAACAGATAAAAATATATGGGGATGGCCAGAGATGATGGCATATAACTGGGACCCAGCATTTGAGACTGTGGTGGAAAGGCCCAGGAGTTCAAGGACAGCCTTGTGCCTCAGAAACAGTAAGAAGGAAACTGAAAAGAGAGAATGTATTGCCTGCACACCTCACGGTCTGCCTGATGTACTGACGAGATCCAGACAGAGGTAAGAGAAACTGAGTACAGAACTCGGACACCATCTGGGCTTGAATTTCAGCTCTGTTCCCACTACCCAGGGAACCATGGGAAGTTACTTATCCATAAAATGGGGACAGACAAGATCCTTCCTGTGTAGGCTGTTAGAAGATTAACTTAGTTTTTGTAAAATATTTAAAAGGGTGCCTGGAATATAGTAAATATTATTTAATGCTTGTGAACAAAACAGAACAAAGCAGCTGAACTGCAGAGTAAACTAGTGTAAAAATGAGCAGCAATGTTTTGTTGGGTAAAGGGAGCAGGGGATGGTTTTCTTTTTAGGGAACAATCTCCTTTGTCTACCGTTAAAGTCACTGTGCAGATCTGTAATCCCATCTCAGAGGAGAGGCAAGTGAACCAGGAGCACAAGGTCATCCTTGGTTACACAAGTTCAGGGCCAGCCTGGGTAACATGAAATGCTGTCTCAAAAACCAAATTAGACAAAGAAACAAACAAAAACGGCTCTTAGAAACCACAGCAGTGGGGCTGGAGAAATGGCTCATAGGTTAAGAGCATTGCCTGCTCTTCCAAAAGTCCTGAGTTCAATTCCCAGCAACCACATGGTGGCTCATAACCATCTGTAATGGAGTCTGGTGCCCTCTTCTGGCCTTCAGGCATACATACAGACAGAACATTGTATACATAATAAATAAATAAATAAAAATTAAAAAAAAAAAAGAAACCACAACAGTTAAACCAAAGTTCAGAAAAATATATCATTTCTTTACCTGGTGGGCATAAATAGTATCATATATCAGTGTCCACATAACACCAGAAAAATAAAGAGGCAGGCATACAGCTGGGTCACAGGAACCCTTGACAGCAGACCATCCAAGTAATGCACCCCAATTAAAAGTCAGCCCTGCAATCAGGGGAAGCAGAATGTACGTCAGCACTCCATAGGAACATAAGGCGCACATGTCAAATGCTCACTCCTGTCAGGTCCTGCTACACTGCTCTGTGTCCTTCACAGAATCTCCTCAACCTCCTGTGGCTGGTTCTTATTTGTACATCTTACAAAAAAAAAAAAACCCAACAACAAAAAAAAAACAGTCGGGTGGTGGCGCACGCATCTCTGTGAGTTCGAGGCCAGCCTGGTCTACAAGAGCTAGTTCCAGGACAGGCTCCAAAACCACAGAGAAACCCTGTCTCGAAAAACCAAAAAAAAAAAAAAAAAAAAAAAACCAGGCACAGAGAGTTTAACTAGTAATTAAAATAACAGCTAATAATGTACCTAAGAAGTTTGTGCCTGGCAGAGCCATCAAACTGTGAGTGCTGGAGTCGGAATGCAGACATACCAGGCTCTCTCTACCTCCCGGTAAGCTATGGGAAGAGAGTACAGACAACACTCACTCTGCTCCCTCAGCCTCGGTGAGGTCTGTACACACATCCGTGCACTGACAGAGCCTACATCGACCTGCAAGGCTGATCACCTCCTAAGCTGCAGGCTAGAGGCTCAGCCCTCTGAGGACACCTCTGCCCACACAGCTCTCAAGTCATTCTGTACCTATCTTTCCCTTTCCTACAGCGTCTGTTCCCACTCCAAGCACCCCTCCTCTCCCGAAAAAGTACGACATCCACGTCGGCCACACCCACACTCTACTGCCATGTCCTGCCTGTCTCTTGGCCTCCAGCTCCTTGAAAACGGTGACTGTGTTTTAGTCACATTTATCGTCTAAGTACTTGGTGCAATTCCTACCTGGCGCAAAGTCCAAGTAGGGACTCAATGAATGTTTAGAGTAAGTATACTGGCTGCATTTGTGCCAGGCACAAATATTAGTTTGAAAATAGATTCTCAAACTTCTCCTACCAAAAGATCTCCAGACCCGCTAGAACATTACTGTCTATTCTAAAGAGAAAGAGACTCTCCATGAGGGGTACACACTCCATTACAACTTTTCTACAAGTCAAGTCCTCATCCCTTCATGAAATCTCCCTGATTCTTTTCATTTACTGGAAAATGGTTCATAGAAGTAGAATCAGCCTAGGAGTATTTAGAATATCCTAGAAAAGGAGCAGTTTAGAATATCCTAGAAAAGGAGTAGTTTAGAATATCCTAGAAAAGGAGCAGTTTAGAATATCCTAGAAAAGGAGTAGTTTAGAATATCCTAGAAAAGGATAGAAAAGTCTGAAAGTAGTTTCTGACCTGCCCACTCTCCGTATCTCCCATCCACACAAACACTTTCTGGAGCGCTTGTGCTCTATAACGCCCACGCTGGGCTGGGCAGCAGGGAAAGATGCTCCTTAGTCGCTCACGGTTTACTAATGCAGAGCCAGAGAGCTGCAAATACATTCTGGCCAAAGTTTCATAGAGCGGGAGCTGCCGAAGCCATCAATTTTCACCTTGGTTCGCCCACAGAAGTGCATGTTACCTCACTCCCAAACTCCTTAGGATATCTTGATTAACCATCATTTTATGGCATATCTAGGATTTTAAAGGCACTTAAGGAAAACAGTAATCTTGATAATTTTAACAAATAGCTAAGATTTCGCAGCCAATAAAAATAACTAAATTCCTTTGAAGCATAAAAATTTATTCTTCAGAAAACTTGACGACTGGCCTGATAATCACAGACACGCACACACCCATGCAGGACATAAAAACATGGCAGGCAGTGTGAAGGGAAATCTTTCGCTGTCTCAGTCTTACCCAAGGCTAACTGAGGCCAAAACGTGATTCTCTTCATCAGTGGGTAGGTGACGACAAGAAGTAAGGACGCCGCGCCCAAGGCTATGCTGGGAACAGAAGCAACAGGATTAAGGGCATCGTTAGAAATCAGTAACCATTTTCAAGTCATCAGTATCCCTAATTGCAAGGTATTTTTGTCTTAAGTACTATTTTTATGAAATTCTTTCCTAGAGTTTGCCTACTAGAGACAATGATTCGAAAAGCATTTTAAATGTCACAAAAGAACCAAACAAAACAACAGCTAACACACACAGTACTTCCATGCACTAGGTACCATTGTAAGTGCTTCAGTTCTGTTCATTCTGAGCTTCACTAGGCAACAAGAGGTTCCTTCTGCAGAGGAAGGTGAAGCACAAAGAAATTAAGGAAGAGATTGTTGGTCAGCTCATCTGTGGGAGACCAAGGTTCAAACCTTAAAGCAATGTGGCTCCAGCATCCTGCCAATTTAAACGACCATGTATTACAGCCTGTTCGAAAACCATAAGATGTGCAGTAAACTGTGCGCGCATGTGTGCATGCGTGTGTGTGTGTTATGTGTGTGCACACACGAGGGATGAGGAAAGAGGCCAACTTAAGATGTGCTCTTGAAGAGCCATACCTTGTTTTTTGACACAGGTGTCTTATTGGAGATCTGCCTGTTTCTGCCTCCCCAGTGCTGGGGACTGCACTTACATGGCAAGTGCCCCACCATGTGAGCCATCTCCCTAGCTCTCCATGTGTCCAACAGAGAGTTCATCAGACCAAGGAGAGTCCCGTTCATACATAGCATATGTTACTTCTTAAGAAAGAAAATAGGCCAGGTGGTGGCGGCGCAAGCCTTTAATCCCAGCACTTGGGAAGCAGAGGCATGAGTATCTCTGTGAGTTCCAGGCCAGTTTGGTTTGCAGAGTGAGTTCCAGCAGCCAGGATCACTTGGTGAAACCCTGTCTCAAAATGAACAAACAAAAAAGAAGGACAGAAGGAAGGAGAGAGATAGAGAGAGAAAGAAAAGAAAAGGAAGAAAGAAAGAAAGGAGGAAGGAAGGAAGGAAAGGAAAGGAAAGGAAGAAAGGAAGGAAGGAAGAAAGAATGAAAGGAAGGAAGGAAGGAAGGAAGGAAGGAAGGAAGGAAGGAAGGAAGGAAGGAGAGAGAGGACCTATTCTCCACAGGCAGCAATACTTAGCGGGCACGCTCTCTGTCGCCCTCTCTCCTTACTCAGGAGTACTCTGAGAACAGCCATATGATGCTGGGCCTATTTAGACTGACCCAAGAAAGGGCCCTCACACTTTTCTCTTCTGCTGCTTATATTAGTTTCAGACTCTGGGAAAGACACAGTTCCTCTTTATGTTAACTGAGCCTAACCACTTCTGCTTCCGGTACTCAGTGGTCACAGGCCGCAGAAGTAAAACTATACACATACCTATTGCTGTCCTACACACAGGGGATGGGTCTTGTGTCCCATCAGGAGCATCTACAGCAAACACTAAAGGTGCTTCAGAACCAAGCTGGGCTCCTCACTCCTTGGCTGAAGCGTCCCCGAATCTCACAGCACAGTGAGTTCCTTTACTCTTCTTAACCCATGAATGGATGCTTCACAAGAATTAACAGATTTGTAATAGAGAGAATTCTACACTCCACATTTTCTGATCCAGAGGACATGGTTTACACATAACTGTGCAACCACTTCTACTGTACCTGTAGTAGTTCAAACACAGGAGAACTCCCAGTGCCAAGGTCAGCTGTCCCCCAAGGAAGACGAAGGACTGGAAGATTGAAATGTCGCCAGCGGCAATTGGGCGATTTGCTGTTCTCATAACCTCAACAAAGGAAAACAGACACCTTAACCTCATACACCAATTCAATTGTTCGTTTAAACATTGATTAATAGACAGATCCATGAGCTGGCGAGATGGTTCAGGGGGATGGGCACCCGCCTTCATGCCTCCTGTCTGGAGACAGAGCCTCAGGCCGACATGACGGAAGGGGAGAGACGCCTCATCCATTCTTACCCTGACTGCTCTCATGCAGAGCTTACTTAACCCATACAGAGAAGTACATGCTATTTTAGAACTAAAGTGAGGGCTGGAGAGATGGCTCAGCAGTTAATAACACCGGTTACCCTTCCAGAAATCCTCCTTAGGCCGACATGACGGAAGGGGAGAGACGCCTCATCTATTCTTACTCTGACTGCTCTCATGCAGAGCTTACTTAACCCATACAGAGAAGTACATGCTATTTTAGAACTAAAGTGAGGGCTGGAGAGATGGCTCAGCAGTTAATAACACCGGTTACCCTTCCAGAAATCCTCCTCAGGCCGACATGACGGAAGGGGAGAGACGCCTCATCCATTCTTACTCTGACTGCTCTCATGCAGAGCTTACTTAACCCATACAGAGAAGTACATGCTATTTTAGAACTAAAGTGAGGGCTGGAGAGATGGCTCAGCAGTTAATAACACCGGTTACCCTTCCAGAAATCCTGAGTTCAATTTCCAGCAATCACATGGTGGCTCACAACCATCTATAATAGGATCCAATGCCCTCTTCTGGCGTACAGGCGTACACACAGACAAAAAGCACTCATACATAAAATACCTAAGCAAATAAACCTTTGTAACACACAAAGTCATATACATACATACATACATACATACATAGTGAAAGACCCAAGGCAGGCACTAAAGCACAAATATGAACAGAGTGAAATCAAAATTTGAAGTACTATCGAGAACTAAAATCACGTGTTTAAATGTTTAACGTGGCTTTTAAAGGGCAGTGTTTGTCCCACCATCCCCACCCCATCCCATCCTTAAACACAAGTGTCTTCCTGGTCTTGATGCTTAGCCACTGAGCTCAGCAAACACACAGGTCCTGCTTCCATAGGAAGGTGGTAAAATGATTGGAGTTCTCAGGAGAGAGGGAACCTCAGCAGGTTGCGGATAAGGCCAGCGCCCTGTTCTAGGATGGTAAGCACTACATGAGACGTGACCCTGAATGGGTCTGTGCTATCGGACTGACTACGCTGAAATGATAAAGGTAAGTCAGCTGGAGAAATGTGGATGGCGCTGTTAAACACGGGGATCATGACTGCTGCTGATTCTCCCCCCTGAAATGTGACTATGTCAAATTCAAACACATATAAAGATTATAATCAAAATTTTCAATGTTGTTAGAAATTAAGAACTTTAGATATGGGATTACAAAGCCTCACATTTGAGACTATGTTTTTAACCTATTGTTTGCCATACAATCACTTAGTAGTAAATTATCACCCCGGTATCAACGAACACACAGAAGCTGTGTTCCCAACAGCAATCCACTCTTCATTCAGTTCATCAGCAAGTTACTAACTGCTCAGTGCATTAATCACACCCGAGCCATAAACATGTCCTTAGTGATGGAGAACACTTTAGGAAACGGGTAAAGACTGCAACTAGGCCTTTAAGAGACAGGTGACATATTAAATCCCCAGGCAGCAAGCACCATCTCAATCAATGGGAAACACCTGCTCAACACCTGAGCTTTGTGAACGCCATTACACAACCAGACCCCTAGAGGAAACAGAAAAGGTTGGCTGGCTTGATTATCTTTTAATGAAACTTTTTCTCTGAGATGACTGCAGTTAAGAAATGGTTAAGAAATGGAGCTGGAGAGATGGCTCAGGGGTTAAGAGCACTGGCTGCTCTGCCAGGTTCAGTTCCCAGCACACACACAGCAGCTCATAACTGCCTGTTACTCCAGTTCCAGAGGATCTGACACCTTCACACAGACATATATGCAGACAAAACATGAATGCACATGAAATAAAAATAAATTGTTAAAAAATACGGAATAAAAAAAAAGAATATGGAACTCCCATAAACCTGTATCGTCTGTTCCGTTAATGACATCCTGGGAAACTTGATGGAACCAGAATTTTGATGTCAAGACAGACAAAACCTACTAAGATTCCTGCTCCAAGGACCTCCATTTTCCCTGGATGTCACTCTCTTCCCTCTGTCACTCCTTGATTCCTACAACCGCACAGAGGGTGATCTGTTCAGGCTTTTCCTTTCTCTTGACATAATCCCGGGAAATGCACCCACACTGCTGCATGGATCATTTTGCTGTTGCTGCAGTTTTCCAGAGCATAAATGCATCATGCATGGTCTACTCACACCGGAAAGAACTACTGGCTTGTTTCAGTTTGGACCTATAGGTAAAGCCACTACATTCATATGCAAAATGCCATGTGAACATAAGCTTTGTTTCTGTGGAGGAATGCACAGGCACCCCTGAATGACAGCTGTGTGCCCACAGGAAAACAAGCTAGGTTCTCTCCCCACCGGCAATAGGGGATATGTGAACTGCTCGAGGCAGCATTTAGCGCTGCCATTGTTTTCCGTTTCAGCCATCCTGATAGGTCTGTAGTGATACTTTACCGTAGTTGAAATTTGTATTTAAATCAAAGCTAATGATGTTAAAACAAAAACGTGTACGTGATACTTGCAGTTTTGGCATCTTCCTATGGGACGAATTCATGGATTGATCAGATTTTTATTTAGTGCTTGGCTCTGAGAATTTTGTATACTGGTATCCAGGTAGGTATGTGGTTTCAAAATATTCACCAGTGCATACTTTAATCCTCTTAAAGGGCCTCCAACATATCTAAACTGACTCTGGTGAAATCCAATACAGCAATATTCCTTTTTATGACCTATATTTTCAGCATTTCTCTTCCACTGTACTCAAGAGCTGCAGACTGTGATATATCTTACTGTAGATTTGTTTACCATGATGACAGCACCCACCTTCCTGATAACGTACTTACACAACGTACACTTACGCCCTTTGCCAAATTTCAGACATTCAGCTGTTATTTCTTCAGGTATTTTTCGGTATTTCTTACTTGAAACCCAAGCATTTTATGTGTCCCTAATCTCATTTATTTTATTTCATTATTTTATGTGTATGATGTTTTGCTTGTATGTATGTCTGTGGATCATGTGAGTGCCTGGTGCTTACCAAGAGGCCTGGAAAGAGCTTCAGATCCTCTGAAACTGGAGTCACAGATGGTTGTGAGTTGCCATGTGGGCACTGGGAGTTGAACCCAGGTCCTCTGGAAGAACAGCCAGTACTCTTAACCACTGACCCATCTCTCCAGCCCCTCTAATCTCATTTTAAACTTGTTTTAGCTGGGTTATTGACACCACTTTGGTCAGGGGAAGGGACTCAGATGCTGCCTAATTATTTCCAGGTGGAATTAGAAGCACACACCTGCTCCTGAGAAATAGGCTTTTGTGGGTGCTTGGTTTTGTCTGTGCTCATTTGTGTCCCCAGCCTGCTGGCCTCTTCAGTTCTAAGATTGAGATATGCGAGACAAAAATAATACACAAAACTAATGTACCATGCTCTTCTGGGGTTCCTGGGGCTCTGCCACCTTTTCCTCTCCAGTCGGTTTTGTTGTTTTCTATGTGACAGCTGGAGTTTCGGGCGTACTTAGTGGGAAGGATAAAGGACAGCACATGCGGTCCCCTTCCTGGAGCACAAGTCAGACTACGTGAGTGGTTACAGGGTGGGGCTGTCGCATGCTTTCTAAGGCTGCTCAGTCACATACTGTACCTTTTCACGTCTTCTTCAATATGTTCTTCCCAAGCTCAACAGTCTTAGACTAGTTCTGAGGGTAACTAAGAACAAAATCCTTTCTGAATATTTAATCTCAAATGTTCGCTTTTATAAACAGCACATGGGTCCTCACACATGTGCTAATTCTAGCACTGGTTTTCATCTTCTATAAGCCTTACACTGAGCTTTAAAAAGGAATGCTGAACTACTTTAAGCACAGATCTGAAGTCTCATTTATAACAATATGCAGAACGAAAATGATCCAGAAAATATCAACATTCAAATCAGGTTTGCATTTGCTGGCCAATCAAATAGCCACAGCTGTCTGTATGGCACGGAGGTGCCCATCACATGGTTTCTGCCCACTTCCATCCCATCCCGATCCCGGGAAACACACGCACGCACACAGGAGGGGAGATAGAGACAACTGTCCACTACAGTGCACTTCTGTCTCACAGTAAGAAACTAACTAAGAGTAAAACAGGCCACTTGTGAGAAGTGTATTTTTAGTAGGTGAGCTCTTGTGATAACACTTGTTGCTGTATAATTTAAAACTCATACACTCAGGGTCTGGTATTTTCCACTTCTTAGTTTTGGTCCATGGCCGACTGTGGGTAACTGGTGGAGCCAAAGCTAATGCCTGCCTTAGTCATTTAAACTAAGACCTCGGAGGCAAGGATGACTTATCTTTAGACGTGGAAAGGTTCAGGATCAATTTCTAGCTGTCTCTCCTACCTTTAGCTCCTCCATTCTAAATTGCCTGTAAAACTCCAATACACATCCCTGCTCCACTCTTCTGCCGGAGGGAAGTGAACTGCCCTTTGCAACAGTGGTTAATCATGGCAGACTTCAGTGGCATCATGTGAGGTCATCATGGTGTTCTGCAGAAATGAGAGAAGCCTCCGTTCCTTCCCAGGGTGAAGCTACCTTTTTATCGAAGTCACGGTCCCACATGTCATTAATAGTACAGCCAGCTCCACGCATCAGAATAGCTCCAGTGCCAAAAAGTGACAGCATGTACCAGTCAGGAAAACAGCCTGGTTCAGCGGCCAAACCAATGCTCCAGGTGCATGGCAAGTACAGCAGCCAGGTTCCTAAACAAAACCAGAACCACACGGAAAACAGAAACGGACACATTTAAATCAGATAATTGCTTCACTTTCTTAATCACTGTTTTGGCTTCTGCTGCTGTGACAAATACCATGACCAGCTGAAACCAGGGAAAGGGTTTATTGGGTATGGCTACCCCCATCACAGACCATCACTAAAGGGAGGCAGGGCAGCAACCTGGAGGCAGGACTGATGCTTACTGGATTGCTCAACCCATTTCCTTCTACCACCCAGAACCATCTGACCAGGGTGGCACTGTCCCCAGTGGGTTAAGCCTTCCACATCATTAACCAAGAAAATGTCCTGGGCAATCAGATGGACACATTTCTCAGTTGAGGTCGCCTCTTCCCAGATGACTCTAGCTTGTGTCAAGTTGACAAAAATACCCCCCCCCCATACACACAAAAAAAATCAAGTACACAGCACAATCACCACATCCCCCCCAAAAAGTATAATCACAGTAAAACATAAGACAGGTCAATGCCTGGAATTACAGCACTGGGGAGGCTGAGGCAGGAGGACCAAGAATTCAAAATAATGGTTCCTAAGCTACAGAATACCCAGAGCACAGTGTAGCAAGACCTTCCTTGGCCACAGGCGCATATTACAATTATGAGCTCACTTAGAGAGCCTGTAGTGGTCCCTAAAGATTAGGCAGCTCTTGCAGACCAAAAGGTCAGGAGACTACCACATGTAAGGGAGCAGATATAGACACTAAAGTATCTGAAGGCTGAAGTCTTAATTTCATCCGAAAACAAGGAAAAAGAGCATCTACCTCACTGAGTTTTAAAAGAGATAACAATATTAAGGCCGACAGTTATGAAATCTGAACTTGGGGCTACACGTATTCTACCAGTCTACAGGCAGAATGGATTAACCAACTATATAAAGATGCATACAAATACGGGCAGTGGTGGTGCACACCTTTATCCCAGCACTTGGGAGGCAGAGGCAGGCAGATCTCAGTGACTTCAAGGCCAGATTGATCTACAGGACAATTAGGAATGTTACACAGAGAAACCCTGTCTCAAAAAAACAAAATAAAACTAAAAGAGATGTAGCATACATAAGTACAGTCAGTTTTCTCTTGTTTTTAACTCCTGAAGTAATAATATTAATATTCCTTGAGCCCCTGTCATGTGAAGGCACTGATCAAAGCACAGAGGATGTTTAGGAACTCCAGGTACCGGCAGCAAGAGCTGTCACAAAGCACATTTGGGTCTGAAGGAGAACACCCCCTACAGGCACTGGCATTTAACAAGTGGCTTTAGTGAATGGTGGGGTGTGGGAGATGTAGCAGATGCAACCATAGAGGACAAAGCCTATCACTTTGTTTAAAGACGCGGCTCTTCTCAGTGTGCTCTCTGCTCTCTGCTTGTGGTTCAAGATGTGAGCTCTCGGCTTCTTTCTAGCCACATCTTGGTGCCATGCTCCTCGCCATGATGGATCTAACCCTCTGGAACCACAGCCCAAATAAACCCTTTCTTCCATAAGTCGCCAGATCATGGTGTTTTACCACAGCACAGAAAGGTAACTAATCCAGAAACTGAAAGACAGAGGGCAGGATTTACCCGAAGTCACGCTGGTTAAGATGGAGCTCTAACCCAGAAGTCTAGCTGCAGCTTAGGTCAAAAACTCTCAGTTCCCATACCTAAATCTCAGCGCACACGGACATTCTACTGCTTCAGCTCTCCTGACTCCAGGGACACTTCTGTCTGTCCTCTGTGACACCTTCGTTCCTATGGCTATTCTGTGAAGACAGGTACCGGGTGGTGAGAAGCCAAATAGGCTACGGACAGAAATGCTTATTATGAAAGAGAAAAACTCTCTGGGAGATGAAATAAAATGGTCAAATTCTGAAAGTGATGGGCAGAACAAAATGCCCGTGTAGACTGGGCCTATGATTCTCTAATTATATAGATTTCCTTAAGACAACAAAATCACCCATGGAGAAGGAAAAATGACACTGCCATTTTGGTGGAAAGAGTGCCACCTGGTGAAACTTCTGCAGTAATGCAGGCTTTGTGGAGCTCAGCAGTATTGTGCTGGCCTAGCATATGGAAGGCCTTGAGCTCCATCCAGGTACTGGAAAACAATGAAACTTTGTTACTGCCTTCTCAAAAAACACTGAAGCCTGACAGTGGTCTATGAAAGTAATAAAATATAACCCCACTACAGTAAAATAATAACTGTCTCACAAGAAGAGAATTATAAATATTAAGCAGAAATGCTACTGCCAATTACTGCTCCTGACACATGGTTGCGGGGCCCAAAACCATTTGTTGAGTGAATTCTATCCTGTATTCATCTTATTTAGCATCAAAACATGCAAGCCAGCATTTTAAGATACTTAACACATAAAACTATAAATCTCTAATCCCCACTACTATTCTGAAGTAACAGTGGCTAATGCTAATAAAGCCACTAATAGTACCCTTATACGCGGGCATGATTCAAAGTATCTATCATGGTGTAGATGTTAAGAATAATTTTAAAAAGTCAACATTAGCACTTCCCTTTTATAGATAAAGAAATGAAAGTGTAGAGACATAAAAAAATTTAACCACACTCCCTCCACTGAATGGAGAAGGGCCAAAGAGGTCTGGGTCTAAACTTGGCTCATGACCATTTTATAGAGTCCTGTTACATATACAGCCGCTAGAATATGTTTAATTGTGGAAGCAGGAACAATGGTAGCTGTTGATCTGTCCTGCATGCCTGTAAGTCTATCCTGTAGCTCTATCATACAGAATCTAAGAACAGAATTATAAAGTGCTGTGTGAACCCTGAGTTACATAATACGCTAACAATTGCAGGCCTACCTTCCGTTTAGAGGCTTTTGTACTTTAATCTCTGATTGTTAAAATCTGGGCCTGAATCCCAAACAGGAACGAACACATGTAAAGACTATCAAAAGCAAGGCCTTGCTGGGTGCGGTGCCACTCCAAAGAATGAGGCAAGCTCTGGAGTACAAAGCCAACAGCCCTTGTCTCAAACAAAATGAAATAAAACCCAGCATTGTGGTGCACGCCCGAAATCCAAGCAATTGGGAAAATATGGAGGCAGGACTGAATTCAAGATTGGCCTCAGGTACATAATGGGACCCTGTCTGAAAACAAAACACCAAAACCCACAAAAGGCCACTTTGTGGGGTGGGTCTGGATAGAAAAAGGTAGAATAAGCAATTTACACATTTGGATGTACTTCTAGACACTGAAACTGTATATACCAACATCGACATTGGCTAGAATTCAGCCTTCACCTCTTCCTGTTACCACTTTCTTCGGTCCAGCCTGTCTCCCATTGTGTGGTTTTGCAGGCAGGCTTTTTTTTTTTTCTCAAGACAGGGTTTCTCGTTAGCTAGAGTCAGTCTGGCACTCGCTCTTTAGACCAGGCTGGCCTCAAACTCACAGAGATCCGCCTGCCTCTGCTTCCCGAGTGTTGGGATTAAAGGCGCATGCCACCACCGTCCAGAGGTTAATATTCTTAATACACGACATGTTTTTGTTTTTTCAGAGCATATAGCTCAGACTGGCCTGCGACGTGAATCGGTGGTCCTACTTTAGCCTCTAGAGGGCTGCCTCACAGGTGTGAGCCACCACATCTGGATCTCGAAACTCTTTCTCCAAGATTTCTTCACTCCTCCGCAGTACAGCGCTTCCTTTGGAGTGCTATTTCTTCTGTTTTTCAGGGACTGGAGACCCTTAGAAAGTTCTTTTTCTTGTGCATGACCTATACCAGAGATTTGTTTCTATACTTTCCTAGGTCATCAACTCTTTTCCAACCAGAAACAAATTCTTTGAAAGCTGATAGTTTCCCTAGCTTTCTATCACTGGGGCCAAGTAAATTCCGTTAGCTGCTGGGCTGCGCTTTAGGAGCTCCGTGCATATGGAGCTTATATTGTACCACAGCTGTCAACGGTGCACACATTAGTAACCGATAGGCACTATGATGAGCAGGAGAAAAAAAGAAGGGGGTCGTAGAAGAAAGAGATGATTGTGTCAGTCTGACGTTGACAGGCAACCCGGCAGCGCGACACTGTCTGCGTCAAAGGCACTAAATCTCGGTAACCGGTGATGCAGGAGAAAAAGCCAGGCACCAACGCTAGGTCCTCCTATAACGAGGAGCCTTGGTTTCTTCAACAGTCTTACTAATGTGTCTTAGGGCCTTATAGGATTGACGGCAGAATAGAAAACTAATGAATGCAGAAATGCTCCAAGTCTGCAAATCGCCAAGCGTGGGTTTCGAGAAAGCAAAGGTGTGCTAGATCATCTCCGAAGGGCCTCCGTGGAACTCATCTTTCTTGCTATCACTGTCCGCCCCCGGCTGAAGTCCTGACCAGGTCCCGAAGTGACCGGCCCCACGGGCCCACCCCTGGCAGCCGGGGCCCCGCCCTCTCGCCTCACTCACCGATGGGTTTGTCCAGGCGCATAAGGCGCAGGTAGGGCTGCAGGGGGCGCGGCGCCCAGTTCACCACGGCCGCGGCCGACAGGCTGAGTGCGCGCCCGCGAGGTGCCCCCGGGGCCGGTACCCGCCAGTCCCGCGCGCTCCAAGCCCCTGCCGTGCGGGCCAGGGCCAGAGAGAGTCCGAACGGACATCGCCGCCACGCCGGTGTCACCGCCCTCAGACCCCACGCCAGCCCCGCGCCCCGCAGGCCCAGCATGGCGCCGAGGCTCGACGCCGCTTGCTGACGTCATCCGGGGCGACCCGCTTCGAGCGGGCGAGCATGCGCAGTGGTGGCGAACGGCCGTTAGCTGGCTGGGTGGGAACTCAACCAGCTTTAAGGTGTCGCTGGTGTGTGTGTCTGTGTGTGCGTGAGTACGTGTCTGTTAGGCTGCCTGTATGTATGTAGAAGTGTATGTGTGTCAGGTTGTCTGCATGTATGTAGCAGTGTGTTGTGTGTGTGTGTGTATGTACGTGTCAGGATGTCTTCATGTGTGTAGCAGTGTATTAGGTTTGTATGTATGTGGAAGTGTGTCAGGTTGCCTGTGTGCGCATCATGTGCGTGTGTGTTGTATGTATGTGTCATGATGTAGCAAGTTCTCCTGTATATGTGTTGCTTTATCAATTCTTGTTTAATTTGCATAATCTGGTTTCCATACACCTTGTCTAACTCCTCTTGGAGCTGCGCTAATTTCTGTTCCGTTTCTTTTTCCATTTTTTTTTTTTTGCATTATACCGGGTTTCTTTTTTTTTTTTTTTTTTTTTTTTTTTGGTTTTTCGAGACAGGGTTTCTCTGTGGTTTTGGAGCCTCTCCTGGAACTAACTCTTGTAGACCAGGCTGGTCTCGAACTCACAGAGATCCACCTGCCTCTGCCTCCCGAGTGCTGGGATTAAAGGCGTGCGCCACCACCGCCCGGCTATACCGGGTTTCTGAAAAGTTTTCTTCATTTTTCTTTTGGAGTTCTTTGATTGTCTCCATGAACTGTTTAATTTCTAGGCAACATTGCTTCACTTTTTGCTTAGAACCAGCTAGTTCAAGGTTTAAGATTTTGGTTTCTTGGTCTTCTTTTTGTTTTTTGTTTTGTTTTTCGAGACAGGATTTCTCTGTAGTTTTGGAGCCTGTCCTGGAGCTAGCTCTTGTAGACCAGGCTGGCCTCGAACTCAGAGATTTGCTCACCTCTGCCTCCTGAGTCCGCCCGGCGTAGATAAACCCCAACACACATGTCAGATGTGTTACAGCTCACAACCTGTAACTCCAGCTCCAGGGAGATGTGACACTCCTGTCCTCTGAGGGCACCTGCTCGCATGTGCACACCCTCCCCCTCCCACATAATTAAAAAATAACAAAAAATACCTAAAAGAGTTCGAGGCAAAGTCAGGGAGAATGAATGACTTAGATGTTGCTATTGCTGTGCCCAGATTACAACCCCCAGAGAGACCACCAGAGAGGCCAGACTGTAATAAGTAAGGTTTGTTAGCATACCATGAACTAGTTCGGAACTCATCTCCAACCCCTTTTGCAGTGAGGTAGGAGTCAGAGCTCCTCTGTGGGCTTAGCTTTTAAAGGCAAGAATTACAAGAAGGCCTTTTGAAGTTGCTTTGGCACGGGAGCAAAGTCTTTTACTCTGTCCCATCCTTCTATGTCAGCTAGTTCTTTGTTCTTAGAGCAAGGTTATACTGTTCCTGAGTCAGGTCATCTTTATCAGCCTATACCAGGTGGCCGGGCGTAATTTCTCAGGTGGTGGTGGGGAGGCCACTATCTTCCTGGGAACAAGCTAGTCTGGGTTTTTAGTTTTAAAACATTTTGCTAGAAAATTCCTTCTCTTCCCTTGAGAATAAAGGGTGAGGGTCTCACAGCTATAATCATACAAGTGAAAAATTAGGCATTGCATTTATTCAGTGGAAGAGGAACAAGGAAAATAAATAGGTAAGTCCAGACGTTATGACTGAAGTAGGAAATTATGTCTATGCCTGATGGTTCCTTTTCTTCAGAGTCAAGAACCTCAATGTTGGGAGGATGGGCTAATATAGGTAGGAGGTAAACAGAAGATAGTGAAGGAAAAGGCTCCATCCGTCCGTCCATCCATCCATCCATCCATCCATCCATCCATCCATCCAGAGCAGTGACGAGGATCAAACTCAGGGCCCTTTGTCTGTTCTAGGCTAACATTTTCCCAGCGGGCCACAACTTCAATCCATCCAAACCAGACTTTCAAATGTAAGAACCTGTAACCTTTAGCTTTCTTAGAAGAATAAACATGCAAATTAAGGCTATAAAATTATTTTATTTCAAATGTGAAAATATAAAAACTGCTTGCATAAAAATTTGAGAGTATTGACACATCCAAACTTTTAAGGTCTAGCTTAATCAATGTACTCAAACTCAATTGAGATAATATTCATAGCAGACACAAATATGTAGAATTGCAATCCTTAAGAGGTTTATAATCCTGGGGGAAATAATTATATGTTACTTGATCAAAGCAGAGGACTGTAATGTCCAGTGCCGTGAACCTCACCAAACCTCTCTGCCCCAGAGGATTGCTTGATGACAGTTACAGGCTTCGAATGGCCAGGGGTGGTGACTGGGGAAATGGCCAGAGACCTATTCCTGGCCAGAGGACTTGAGACTGAAGAAAGGCTTGCTGGGAGAATCCCAGGAAAGATGCCTTCAGGCCTGTAAGAAATGGCTCATCTTTGTCTGATTGCTGCCAGATCTCTGAATCTGTGGACAGTCACAGCCATCGTGTGAGCAGGCCAGGACCAGAGTGCTACAGGCTGGTGAAAGAAGCTGCTCCCTGGTGATGTGCCCACGGGAACAAGTTCTTAGTGGGATTATCAATGTCCTCACCTAGAGGTTTCTGTTGCTCACAGGCCAAAGCTTCCCAAGAGAAGCAAGAACTAATGGTGTAGAAAAAGTAAACTAGGATGATTGTGACGTGTCGGGTGTTTCCAGAAACTTCTCGTAATCAACCAACCGTCTCCTTTACAGGCATTTCCAGACTTATGCCGTCCCTTCCCGCTCAGGGGTTGGCACTGGTTTTCTGTGTGTTTTTAATACTACCCCACCCAGCCATCTGTCCTCTCACAGATGGTTTCTGCAGAACAAAGCGAAGAGGCACAGGGCCAGTCCTCTTCATTTTAGCTCCTCTAAGATGTCAGCAGGTGTAGGTCATTTACAGCCAGTGTGAAGTTGTGGCAATGAACCATTCCCTGCCGGAGCCACACTAAGGCTCCTGACGGAGAGATCTGACAGTCTTCTGACCAAAATGCTACTAAAAAGAACAAGCTTTAAAAAAGCCATGACATACCCTTCGCTTATTTACCTCTTGGTCGTATCAGAGGCATTTCTATACTTTCCTATTTTTAATAATCCCCCAAATAGTGCATGCAAAATGCTAAGCATCATTTGGCACATGGTGCCATTAACTGTCATCACCTCCAGGGTTCAGCTTAGATGAAATCACCACACTCTACTCAACACTGACCGTGCCCCAGTCGTCCAGAGGCTCTTGAGCTCGGCAACAAGTTGGCCTTCCTACACCCTCGTGAATAACACCCCTTCCCCTCTCATCTCAGGGCTACTGCGTGCCTTTTATTTTCATAAACAAGCAGCAATTTTAGCATTTCTTATGACAAAAAACCCATACGAAAAGGCAGGCATTCCTAGTGAGCTTCCTGGGCGGAGAGGTTTCTCTGTTAAAGCTGGCAGGGTCTGGTCATCCACCATCTTCAGGGTCTCACCGTTCAGTTGGACAGATCTACAGGAAGGAGAGACACGCTTGAGTTAGGCAGGATGCGCATGCACTCCGGCCCCGACAAAAGTTGCAAAATAGTTTTAAACCAAGGAGGACTTCGGCGGCAGCTGGCGCTGTTATTTGTATCTCAGCAGTAAGTAAGACCAGGTGTTTGACAAACTTCAAACTACGGTGGGAAAGTAACTGAACCAGAGAGCATCCGGCCCTGTAGAGAAACATGCACAAATGGTGCACCTATTTTCTCTGCTTTTCCAAGACAGCGTCCCATCCTATAGCTCAGGCTGGAACTTACTATACAACCCCGGCTGGCCTCAGACTCCTAGTGACCATCCTACCTCCACCACATCTAGGTTCTTCATCTTTTTCTTAAATGTTTTTTGTTATATATAATGATTGACAGGATTGATAAGTTATTTTTATGCCATTCATGGAATACATGTGATGCATGTATAATAGTCATCAATCTGCTTATATACAATAAGCACTATGAAGATGTTAGATACACCATTTTTCATACAAATAAACGTAACAAGCCAGGCTGTGGTCCTAGCACCCAGGAGGTGCAGGCAGGAGTTCAGAACCAGCTTTGACTACACAGCTTATTCAAGGCAACAGGAGACCCTATCTCAAAAACTCCAAAAACAACAAAACCTAGCAAAAGTAATCCATTATATCATCTTACTTTTAATATCTTGACATTCATTCCGTCTTTCTATGCATAGAAACACATTTTACTTTAACTACAGTGGGTGTAGTGTACATATTTTCTTCTTTTAGATTTATTTATTTCATGTGTAGGAATGTTGTATCTACACACCAGAAGAGGGCATCAGATCCCATTATATCCACTGGTGTGAGCCATCATGAGCTTGTTGGGAATTGAACTCAAGACCTATGGAAGATCAGCCAGTGCTCTTAACCACTGTGTCCTCTCTCCAGCCTTGTATACATTTTCTTAAAACTTCTTTTCATTTAATACATCCTAATGTTCGTTCACATCGGATGGTACCCATCAACTATATTATCTTAATGAAAACACAGGATTCTATGATATAAATTTATTAGTACATTTACTTAATCCTCTACTTTTAAATACCTTGTTTCCATGTGGCATTATCGTGTTTTTCTCTTTCTTTCTTTCTTTCTTTCTTTCTTTCTTTCTTTCTTTCTTTCTTTCTCTCTTTTTTGAGAGGTTATTTCTTTGTAGCTTTGGCTGGCCTGAAACTCACTGTATAGACTAGGCTGGCCCCTCACCTGTGGGCCATCCTCCCATTTCTGCCTCCCAAGTGCCGGGATTATAGGTATGCATCATCAGGCCTGGTGTGTACTTTTAGTATCCTGGTTCTTATTTTAAAGCTTTTCACCTCTTCTGAAGACCGGATCTCACTCACTATGTAGCTCCACATAACCTTTGTTAGATGCTCAGCACCCAGTCCCACAACTCAAGACATCCTAACGACTTGCCTCAAGTGCGCCAGAGGCTACCACCACATCTATTCTAAGGTGGAATCAGTCCATAGGCTTTGGTTTTGTTTAATATATCGCATCAAGCTTATAAGAGGTAGGGCAGGAACTATGACCATCTTCAAGGAAACCCCAAGCAAAATAGGTCTTGAAAAATATCTCCGAATGGTGGTAGTAAGAGAGTTCAGATGAAATGAAGGGCCATTTGAGAATGCCTACCAAAGCTGGGTAGTGGTGGTGCACGCCTTTAATCCCAGCACTGGGGAGGCAGAGGCAGGTGGATCTCTGTGAGTTTGAGAGCAGCTTGGTCTACAGAGTGAACACCTACCAAAGTCCTCGGATCGATTCAGTGTTTTGTTACCTCAATTTGAAGGGAAACTTGATTACTATTAATTGATTACTATGACTTAATAGCGCTGTGTGAGACAGGCACACAGAGAGACTCCACTTGCTCTGGCTGCGGCGTTAATCAGCTGATGTACAGCTGTGCTCTAAGGAAGGGTGTTTAAGTGGATTCAGTGGTGAGGGTAGGGTTTTATATGAGGGAAGTAACTGGTTCCACGTTTTGAAGATAGAAACAGAAGGATAAGGAAATAGAAGCTAGGTCTGTTAAACTGTAGGTGAGATAAATGATCAAAAAAAGTTAGTAAACAGCAGGTTTGGCAGAATTGAGGAGCCTTGGGAAAATTCACCTGAGATAAATACAAAAATACTGTTTTCACTTAAAATATTTTCATTCATTGGGTGGTGTTGGCACACGCCTTTAATCCCAGCACTCAGGAGGCAGAGGCAGGCGGATCTCTGTGTGTTCGAGGCCAGTCTGGTCCACAAGAGCTAGTTCCAGGACAGGCTCCAAAGCCACAGAGAAACCCTGTCTCAAAAACAAACAAACAAACAAATATTTTCATTCGAGGTTGGTGCGTTGGCTCAGCAGCTAAAGCAGTTGCTGCCAAGCCTGCCAGCTTGAATCTGATTCCCGGGACCCACACGGTGGAAGACAGAACCTCTGCATGCTGTCCTTTGATCCCTGCGCTCAGGAACGCACACACACAATGTATTTAGAAACAACTGAAACAATTTACCTAGAAGCTCATTTCCAGCCGTTTTTCTTACTCTATTCCACTCCCCCAATCCCCCATGACTTCAGTGCTGCAGGAGAACCCCCTCTGTGTGACGTTTTATTCCCCCCCACACACACACACATGCCCTTCAGACGAGTGGTGGTTCCGTGCCATTGGCTGTCCAAGTATCTTTTCAGAACAAAGACTCTAAATGCGGAAGTACTCTGCACTTGATAAACGCCAGCCACAACCCCTTATCTATAATGGTGTATTGGCTGCAATATTGCTAGGGCAATGATGGCACCAAGCTTGTGGGAGGAACCAACCACTAACTGATCTGACCACAACATGGAACCCACATCTAGACTGCTTGGGTGACCAAGAACCCGAGACGAGGTTCCTAGGGGACCTAGGGCCAAACCAAATATTACTGATCTAAATAAAGAACAAAGTGTAGAGATAAAATGACTCCTTGTAATATCCCGATACACTCATTGATCAGTGCCTTCTTCAGCTGTCATCAGAGATGCTTCCTCTGGCGTGGGAACACAGAGAGGCGCGTAGCCGGACAGCACACAGAGAGGGAGCGACCTTGGAACACTCAGCCCTAAAGGGGATGTCTCCATCAAATCCCTTCCTTCAGGGAACCCCACAGAAGAGCAAGGGCAAAGAGGGTGAGAGCCAGAGAGGATGGAGACACCAAGGACAAGGCCTTCTAAATCAACACGGCAAAGCTTAGGAGCCCCCCAGAGCCTGAAACGGCACACACGGGGCCTGCACAGGTCTAAATACACTGAATGGATCTTGATATGTGAAGATATTTGGGACCACAGATTTTCTTCTAAGATAACTACTAGTTTGTGTCCATATCTTTCTATGTTGGCCTCTTCCACACGTTACACTTGTACAAATGAATATCCATATATAGAATATATGAAATAAAGAGGGTTAGAATGTAAAAGTTGCACCTTTTTCTCTCCATTAAAAAAAAAAAACCCTCTCGCTGGGCGGTTGTGTGCACACTTTTAATCCCCGCATCCAGGAGGCAGAGGCAGGAGGATATCTGTGAGTTCAAGGCCAGCCTGGTCTAGGACAGCTAGTTCCAGGACCAGCTCCAAAGGCTCAGAGAAACCTTGTGGGGGTGGGGTGGGGAACAAAACAAAACAAAACAAAACAAAAAAAACCCAAGCTCTCTGTATTATGATAAAAGTAAGTAAACGTACACAAAGTTTGCCATCAACAAGAAAGTGACTCACTTGGAAAGTAACCCCTCGGGTCCAGGCTTTAGGAGGTACTTGTCCACTGGCTTGTTAAACAGTTGGTACGGCAGCTTCAAGTGCTTGGTGACATTATGGAGGTTCAAGGCATACAGAGTTAAATCTCCGTCCTGATATCTTGGGCTAAAAGCGAACAGGTTAATTTAGTTAATTATTTGTCTGACTTATACATCGGAGAACTTGAACATTGACACAATCAGAGATTCTGAGTGCCCGTATTCATAACGGTGGTGGGACCTATCAGCATCCTTTCCCAGGAGGATGTTAGACCAATCTTGTGGCCCTGCTTTGAAAACAAGAAAAGGACTGTTCCTCACATCCCCACCTCCCGAGCCGGAACACTAAGAGCTTTGCCCCTTTGCCACTGTGAGCTCCAGAAGGCCATAGCCAGACCACATATTTTTATGTATAGGAAGGTTTAATGATAACAAGATCTACAGTGAATTCCAGTTATAAACTGTTTAAACAAGAGCTATTCCTGGTCTTATAAAAAGACTAAACTAAGCCTGGGCCGCTCTTCCGGAGGATCTGGGTTCATCCCTGTAACCCACAAGGCAGTTCACAACTGTTGTAACTCCAATGTCAGGAGAACCAATACCCTCTGCTGACCTCCAGGGCACCAGATACAAACATGGTACACAAACATATACAGGCAAACACCCAAACATATTAAATAAAAATAATTTTTAAAAAAGACTGAAATGGGGCTGGGGAGATGCGTAAGCTGGTAACATGCTCTCTCTATCTCCATAAATCCTGTGTGAAGCTGGGTAGAGTGGCTCGTGCTGGTCATTCTCGTGATGGCGTCATGGCAAGGAGAAACATGTGACTCTCTGGAGTGTGCGGGCCGGCTAGCCTAGCAAGCCTGGCAAAGTTCCAGGCCAATGAGAGACCCTGTCTCTAACAAAAGGTAGATGGCACGTGCGAAAGGACCCTGAGGTACTGACGTCGTCATGCATACACTTGTATGTACGTGCACACACGTGAACACACAGTGCACCCTGTATGTGAACATGCGATATCACACAAAATGAAGACAGTTGAACAAAGGCCAAGTGTGGTGGTGTAGCCCCTTACTCCGATCTGAATTCAAGGGCCAGCCTGGTTGGTCTACGTAGCAAACTCCAGACCGGTCAAGACTACCTAGTAAGATCCTATTTCAAACAAAACAAAAACTACATCTGTGGACTTTTTCAGAATTTCCCTACTTCATACCATGACCTGCACCATTCAGAGTTCCCAGTCCCCAGGAATGGAGGACGCTAGGTGGCCTTTTGGGTTAGTGTAACCCGGCTGCCATGACAGATTGGAACTCAGATAAGGAAAGCCCTGGGGGTTGGGGAACTCTTTCTACCTAAAGTCAGAGTACAGGACTAGGGACATCTGCATAGCCTCTGGCTCTAGAAACTGTGGTCACAACTCAAAAAAAAATTGGGGGGGGGGCTGGAGAGATGGCTCAGTGGTTAAGAGCACTGACTGCTCTTCCAGAGGACCCGGGTTTAATTCCCAGCACCCACATGGCAGCTCACAACTGTCTGAAAATGCAGTTCCATGAGATCTGACACCTTCACACCAATGTACATAAAATAAAGTTAAGTAAATCATTAAAAAGAAAAAATTAAAAAAATTTTTTTGTTTGGTTTACTTCTGGGAAGGACACACGCGTGCCACAGGTGTGGAGGTCAGAGATCAACTCATGGTTCTTGTCCACCACCTGTGGTGTCCAGCTCAGCCCCTGCATGTCCTCGACCTGCTCAGCTGTCTGCTGGGAATCTCTGAGTTAAAGATGTTAGGTGTATCTACTTGTGTGCATGTGCACACAGGGCGGGCAGAGGTCAATTTTCAGGGTCGGTTCTTTCCTTCCACCGCGTGGATCCCAGGAATGGAGATGGGGTTGTCAGACCTGACGGCGGGGGCTTTGCCGCTGAGTCGTCTCCCCAGCCCTTTCTCAACAGTTGTTGATATTGTTGTTATTGTCGATACTTTTCCCTACCTTGGTAAATGAGGAGATCAACACAGCCACAGAACTGGATATTCATACTTATTCCCGATCACAGGTACGCATACTCCCTCAAGGGATCTGCTGCTTGTCTAAATGTGGTGATATTTAACTTGTGCGCCACCCCTAATGAAATTCAGGATATGTTTTCACTATAGACTCTAACAATTAAAATCCTGGTGTAAATCTTTGCTGGCTTGCAAACGTCTATGTTGAAACAATTGTTTTGTTTCTTTAATCTTTAATTTATTTTTGTTTTTCAAATTGGGGTTTCTCTTTGCCTTGGCTGCCTGGAACTTGCCTTATAGACCAGGCTGGCCTCCATCTCAAGGATCCACCTGCCTCTGCCTCCCAAGTGCTGAGATTAAAGGTGTGCACACCACTGCCTGGCTTGATTTTTTTATTTATATGTTTCTATAAATATAAATATGTATATATATATACTGTGTGTCAAATGCCCTAAAACTAGAGTTATAGACAATTTTGAGTCACTGTGTGAGTGCTGGAATTGAATCTGGGTCCTCAGCCAGTGCGCAGAACTGCTGAGCTATCTCTCCAGCCCCTATTTAAGCTACTGTGTGTTCACGTATATGTGTGCTCGTGTGTATGGTGGCTAGAGACGACATTAGATGTTTTCCTCAGTTGCTCTCCACCTTTTCTTTCTTTTTTTCTTTTTTGAGAGAGGGTCTCTTGTTGGCTTGGAGCCCATGAATTCAGATAGACTGGCCAATCAGCACACCCTGGAGTCCTTCTGTCTCTTCCTGGTGCCATGACTACAGACATACATTGCCACATCCAGCGTTTTCTATGTGGGTGCTGGATATTGAACTCGGGTCCCCACGCTTCCGCTTCCACAGAAGCAAGTCCCTGGCTGAGCCACATCTACTCAGCCCTGCTAGAAGTCTTTGGAAGTTAGATTCTGGTATCAGGAAGACAAAAAAGAAAGGATAAGGAGAGGTGAGATCCATTACACAGCTAGAGGGCATCTGGGGTGTTGGATAGGAAGTTTCCTGCTTACTAATCTAGACTTGCTGGGGAAAGGCTGTTTTGTACTTACTGGTGGGTGTTTGTGCAATGGAGATACACTCGAAGTTTGCTTCTGGCTGGGCCCTTCACACGCACCGTTAGCACCTGGGGACCTACCAGTTTCTTGAACAGAAGAGATAGCCAGTAATCCTATCATTCGGAGGAGGGATGGAAAACAGATCTCTGGTTATTCTCTTTTTCATATTTTAACAAGTCGAGTAAATAGCTATCCAATAAGAGCATGACAATGGTCCCAGAGATATCTATGAACACAATGAATGGGATCCGTTCTGATCCGAATAAATCAACTCTCATAATATTTTCAATAACAAAATTGAAATATTGGCTAAATATATTTAAATTATTCCCTTAAAAATTATTCTTAGAGCCAGGTGGTGGTGGCGCACACCTTTAATCCCAGCACTAGACAGGCAGAGGCAGGTCGATCTCTGTGAGTTTGAGGCAAATCTGGTCTACAGAGTGAGTTCCAGGACAGGCTCCAAAGCTACACAAAGAAACCCTGTCTTGAAAAACCCAAACAAATAAAACAAAACCAAAAGGATTATTCTTAGAAGGGCTGGAGAGATGGCTCAGCAGTTAAGTACACTGGATGCTCTTCCACAGGACTTGAGTTTGGATCCTTGAACCCACATGGCATCTCACAACTGCTTGTAACTCCAGTTTCCAGAGACGCGATCAGAAACCACTAGGTATGAAGGTGGTGCCCACGCATAAATGCAGGCAAAACACCCATGCATATAAAATAAAAATATAAAAGCATAGATGTACCATTAAAATATCCTTAGAATAATCGATCTTCAAACGTCATCTTATATGTTTACATATTTTCCATTTATAAAAGACAGGTTTGTGTAACTCAAGTTGGCTTCAAACTCAATTTCAGCTTTAACTTGCTTTGCAAAACAACCATTCAAATGTTTAATAAAACGTATAGCATACTCTTAGTAGACAATATTTTATTTTTATTTCTTTTATTATCATTATCAATTTTTTGCTTTTGTTTTTTGAGGCAGGGTTTCTCTGTACAACAGCTTTGGCTGTCCTGGAACTAGCTCTGTAGACCAGGCTGGCCTCAAACTCACAGAGATCCGCCTGCCTCTGCCTCCCGAGTGCTGGAATTAAAGGTGTGCACCACCACCGCCCGGCTCACACGTGGCTCTTTACTGTGGGGACTGACTATTCTTAGGAGGTTAGCACAGGGCCTAGAGCAGAGCCCCATCTGTTTACAAGCACAGGAAGGTGGTGTCACTTACAGGCAAGGGCTCAAAGTTCTCGTCCACCAAGTGGTAGTTGCCTGCTCCGAAGAACACCTGCCTCATCACCACTTCTATGCCCATCTGGGCCGACACGCCCAGCTTATCCAGCCACCTGGGACAGAGTGACACACAGTGTCTTTAGACTGGAAAGCAACGTCATTCCACTCTAATCACACACAGATCTGTTCATGTGTGTGGGAGGAACCAACAGGAAGCTGCAAGGATAGCATTAATTACAAAGAAGTCGTTCAAATGAGATGGTGAACAAGGGAGCACACGTACACCCTCCCATAGGACAATATGCTCTATCGAGAATGACACAAACAAGCCAGGCGAGTTTCCTCCAGAGCGAGACGACTTCTACAGAGCAGAACGAAGCTCCCACCCCTGTAGACAATTCCTCTTCTCGTTCCTGTGTTCTTGCTCCTCTACCCCACAATGCATGCACACACACACACACACACACACACATACACACACACACACACATACAGCGAAGGCAGCTGTCAACAGAGGTCAAAATATGAGCCACACAGAACCACAACCAAACCGCTATGATCATCTCCCTGGCACGTTCAATGAACGTCAACTCTTCATTCTTTTCTCAATCCCTCGCGCCCTCATGAACATTGAAGGGTTTGTGTTTTATTCTTACTTTGTAACAAGGAAGATGGTGGGAACTAACGAGTAAAAATGGAAGAGAAAAAAGGCCCAGGAGGTTATAGGATGAAGAGCATGGGGACAGCCAGGTGCTGAATAAGCAACCCCTGGTCTAAGCAACCACGCTGGTGCGGTGGCCAATGAGGAGTCACAGCCAGTGCTGGTGTTCACAGGTCACCCTCAAGGGTGATGTAAGTGCTTTAGGGCTAACCGTCTGAGAGTCTGCAGTGCTGCTCTGTGCACACTGAGCATCCTCAGAGCCGGAACTCTGGGTGACATCTTCCCTCCCCTCCTCGACCTTTCTTTCCTCCTTCCTTTCCTTGCCTGCCCTGCCTCTTTCCCCACAGGGTTTCATTTGAACCCCTGATTCTCTGCTGTGGGTTTCTACATGCCAGGATCATAGGCAAGCCTCCACCCCTGGAAAAGAGTGAGCTTTTCTAGAGAGGGACCCTGTATGGTTTGGACCTTAAATGACCTCCCAAGGCTGTTGTGCTGGAGCCGGGCCTCAGCTGTGGTGCTTGTGTTAGGTACCACGGCCTAGTCGGAAGAAGCAGACCCTTCCAAGGGTATCGGGCCC
The DNA here is from genome assembly GCF_037038515.1 of Microtus pennsylvanicus. Classification (NCBI taxonomy): domain Eukaryota; kingdom Metazoa; phylum Chordata; class Mammalia; order Rodentia; family Cricetidae; genus Microtus; species Microtus pennsylvanicus. Next base: position 7,791,353 of record NC_134590.1, on the reverse strand, counting down.
TCCTGGCTCCTTCTCTTTTCTCGTTTGCTTCTCACCCATTGAGGTGAGCAGTTCTCTCCACCGCATGCTTCTGCCACAGACCCACAGGCAACGGGACCCAGTGGTCAAAGGCTGAAACCTCTGAAACAAGTCACAGTAAACATTTTCTCCTCTTAAATCGTTTATCTCGGGGGTTTTCACAGCCACAGAAAGCTAATTAACTAGGATTCTTTGACCTGTTTTTAGAGCATAACTTTCCTCCCTTCGTCCTCCTGGTTGTCACTGTCATCATCCCACTGTGGGTTAAACCTTGGGCTCTGAACATTCTAGGCAAGTGCTCCATCCCTGAGCTATAGCCTTAGGCCTCATTTTACTTTTTGTGTTTTGAGACCTTAATTGTGCAGTCTCACCTTGAACTCACTCTGTAGCCCACCTAGTTAGATCTTGAACTTGCCATCTCCCTGCCCCAGCTTCCCAGAATCACAAATGTGTGCTGTCATGCCCACCCAAACTTCCTAGAACAATCCATGCATGCAACAGTTGATTAGCAACACAATTAAAGCTGTCCAACAAGGTTTAGCAAACCATTTCAGAAAAAAGCGTATGAGCGTTTTGCCTGCTTGTATGTCTGTACACAGGGGGCATGCCTGGAGTCTGTGGAGGCTGGAAGAAGGCACTGGATCTCCCAGGACTGGAGTTAGAGATGGTTGTGAGCCACCACATGGGTGCTGGGACTCACACCCCAGTTCTGTGGAGTGTAACCAGTGTTCTTAACCACGGAATCATCCCTCAAGCCTGGGAAATTCCTTTTTTGTAAGACCTGGCACAAAATTTTAGGGCTCTGTCCCAGAAGTTGTGTTTGACGCGGGTTTCGGTTGACATTAGAGGATGGGAAAGAGCCGGAACCTGAGCCCAAAGCTGGGCAGCGTTCACTCACAGAAAGCCAGCAGCAAAGGTGTCGGACAGCGAGGGTGCTCCACCACCATAGGCAGAGCTCGTTTCTCCCAACCAGACCTTTTTGCCGGGTCGCATTTCCTTAGTCACCTGGGGAACAAGGAGAGTTCCACAGTCACTGCAAACAAGTCAACCCCCTCGGTGCTGAATGTGAACAGCACACAAGCTGCGCCTCCCCAGACTGTTAGTTACAGGTGCATTTAGAATTGCTCAGGTCTTCGCCAGTATCTTTTATGAGCCTAGTAGGCTATAGAAGGAATATAAACAAATATGGTCTGTAACAGTTCATTCTACTGAAAGGCCATTAGAGGCATTTTAATTTCTAATTACTGCAACTAAAATGATCCAACGCTAAGGAGGAAACCAGGAAATAAGATGCAGTGCTTACCCTTTGAAATTAAAATAAAAATATGGATAAATATATATATCCACAGGCCTCGCTAGACTACAACCCAGAGATCGGTATGGATATAAAATTTAGAGAGACTATTACCTTTAGAATTTTTTGCACAGATAAAATAAACGTGTCCAGCACATCAGAGCTCAGAAAATCTTCTTTGGTAGCAATGCGTCCATTCAAGTAGTAGCTAAATTATTCAGAAAAAAAAGTGTGCAGTTTACTTCCTGCTGTTAAGTCACCAGGTCTGACCTTTGTTCTTCCTACCCTTTCTCACTGCTGTTGTTTTTTCAAAGGCAGAAGTCCTTCCAGAGAGAAGCTATCGTGGGGAGGGGCCGTTCTATCCTAGTGACTCTAAGGGCTCAGTGTTATTTATTCTGTGGCCGGCATGGTTTACCTGTTTTTGTGGCTCATGGCTTAGTTGGCCATGTGCCTCCCTGTTTGTAGAAACTACCACAGTATTTAAAACATGACTCCTTTGTTCTGCTAACATTTAAAACCCTTGCACATTGATGTTCAAGACACTGCTCATTTATTACCTGAGCTTTGAAAAGTCAGTCTGCAGCCAGGCAAAAATAACTTCCTGAAAGCTGGCAGGAAGTGCGACAAGAATGGGCATTGGTACGCCTGCCTTCAACTCCAGCACTTGGGAGGTGGAGACACGTGGGTCTCTGAGATTTCAAGGCCTGGATGGAAAGGTCCAGGACAGTCAGGGCTACACAGACTTTGTCTCAAAAAAAGCAAAACAAAAACAAACAAACATAAAAAAGACAGGGTTTCCCTGTGTATCTCTGGCTGTTCTGGAACTCACTGTGTAGATCAGGCTGGCTTCAAACTCAGAGATATACCTGTCTCTGCCTCCTGAGGGCTGAGATTAAAGGTGAGTGTTACTCCCAAACCTCTAGAATTTTTTTAAATATTATTTGTTTATTTATTTAGAAAAAGAGTCTCACTCTGTAGCCCAGGCTATCCTGGGAGTCATGATGTAGACAAGGCTGGCCACAAACTCACAGAGACCCACCGGCCGTGGTCTCCTGAAGGCCTAAAGATGTGCATCACCACACCCAACTGTTTTTAGTTTTTATGTGTAAACATATGCTTGCATGAGTTTATATGTACCATATGTGTGTAGTGCCCTTGGAGGCCAGAAGAAGTATTAGATCCCCTGGAAATGGAGTTACAGGCTGTTGTGGAAAGACCAGCAAGTCCAGCCCAGTAGCTGCTGTCTGTCATGAACATACCCCAGAGGCATGCAGGGTATTAACAGCAGTCAGTAATGGGGACATCACGTCAGTGTGGGTACTTACTGATGCCACGTCACTGCGTCGATCGCTTCCCCGCCAGCCTTCAGGAAACTGGAAAGGAAGATCCACAGCAGGGTCAAACACCTCAGACAAGCAGATGCAAATTTCCAGAAGCTTTCCATCCCCCGGGAATGACTGAGTGTGTGAGTCTCAGGCGACACAGACACCCTAGTCATAGCTCTGGAATTTTCAGCCAATGTTTCCTCTTTCTGTAAACAAGGTAACCACAAACTGTTTACTGATGTGGGGTACAGTGGATTCTCCACCGGGAAGAACAGTTTATCTCTAAGAAAAGTGGTTCTGCTTCCTTGCCAAGAGGGCACCTAAAGCAAAGAAGCCCCTGTCCCTTGCAGAGCTGAAGTCAGGGTCAAGGCCACTGAAAGCCAAGAAGCTAGTGCTGGAAGGAGTTCACAGCCACAAAAGAAGAGCTGCACACCACCCACCGTCCACGGCCCACGACCCTGCAGCTGCAGCGGCTACTCAAATGCCTCTGCAAGAGCCTCCCCAGGAGAAAGAAGCCTGACCCCTTAGGCGAGCATCCAGCTCTCCCTGACCACTTCGTGGGAATTGAAGTCAGCAACAAACTCCAGGTCATTGTTTACCTCAAGACCAACAAGAGTGAAGCCAAACCAGCTGAAAGGAATCTCTAGAACACCGATACCCCGGCCAGGCCTGATAGAAGGCATGCTGCTTAACTGCCCCCTCAAAAAAGCTTTGGGTGCTGTGGACAAAACTGGGATCATCTAATCTGAGTTCAGAGGGCTAATTTTTTTTTTTTTGATTTTTCGAGACAGGGTTTCTCTGTAGCTTTGGAGCCTGTCTTGGAACTAGCTCTTGTAGACCAGGCTGGTCTCGAACTCACAGAGATCCGCCTGTCTCTGCCTCCCGAGTGCTGGGATTAAAGGCGTGCGCCACCACCGCCCGGCTAGAGGGCTAATTTTTAAGTACACATTTTTTTTTCACCATTAGAAAAATAAGACACCAGGCAGTGGTGGCTCACACTTCTAATCCCAGCACTCAGGACGTAAAGGAAGGCCAATCTCTGTGAGTTCAAGGTCAGCCTGGTGTACAGAGAGAGTTCCAGGACAGGCTCCAAAGCTACAGAGAGACACCCTGTTTCAAAAAACAAAAACAGAAACAGTAGAAGGCACTGGAGTGTGGTGCACACACCTTTAATCCCAGCACTCAGGATGCAGAGGCAGGAGGATCTCTGAGTTCTAAGTCAGCCTGATCTACAGATTCTGAGACAGCCAGGGCTACACAAAGAAACCCTGGTGGGGGGGGGTGACAGGGAGGAGGAGAAAGTAGATGCACACCCCCCAAGTCCTACCTTCTCAGCAGCTTAACCGTCTTCCCTCGAGGCTGACCAATGTCAGGACCATAGAGCTTTGCATTTTTGAAAGCTGACCTTCGCAGAAGCTTACGCAACTCAACAAAATCTTCTCCCAGTTGCAGCCCATCGATGAAAACGTGAGCTTTCTTCCAGAAACTGTTGGGCTCTGGAAGACAGCAATGCTCACAGTCACCTAGACATTCTTATTAAACAGAGCACACGCAAGCACACAGCCACAAACAGTTTTCAAACTATAAGCCCAGAATCGAAAGTCAAGAAAAGGTCTGGAGAGACGGCTCAGCAGTTAAGAGCGCTGATTGCTGTTCCAGAGGACCTGGGTTCACTTCCTAGCACCCACAGGGTAGCTCATCTGATACCCATACATACATGCAGACAGAACACCAATGCACATAAGAAAAGAGTCAAGAAAGGTAGGACCTCCCCTGCCACCCCGTTAATAAAGAAGAGAGTTAGAAACAAACATTTTAATTATGGCACAAGGAGGGAACAAACAAATTGAAGTTACTAATAGGTGTTAAACCAATAGGCATTTGGGAAACAGTTTATAGACATTATTTAGTAGCCCGATTTATTATTTACCTACAAGGAACAAAAGAAAACGAAGGGCTAGAGAGACAGCTCAATCGGTAAAATACCCACCTCACAAGCAGGAGGACCAAGAATGATTCCCTAGAATCCGTGTAAAAAAGCCAGACACGGTGGCCCCTTGTCAGACAGGGTGGCCCCTTGTCAGACACGGTAGCCCCTTGTCAGCCATGGTGGCCCCTTGTCAGACACGGTGGCCCCTTGTCAGACCTGGTGGGTCACTTGTCAGACCTGGTGACCCCTTGTCAGACCTGGTGGGTCACTTGTCAGACCTGGTGGGTCACTTGTCAGACCTGGTGGCCCCTTGTCAGACCTGGTGGCCCCTTGTCAGACCTGGTGGCCCCTTGTCAGACCTGGTGGGTCACTTGTCAGACATGGTGGCCCCTTGTCAGACATGGTAGCCCACTTGTCAGACACAGTGGCCCACTTGTAAGCCCAGCACTGGAGAGGCAGAGACGGGACGATCTCTGTGGCCTCGTCTACAAGGTGAATTCCAGGCCAATGAGAGACCATGTCTCTCTAACACACAAATAGGTAGGTGCTACGGCACCCAAGGAAGGACGCGCTCATGCATATGAGCACCTGCACACACACACACACACACACACACTCGAGGCAAAGAAAGAAAACAAGAAAGGAAAGGAGTGGGCAGGGAGAAGACATGAAATGTCTGCATCTTATTTCTGTACATCATATTTAGCTTTATTGCTTGATGCACAGAAAATTCTTATATATTTTGAACAAACCTGACTAATCATTAGCATATTAGTCAGAACTTATAAATTCCTTGAGACTGGAGAGATGGCTCAGTAGTTAAGAGCACCGACTACTCTTCCACATGACCTGGACCCGCCTGGTGGCTCACAACTGCCTATAATCTATTGTGGCAGCTTCTAGACAGCCTGAGCATACAGTGGAGACCAGAGTGGGGTTTGGAGTGTATTCGCTATTTTTGTTGCAATAACTGAAAGTAACTCACGGAAGAAATAATTTCTTTTGTTTTTATGGTTCCAGAGGTGAGGCACAGCAGTTAGTGGCCAGCACAGGCAGCCGAGAGATCACATCTTAGCCACACACAGAGAGTGGGGGGAGAGAAAGAGTAGGTGGGGTACTTCCTCCACAAGCAGTTCTTCCTATAGGGGACCAAGTTGCACACACACAGCAGCCAATGGGGGCAGTTCTCATTCAAATCACCACACGGAGATTACCTGACAGACTAAGAAAGGAAGAGAAGGAGAGAAGCAAACCATCACACTCCCAGTTTCGCTGAGTTTCATTTGCTAAGCACAGTAAGTTCAAAAGTCTGCAAAGCCCAAGGGAGTCTAGGAGCTGGGGAGTCCGATGGCCCCAGTTGTTTTTCTTACCTCAGAAATGACATAAGGGTGTGCTCACAGAATGGCTCAGCTGCACAAGCATTTATACACGGTGGAAGGAGAGAACCAACTCCACAGAATTGTCCTCTGAGCTATACCGGTGTGTGCTGTGGCCCATGACCTTCCCTGTCACACACTTAACAATCTAAAAACGTGAAGGGGCAGGGTTTCTCTGAGTAGCCCAGGCTGGCCTCGATCTCACAGACATCTACCTGCCTCTGCCTCCTCAGTGCTGGACAAAAGGTGTGAGCCATCACTGCCTGGCTCAAGACACATTTTTTTTAAAAAAAGAAAAAGAAAATTTAATGACCCACATAAAGGTGGGGTGAGGGCTCCGGGAGCACGGTGCTGGCTGTGGGAAGCAAGAGGGCCTGAGTTCAAATCTTCGACATCCACACGAAATGGTTGGTGTGGGAGCGAGCCTATAATCTCACTGCTGCAGGGCAGAGCTCGGAATCTTAGGGCTCAGAGGCTGTCCAATTTAGTTACTAATCACCGAATTCTAAATTCAGTAAGAGACCCTGCCGCAGACAAAGTAGAGACCAACAGAGGACCCACCTGACCCAACATGCATGGTGCGCAAATGGCGCATGTACACACACACACACACATGCACACATGCACGTGCATACACACGCACGCACACATGCACGTGCATACACACACACACACACACACTTCATGCACACTCACACACACTCAACACACCCATAAACTGGAATTATCCAGAGGCTCTCTCTGCTGGTGTGGTTCCTTCCACTGCTGAGCCACGTGCATGAATGTGTCTAGGGAGAAGTCTGTTTACTAACATGGGAAAGAATATCAGAACAGGACAAATAACAGCGAGGGAATTCCTTCATGAATGAAGCGATCCCAGGTACGTACCGTTGCCCAGTTCCCAGGAGATGTTGTAACCCTTGGAAGCGCAGTAGTCCAGGAGCAGCTGAGCGTTGGAGCTGTTCCACCGCAGGTCTGGAGTTCTTAGTAAAGCATTGAGACCAAAGATCAGGTCTAACCGCGAGCACTTTGCAAAACTGTACAGCATGTCCACCGTGCTCCCTGGGAGACAAATGGTGGTGTTTAGTTGTGTTGGCACCGCGATGAAGACTACCTCCCGACCCATCTTCATGAGTTTTCGTTCCTAAAAGATGGCTGTCATTATGCGTAAACAATGACACAAGTGCACACACAAATCAAGAGAGAAAAGCCTGTGCTGGGGTCTAGCCCAGCCGGTAGAGCAGCTGACTACCATGGAGGGGACCCGGGTTCTTCTATTCAGGCATCAAACTTATTATACAGCCTAAGATGACCTTGAACTTCAATCCTTTGGTCTCCATCTCCTAAGTGTTGGGATTGCAACTTTTTACTTGTGTTCTGAGAGTGTCAGCAATACAATTTTAAGATTTTAAACTTTTTATTTTATGTGTCTAAGCAACCACCTATACGTGCCTGCATGTATGTCTGTGTACCACCACACACATGCAGTCTTCACAGGCCAGAAAAGGATGCCGAGTTTCCTGGAACTGGACTTACAGGTGTTTGTGAGCTGCCATGTGGGCACTGGGAATTGAACCCAGGTCTTCTGGAAAAGCTGCCAGTGCTCTTAACCACTGAGCCATCTCTCCAGCCTCAGCAATACAATTTAAGTGTATTCTCTGAATTGGGTATTATAGGTGTTTTTCATATGAATTCTCCAATCATTATTCAGCAGAAATTCCCTCAGGAACTCTTCTAGTTTGGAAACAAACAAACACCTCTCTATCCGGTCAGTGTCAAAACTTCCTCCTTAAAAGCAGCTTTGCTCTGTTCGGCTGCGACGTCTTTGGCTCGAAATGACCTTCATAATCACTCTGGCGAAGCCTCACGTCCAGCAATGCTGACGAAGGGTGCTGAGGGGCACAACTCCAGTGAGCGTTAGGTGTGGCATTTGCGGTGTCACTTTTACAGCACTGTGGCCAATCAGCAAGGGGTGACACACACTGGGACTTAGACACTCTGGAATGTAGCCACTAGCACTCCACTAGGTCTTACAGCCTCAGCATGGGACAGCCTTGAGCTTGGGATCACAGAGCACACACAAACTTCCACACTCGCTTTCCTATGAGGTCCAAACAGCACCAAACAGTTAGTGTTGCCTAACTGCACACTGAGTTTGTGGTGGCTGTTCCCCCACGGTTCTTAGTATTACACGTAGACCAAAGAGCAAATGCAGCCCTAAGCACTTAGCAGAAGCGTAGAGCTGACTCTAGAGCCTGCTGCAAACCGTAGCTCAGCTGCCGCAGTTACACCCATGACCGCCTGCCTGCCTGTCGCCAAAGTGTGACATAGAAAGTTCTCTGGATCAGAAATCTGCCAACCGAATCACATAGGTTCCACCTCTCTCACTCACAAACAAGAATGGGAGTGCTGTGGAACAGGCAACATGTATTGCTCTCGTTGTTAACAAAAAACTGATTGACCAATGGTGAGGCAGGATTTCCAGGACAGAGAGAATGCTGGGGAGAAGGGCAAAGACAGACAGACAGAAAGGAAGCAGGACATGAAAGAGAGGTAAAAGCTGAGTCTCGGGGCAGCACAAAGATGAATAGAAATGGGCTAATTTAAGTTGTAAGAGCTGGTTAGTAATAAGCCTGAGCTATCAGGCTTATATATAATTATATTTATAATAATTATATAATTATTACTTATAATTAATAAGTCACTAGTGGTTATTTGGGAGCACCTGCCAAGACACAGGGAGACTCCACCTACATAGGAGCAACAGGTCTACCCTCCAGGGTGTGGATCTACAGTCCCCAAAAGAGGACCAGACACATTTACAACAAAGACCAAGGCTGAGAGCCAGGCTTAGTGGCAGAAGCCTGTGATCCCAGTACCTGGAAGTCTAAGGCAGAAGAATCAAGAGTTTGAGTGTAGCCTGGGCTACAAAATGAAACACTATCTCAAAGAACAACAACAGAACAAACATGAAAACTTTTTGAAACTAAGCAACCAACCACCCACCCTTTACAGGTGTAAGGCACAGTCCCTGTCTTTCCCTCGTCATTCCCAAGAGTCTCACATGCTTGCTGGGCAGAGTATCTTCCACTCATGTCTCTCTGTGCCTCTGCTTCTGTATTCTTCCAAGTGGACCGGGAGCTTATATATGCTATACATCCCTTAATAACACAGCAAACAGTAATAGCTCCTAGCACAAAGGTAATATATTTCTGAGTTCAAATTCAGGCTTAAAAATCAATATAAGGGGGCCAGAGATACGGGCACAGCAGGTACAGGAATTTGCCACCAAGCTGATGACCTGAGTTTGATTCCCCAGGATCCATAAGGCAGAAGGAGAGAACCAACCTCTGTACGTTGTCCTCTGACAGCCACAATTTGATAAATTTGACATTCTCTCTCCTCTCTCTCTCTCTCTCTCTCTCTCTCATAGAGAGATCTTTGGGATGACCATAAAGGCAGAGGACACATTAAGGAAACAGGACGGGATCTTTCCCTTTAGTTTACAATATAAATGGACATCAAGGCACTCAGCATGGGGCTGCAGGCTGAGGGGATAGGAAGGAAGGAAAGTGGACTGCTGGCTCTTTAAACTGAATCAGTAGAAAAGGGAGACTGTCCTCCTGTAGTTTGTCCTGAACCGGATCTGCAACTTCTGCCTAAACAGGTTTACAATTCAAATGCTTTTGTCTTTGACTTAAGACAGTAATTCTCAACCTGTGTGTGGGTCATGACCCACTTGGGAGTTTAGCAATCTTTTCACAGGGGTAGTGCAAGACCATTGGAAAACACAGATATTTACATTATAATTCATAACAGTAGCAAAATTACAGTTATGAAATAGCAATGAAAATAATTTCATGGATGGGGGTCACCACAACATGAGGAACTGTATTAAAGGGTCGGAGCACTAGGAAGGTTGGGAACCACTGACTTAAGCAGATTCAAGAAGACCTGTGTCAGGAAAGCTACCTGTATTTTCTTTTCTGTTTGTATGCACGCACGTGTGTATGTGACTCTGTATGTGTGTGCACTTTATTACCGCCAACATAGTGACCGACTATGCTATACCAGTTGCATGATGGGAAGAGGAGGCCATCTCTGCAGAGACAGCAAAGATACTGCAAACCTACAACCTCGGTAACATAGGATGTGTCCTAGCTGATCTGTTTAAGAAACTAAAGATGGGGCTGGAGAGATGGCTCAGTGGTTAAGAGCTGTGACTGGGCGTTGTTACATTTACAGAGCCCTATACATCAGCACACAGATTAAAGAGGATCTTTTGAACTAGTCAATGGGCTATGGTTTCCACTTAAGGTCACCAGCTGTATTGGTCCCTAATGTTAAGAAAGCCAGGCACCACTGAAGGTTTGAAGCCAGTGTTGATGTCTCCTCTTCAGCTATGGAAGTCCTAGACGGTATCTTCCAGAATAAGGCTGCTTATTAGAGCTTCTGGATAATAAGGCCTTATTAGAGCTTCTGGATAATTTGCTGTGGTTATGGCATGCGCTGTTGTCCTGAGGTACCCTCAGCTCCCTTAAACCTCTTGTGTAGCATCCTTTCTTTTTTCCCTTCACAGAACTGAGGAGCACTAGGGCTTGCTCTGCCTTAGACTTTGAGCAAAGGGAGTGCTGTGGCTACTTTGATCTTCCATCCCGACCACTAACACCTCCTCGATAAAGCTGTCTAGCTTTTCTATCATCCGCATGCTCACTAGAGTAGAACTTCCAATTTTCTTAAAGAACCTTCCTCTTGCATTCATGGCATGGCTAAATATTGGTGCCAGGGGCCCGGGGTTCAGTCTGCCTCAGTGTTCAATAAGCCGTCCTCACTGTTTAATCTGGATTTTGACCAAGAGTGAGCAATGTGTGACTCCTGTTTTTTCCATTTGAGTGTTCTGAGGCCACTGTGAGCTGTGACTCAAACCCCAATATATTTGTGTCTTAGGAAAGAGGAGGGCAAGAGAGAAGGGCCAGGAAACAGTGAGTGGGTGAACCTGCCAACATACACACATTTATCAGTTAAGTTCATTGTCTTCTTTGGATGCACCTCAAAACAGTTTCAATAATAACATTAAAGATTGCTGGGTGTGGTGGCACATGCCTTCAATCTCAGCACTCGTGAGGCAGAGACAGAGGATCTTCCTGAGTTTGAGGTCAGCCTAATCAGCGTAGTGAGCGCCAAGACAGACAGGGCTACATAGAGAGACACTGATTCAAAAAACAGACAAACAAGAAGCATCTGGTCATGACAGCTCACACTCGTCATCTCAGAGTGCCCCAAGCAAGAGCATCAGACATCATTATTTAGATGAAAACATTCCATAGTCGGTGATGAGTGCTTGCTTGCTTCATTTAAAGTCTTGTAGGACAATATCACCCTACATTGAATGGCTAGAGAGAGAAAAAAAAAGAAAGAAAAGGCTGGTGTAGATGTGGGAGAACAGGGACACTAAGTATTTATCCACTGCTGGTGACAGGGCAAACGGGTGCAGGAACTATGGAAAGCAGTGTGCAGGCACTTAAAAAAACTAGAGATACCACATGATCCAACTCTATGGCTCTCGGGCCTATATTCAAAGAATTCTGTATTCTCCTACAGATATCCTCATACACATCCATTGTCTGTGTCCTCCTAAAGATACCCTCCTGATCCACATCCATCGTCTGTGTCCTCCTACAGATACCCTCCTCATCCACATCCATCGTCTGTGTCCTCCTATAGATACCCTCCTCATCCACATCCATCGTCTGTGTCCTCCTATAGATACCCTCCTCATCCACATCCATCGTCTCTGTCCTCCTGAAGATACCCTCCTCATCCATCCATCGTCTGTGTCCTCCTACAGATACCCTCCTCATCCACATCCATCGTCTGTGTCCTCCTACAGATACCCTCCTCATCCATCCATCATCTGAGTCCTCCTATAGATACCCTCCTCATCCACATTCATTGCTGTTCTACTTACAACATCCATGAAAGAGAAATAGCCTAGATGTCTGTCAACAATGAATACAATGAAAATGAGCTACGCTGACATAATGGAAAGTTATTGAGTGGTTAAGAATAAAATTTGTCGCTAAACGAATGGGTCTGGAAGCAATCATTATGAGTGAAGTGACCGGACATAGAAAGACAGACGTCACATGTTTTCTCTTGTTCCTGGATTTTAGTTTTGACTCCTTCTTCATTGAGAATACCCATAGAGAAAGAGGCCAAGGGGATGGTCTTCCCAAGGCCAGGTGAGGGAGTTCGGACACAGTGGTATAAAGAGGTGAGTGGGGAATAATGGAAAAGGGTTAGACTGGGGTGTGCGATGGGGACAAGGTAGCAGAGGGTTACATGAAGGGTAATGAGCAAAAAGGTTATTTTTATAAGTACTAAGATTAGGGTGTGGTGGTGCACGACTTTAATCCCTGCACTTGGAAGGCAGAAGCAGGTGAATCTCTTTGAGTTCAAGGTCAGCCTGGTTTACAGAGAGAGTTCCAGGACAGCCAAGGCTATACAGAGAAACCCTGTCTCATAAAACAAAAACCCAAGAAGTCAAATATTGAGCTCCCGTGCTTGGATCTGGAGCATTGCACAATGCACGTGTGCCTGGATCTGGAGTATTTTAACCTCTACCAAATGCATGTCTCTAGCCAGGCGGTGGTGGCACACGCCTTTAATGCACTAATAATGAGGCAGAGGCAGGCGGATCTCTGGGAGTTCGAGGCCAGCCTGGTCTACAAGAGCTAGTTCCGGGACAGACACCAAAGCTACAGAGAAACCCTGTCTCGAAAAAAAAATGCATATCTCTTACTCAACCGAGATTCAAAACAGTGGACTTGGGAGGATTTCCAATTTTGAACTTTTGGATTCAGGATTTTCAACACATAGGGGTTTTCCATCCTTCTGAGAGGAGAAACAGAAGAACAAGGAAGTGTGGGCGAACTTTCGGTGTTACACTTCCACATTTTCCTTCTGCACGAAGACTATATTCATATCTCGACTCCCAAGGCTGGCTTCTGAATCTCACTCTGTGGCCAGCAGACAAAGTGGAAGTCGAGGAAAAAGCCATACAAACTTTTTTTTCTTTTCTAGATGCTGGTTACTGAAGTCAGAGCCTTACACAGCTGCAGCACTGAGCTGTATGCCAGCCTCTCTCATTAACTCTCTCTGTGTGTACATGCATGTGTGTTCATGTGTGCAGTATATGTGTATGGACATGCTTATGGAGGTCAGAGGTCAGCACAGAGTGTCTTTCTGTTTTTCATCTGTTTTTTTCAAATTACCACCACCCATTAACAAATAACAACAAATAATTTTTGACAAATGACTTACTTAATGTGTGTAGGTGTTTTGTCTGAATGCATGTCTGTGTACCATATGGGTGCCTGGTGCCCAGAGAAGATAGAAGAGGGTGTCAGATCCCTTGGAACTGGAGTAACAGGCACTTGTGAGTCACTCACTGGGTTACTCACATAAAAAATCCACCCAGTTTTTCTGTGAATGCTGGGGATCCTCATACTTGTGTGGCAAGCATCTTACCATTGAGCCACTCCCCACCCCCCCTCCTCATTAGCTCTTGATGGTATTTAAGTACTGCACAACTTTCTATACATTGCTGTAGGGTATTAAAGACCAAAGGCAGCCCCTCCGAACACGCATGCGGCTGGAACACCTGCAGGCACTTGCGCTTCTTACTTGAGTAGGTGCTGTTCTTGAACTGCTTGTGGTACTGTTCTTTCAGCAGAAACAGCTCGAAGAAGGGCCATTCCGTCTGGAGTCTCCTCACCATGTCGGCAGAGACGGGTTCAGACTGGCAAATATCTGCAGGTGAAAGAGAGAAGAGCTCAGGACCACAATCTTCACAGTGACGAGGCTGAAACCCAACCAGGATGTTTAGTCAACTATTACGTAGTTAAGAAAGGTAATTAGGTTATTAAGTTATTAAGTACAAAATCAGGGAAAGTTATATTATTACATGTGCCACATCTGTTGACTAACAACGGCCAAGAAAACAACCCATGGGCAGCTTCCTTAAGAAACGCTGGGTGAGTACTGACGTGGAACACTAGACGTGATTTCAGATGGTTTACTAACTCAGAAATCCCCTCAGCAGGTTGAATGTATCAGAGAGATGGATGAAGAGGTCAGAATGCAGCTCAAACTTGAAAGTCCACTTTCAAAATACAGCTGGCTGTGGTGACACACCTGTCATCTCGGCATGTGGGAGGCTGTGGTAGGAGGATCGCATGAATTTGAGGCCAGCTTTGACTACCTAGCAAGACTCCGCCTTAGAAACAAAACAAAACTGTTGGAGAGATGTCTTAGCAGTTAAGAGCACTTGGTGCTCTTGTGGAAGACCTGGGTTCAAATCCCAGGACCCACTTGGTGGCTCACAATTGCCTGTAACTCCACTTCTAGGGTATCCAGCCCCATCTCTGACCTCCTCAGGCACCAGGCACGCATGTAGTAAACTACATACATGCAGGCAAAAAGCCCATACACATAAAAAAACAAACAAACAAACATCAAAACATGCAGAAAGTTGCTATACCTGGACAGTATTTGTTTTGCAGTGATTTCTTCTCTAATGAATTGGAGCTAATGGGCCCAAACTGGTAAGTTACCGACTGTTCTCCCTGGAAGGCTGGTACCAGCCGAGCTTCCGGAACCACGGGGTGAGCACGGAAACCCCACTCTCCTGCCAGGAAGCCTGCACTGTTCAATCACAAGACACCAGGGGAGCCAGCGCTTGCTGGCAGAACCAGTTGAGACTGGATTGACTGATGACTTCCTTTCTGGGAAGCTGCCTGTGACCGGCTGTCAGAGAGTCCCTTTTCTATCCCATTTCTCTCAAAGAGGGTCTCTGAGGAGCTTTGGGGCTTCAGGGGAGCCCTTTCACCTGCCCCGGGATGAGGAAAAGTGAGGTGTGAAGATTGGGGTCCTATCTAAACTTAGACTGGAAATGCAGAAAAGTCAAATGGCCAAAAGAGAGGACCAGGGCATCTAGGACTGGTGAACAAGAGCCAGGCTGAGTAAACTCCTGAACTTATCATTAAAGCAGGCCCTGGAGGCTGCTTTCTGCTCCTTCCTAATCACTACTCTTTCGGTTTGGGACTGACCGTTCTGAACACTTTCTCTCTGGAGAGAGTGAGTTGAAAGGAATACGTAATATAGGAACTAACTAAACACTACTCACTAGCAGACAAAATACACACACTCTTAAGGTGTAAGACATACAACATATCTCACAACTGTTCAGATAATGGTTTGACAGACATCCGGGGCTTCATGGCACTTCTGATGGTCACAGACAAATCTCAGGTCCCCAAGGGCAGGTGAGGTCCACACACTTACGTGTTAGAACTGTTTGAAAAGCTTGCTAAAGACAGGGGCTAAGGTTGGGGCCCCGAGATCCCACTGCTCAGACTCAGCCCGGGCAGTAGGGACAGTCAATGAAGTCGAGACCCAGCACCCAGTAAATCACATAGTACTCAGGCAAAAGTTTTCTCCTGGGTTTCTTTGTTCGACCTCCCACTCTCCGTATAATAATGTGCTTCTGTGTATCACTATGCTGTTACCTCTAAACACTCTCCAGTTTGACCCTGTTTCTACCCATGTGTTCCCTCCAACCAGCTATTTTCAGGTACAGCCACTGTTTGCCTGTTTTTAACCCCCGGTCATGCCCAGCACGCCCCAGGAAAGCCGCCCACGGCTTCCTCGTTCCCCTGGGGTCCTCTGCTTGTATAATAGCTAGGTCTGAGCATACCCTTTTCCCGAAGCAATCTCACGACCGGCACAGGTTAACTAAAATATATATCTCTTATAAGTTTCACCGTGATTGACTTGAGAGTGCCAGTAACTTCTTTCTTCAAAAGTTGGTTCCTTCTTGGGATCGAAAATCAGGAAGTCAGTCTTGGTACCACCAAATCTCAAGAACGCAGGAGATAAACCTCTGGCTAACGTGCGGAGCCTTGGAGAGCTGTTATGAAGACAAGCAGGAAAGCATAATAATAATAATAATTATTATTTCAGTTTTTTGAGACATCTTACTATGTAGCCCAGGCTTGCCTCAAACTTGGGATCCCCCTGCCTTTGTGCCAGAGTGCTGGGATTATAGGCATGCACCACCATTGTGACTTGTAATTACTATTTTCTGAGAAAGTCCAGTTAAATATTTTCACTTCCTTCTCTCTTGGTGGGCCTACTCCTTAACTTCTAGCTGCTATCCACCCCAGGGTGGTCGAGGGAGGAGAACAGCTCAAGACATATTCATCCACAGAAATCAAAGATTTAGTGGTCACCTGGGTCAGAAGAGCCAAGGGTGAGTGTGGGGACGTGCCCTGGAAGACGGGCTGTGGTCTGCTGAGATGAGGTCGTAAGGTGGATGGGGGAGGAAGCAAGGGGCAGAAGACTCTGTAGAAACTGAGATGCCAACTGTGGTGGCTAATGCTTCAGTGTCAACTTGCCTGTATTTATAATCACCATGGAAACGCATCTCTAGGTATAGTCTGGGAGAGTATTTCCAGAAAAGTTAAACGGAGGAGGGAAGAGATACCCTAACGTTGGTGACACCCTCCCATGGGCTGAGGTCCCAGATTGAATAAAAGGGAGAAAGTGAACATTCATTTCTCTTCTCTTTGTGCAGACGCTGCCATGTGACCAGCTGCCTTGGGCTCCTGCCAGCGTGACCTCCCTGAGGTGGTGAACAACGCACTGAACCAAACCTTTCCATCCCTAAATGGCGCTGTCAGGCATCTTGTCCCAGCAGTTGACAAAACTAACTAATACATAAATGGGCACCAAGCCCCCAGATCCACAGGCCACATGTGAATGGAACTCAGGAGACACATCCGGGCTTGGGGATGTGTCCTGGAGACTGCTTGGTACAGTCAATGACCGGCCACCACATTTCGCCTGCAGACCTGATGCCCTCTATGAACTCTGCAGCCACTAACTACACGTGGCAGGGGCCCTTACGCTCTCTTTCCCCTCCTCTCTCTATCCTGATGTCACTAGGGTACCCCTAGTATCACCACTGTTGACCACATCACCCCCATTCCCAGTCCATTTGCATCCCTTTGGGACCTGCAACCATCCTGGCTGACCCAAGATATCCCTAGTCCTGGTTCTGCCCCCCTCTGGTGGAGTCAGACCTCAGACCCCACTGAGGAGATCTCAGTCCCAATAATAGCCTACAACCCACCCACCCACCCCACCCTCCTCACCAGTCTGGGACTGCTTGGAGTATAAACTCAGAGTCCCAACCAGAACTTCAGATCTGGGACCAGTTAGAGTCTGAACACAGAAACCCAGAGTGGCTTCAGCTTCCGACTGAAAGCCAAGTGTCATTCTGCTGGTTCACAACCTGTCAGATTTGAGTGACAGCAACCAAAGCACCAGACACCCAAGCAGCAAAGGAGACCAGACATCTATGTAAAGAAACACATGAATGTCATATCCAGACGCCTAGAGCCCAGCTCAGAAACACAAACCTGAACCACCAAGACAACACGCCTCCTCCAGAAACCAGCACCTTACTTTACTTATAACTTACTGTTATGAGTGCTGGATAAAGCAATTTAGCTGACATGCAAGGCAAGCATTTCAGCATAGCAATTATGAATATATTTAAGGATCTTAAAGATATGAATAACTGTTTCAATGAAAACAAAGCATAATAGCCACATAGCCCGTGAAGGCCAATACAAATCCCAAGAGCTCACGCGAAGGACTTGCTCAGAGCCACTCAGGCTTTATACCACCCCACTGACTTTAGCCGGGCATTGGTTCTGGTCCCTGGCATTTCATTTTGTTTGATGACAAGGAAATCCATTTAGATTTATGTAGCTACTATCTGTAAGTAATTGAGGCTGGGCAAGTGTGGTGTCCTTTGAGAACTAGAGGGGAAAGGAGCTGTAGCACCAAATGATGGCCTGGGTCGGATACCCGTAGACCAAAGCCTGATCCCCAGGGTATGGACTGCAGCATCATGGGTCACCCCCCACAACCTGCCTTGTGTCCTGTGGAGGATTTCCCACTCTTTGAAACTGGCTTCCGCGTGTGGCTTGCTGCTCTGCCTCTCCCAGCTGCTGCCCCTGGTACTGGTTACCTGAGAGCAGGGACCTTGTCTGGTCTGTTGGATTCTTCCCAGGACCTAGATGAGGGCCTGGCACACAGCACTGCTTGGCCAATATTTGTTAAGTGAATGAACAAAGAAAGCTAGTCTGAGAAAGGGCAAGGTGAGGCCAGCCAATGACCAGTTTTTGAACAAGATGACATTAAAACTCATTGCTACGGCCACTGCCACATAAAGCAAGTCATATGTCTCGGAGTTTTGCTAGTAACGACCTTTTGTTTGTCTCCTTTGCAGCAAAGTATCTTTTGTGTTTTTAGAATAGAATATTGATGCCGTCTGAAAAAAAAAACAGATTTAACACAGCTGCAAAACTTTCCATAAAAACAAAATTGATCAAAGGCACAGTATTTCAGTCATATGTAGGAGAAAGAAGGTGGAAACACCCATCACACGGTGCCATGAAATCAAAGAATGTGTAAGGCAGCTGCAGCTGTTCCCTTTCCAGTGAGGCTGTCAAGAAAAAAAAAACAAAAACAAAACACAAAACAGCCTGCAGGTGTCTTTATTTTACCTTTAGGGTAAAAATATATTGCTTATCTTTGACACAGAGAAAAGATGCCTTATTAGTATGCACTAAATGCTATCATATTTCCATTTCCAGATTTAAGGGCCACCCCAGAGACTCTAAAAGAAGGATACAGGATGGACTGAGTGACAGCTGGTGTTTCAGCAAGAGCAGTGAGGCAGAAGCAGAGGTTATTATCACAGGACGGTTTGGACGACAAATCAAGAAGTTCAACTATGGACAAGATAGAGAGAGGAGGTAGCTGCTCAGAGAGGTGCTTTTTGAAAAGCAGGAGGTAGAGAATTTACTTTTGCTATAACATAAAGGATCGGAGAAGGCATGGAGTTGGTGCTTTTTGAAAAGCAGGAGATTGAGAATTTACTTTTGCTACAACATAAAGGAGCTGAGAAGGCATGGAGTTGGGATCCATGAGCACCATGTTGGACTTTTACGTTTCACATATAGAGGTGATGTTACTGAAGCTGAAGAGAATCAAGACAAGCTTGCGATGTTTACACACTGAAATGGAGTCACGCAACGTGAGCTAACAGCCAACCATCAGAAAAAAAGCACCCTGGTTCTCCATGCTCGCCAGTTTCCACGGTGATGAGTGTGATGCCACAGAATGTGGGGTTGAGAAGAAATGTCACATTTCATGGTGCGATGCAAACTGGCCCAAGGCTGAGGAGCTGTTTTCTGAGAGGATGAAGACGAGGAAGGAGAAATTGAGAGACTTGTGTTTTCAGGTAAACTTGATGTCACCTAAGAAGATAGTGGGACTGGGAACTGAGAACAACGATAGATTTTAATCAATATGGAGACTAGGGAACCAGGGGATGACAGGACTGAATGAGAGCTGGAGGGGAACCCCACACTGGGGTCACAACAACCATCTCTAACACACAGCGGTTTCATCCAGCGCTTTAGGCAGCTTGGACATCACAGTGACGTGGGTATCATTATTATTCTGACTTTATAAATATGGAGCCTAAACAAAAAGGAGCTAAGCTAACTCACCAGCGGTAACAAGCCAAGAGGGATCTCAACTACCATAGTCTGTATGCGGATTAATGATCCATTGCCTAGAAGGAGTTGCAGGCACATGAACGGAGTATGAAAAAATGTACAACGCATACTCAACAGGTCTACAGGGGCAGAGGAGTCTTCAGTTCAGTTAGCTAGGGCATGGGGTAAAGGAATCTATGGGAATGACAGCAGGGTTACCAAGCTCAAGGCTCCAGGGAGCACGGTGGAATGGCTTGGGAGGGAAGGAGGCACCAATAGGCCAATCAGGGGATGGAACAGGGATCAGGCCTATGGTTACTCTCAGTTCGTTGTCTCCCTTCAGTCAAAATCACTTCTCTCCATAATAGACAGGCGCCCTGCGGCCCTGTGCGATGTGGGTCTGGGGGTTTGAATGGGAAATGTCCCATATAGGTGCACTTATTTGAACACTTGGTCCCCAGACAATGGTGTTCTTTGAAGAGTTTTAAGATAAGGCCTAAGGGGAGATGGTTCAATGGTTACGAGCACTAGCTGCTCTTCCAAAGGACCCAGGGTTCAATTCCCAGCACCTGCATGACAGCTTACAGCTCTGCAGCTCCAGTTCCAGGGGATCTGACACACTCACACAGACATACATGCAGGAAAAACACTAATGTGCATAAAGCAAAAATAAATACTTTTTTCTGAAAAAAGAATGGGGTTGGAGAGATGGCTCAGAGGTTAACTCTTTCAGAGTTTCTGAATTCAGTTCCCAGCACCCAGCTGGTGACTCACACCATCTATAAGGCGACTGGTGCCCTCTTCTGGCATGCAGACAGAACACTGCATACTAAATAAATAAATAAATATTAAAAAGAAAGAGAGAAAGAGAGGGATTATTTTAAAAAGGAGGGCTGGAGATTTAACTCAGTGGTAGAGCCCTTGCCTAGCTCTTTTGCTTCGTGTTACTTCCGGGTCTGGCCACTGGCTGCCATTCCTCCCTGCCACGCCCAAACAAAGCCTTCCTCCTCTGTGTGTGATTGTGGTATGTTGACACAGCAACAGAAAAGTAACCAACACACTGGCTACTAAAGCACAGACTTTGTACTGGTAACAAACGCTTCTCCAAATACAGAAGGCAGCTGTCAATAAAGATGTGGGAATTTAACTATTAAAATTATTAATGAATGACATCTGAGTTAGGGTTTCTATTGCTGTGAAGAGACATCATGACCATGGCAACTCTTATAAAGGAAAACATATAATTGAGGTGGCATCTTACAGAGATTTAATCCATTATCTTCACGGTGGGGAGCATGGCGGCATGCAGGCAGACACAGTGCTGGCTACATCTTGACCAGAAGACAACAGGAAGTGAACTGTCTTACTTGGAGTAGCTTGAGCATAGGAAACCTCCAACAAGACCTTACCTACTCCAGCAAGAACACACTTTCTAATAGCGCCATTCCCTTTGGGGGCCGTTTTCTTTCAAACCACCACAAATGTTATTGAAATAGCAAAAAATAATGTTTAATGAAGAAAAAGAAGCAAATTACTATACAAAGCAAGCAAAAACTACATTTTTGTTTTGTTGGTGTACAGACTGGTTTTGTGTCAGCTTGGCACAAGCAGGAGTCATCAGAGAGGAAAGAGCCTCAGTTGAGGAAATGCCCCATGAGATCCAGCTGTAAGGCATTTTCTCAATTCGTGATCAATGGGGAGGACCCAGCATATTTTTTTTTAAATATTTATTTATTTATGTATACAATATTCTGTCTGTATGCCTGAAGGCCAGAAGAGGGCGCCAGACCTCTTTACAGATGGTTGTGAGCCACCATGTGGTTGCTGGGAATTGAACTCAGGACCTTTGGAAGAGCAGGCAATGCTCTTAACCACTGAGCCATCTCTCCAGCCCCCAGGACCCAGCATATTGTGGATGGTGCCATCCCTAGGCTGGTGGTCCTGGGTTCTATAGGAAAGCAGGCTGAGCAAGACACAGGGAGCAAGCCCATAAGCAGCACTCCTCCATGGTCTCTGCGTCAGCTCCTGCCTCCAGGATCCTGCTGTTTGAGTTCCTGTCCTACTCCTTCCAATGTTGGACTATGATCTGGAAGTGTCCCTGTCTTCATTAGGGCTTTTATTGCTGTGGAGAGACACCATGACCACAGCAACTCATAAACGAAAACCTTTAATTGGGGGCTTGCTCATTGTTTCAGAGGCTCAGTCCATTATCATCATGACAGGGAGCATGGCTGCACACAGACATGGCACTGGAGTAGTGGAGAGTCCTACATCTTACAGGCAACAGGAAGTTGACTGAGACAACAGGAAGTATCCTGAGCATAGGAACCCTCAAAGCCTGCCCCAGTGACACACTTCCTCCAACAGGCCACAACCATTCCAACAAGGCCACGCCTCCTAATAGTGCCACACCTATGAGATTACGGGGGCCAATTACATGAAAACTACCATGCTACCCTACTTGATTTTTGGTCACATTGTTTCGTTGCAGCAACAGAAACCCTAAGACAGTTGTTCAGTGCCGTGTTTGCCCTGTAGAACTCACAATTTCTACCAATTATATCATCTCATCTTCACGAGGAAATTACAGCCATGTATGCACATGCCTTGTTACAAATAGAGCTGCGCCCTCTAATACAATAGCCGTGCACTGCTGAACCCTTGAAGTGCGGTGGGGCTGAACTGAGACATGGCGTAAACATAAATCCCAAGATTTTAGAGGCATGAGTTCAGAAAGGGAATGTGAACTACCTCATTACTGTTTTTATATTGGGCTTGGGTGCAGGTCAGTGGCAAGACCCTGGACTCTGTCACCAGCACTGGCAAATGTTAGTGGCCACACGCCTCTTCCTACTGTCTATGTTCACTTTTTGTTGTTTTGCTATTTGAGACAGGGCCTCACTGTGTAGCCCAGGCTAGCCTTGAACATGTGATCCTTTTATCTCTGCTTCCTAAGTGCTAGGATTCTAGCTAACAATCATGTTTAGCTTTTTTTGCTTTTTGTAAAAAGTTTAAAAAAATTCCATTTGTGCCTTGCATATGGGGCTGACATTATAATTCATGTTGTTTCTGGGACCGGGGTCTCTTTGGTATTCCGCACTAATCCAGGCTGAGAATATATTCTGACTAATTTCCCCAGGGAAGAGAAATTTAACAGATGTTCCTTTTCAGTTCTAGAGTCTTCTAAGATTAACGTTTAAATTTTTCGTACTGCCTGTTCTCTGGTTACAAATGTGAGAGATCTGTTTCCGTTCGTCTAGCACCTGTAACAGAATCACCCCAGCCCTCCTGGGAGGCACTGCTGAGGTTTGGGCACCAAGTCTCCTATCTGTATGGTAATGGCAGGTTTTTTTCTTTAAATCAGTCTTTCAATTTGTTTCTAGACAATCTTCTCCTAATATACTCTGCTGTGTTTCCTTTAGAAAATAATCGCTGGCTTGTTTTCTTCTGTGTGCCTTTATTTCTGTGACCGGAGTCTGCCTCCAAATACTGCCTTTATTTGCTAGCTGACTGACCGTGGGTGAATTATTTAATCTCCCATAACCTCAACTTCTTCATGGTTGCCTCCCAAGTGCTGGGATTAAAGGTGTTCACCATCATACTTGGCCTTTAAACCTTCTTTCCTTCTTTCCTTCTAGACAAAGTCTAATGTAGCCCAGGCTGGCCTTGCCAAGTAGCTGAGGATGACCTTGAACTTCTGATCCTCCTCCCTTTGCTCCCTTTGCTAGGATAGGAGTTGTAAGCCGCCAAGCCTAGTTGTACGTAGTGTTGAGGATTGATCCCAGAAACAATGAGCGTAACCTTCAGACACTGTAGTGAGTACTTATTATCTCGTCAAATCATCCTACAAATCCCATGAGTCACATTTGTGAAAACCAGGGTGGCTGGACTGTCAGACTCTTAACCGTGAGACTCCATGTGAAGTCAGCGGGGACACCTGATAGCATGGGTTCAGGCTGTGCAATCAGTGTCACCTTTGACAACAGTGACATAAAGGACTGGTAAGGATATAGTAAGTGCGGTGGCATTCAAGAGGCTGAGGCAGGAAGATCATGAGTCCACGGCTAGTCTGAGCTAATGGCTACGCAATGTCTCAAAACCACAAAAGATGTGATCATCTCTGGAGCCTTCCATGGTTTAGATGACCTCGAGTATGCCTGGTGTCTTTCACCTTGGGGACAGGCTGCACTCATGGAGGAGGAGCAATAGGTGTGTTTCCTCAGGAGAAGGGAAAACCCTGCACTGACGAAGCAGTATCCAGTCTGCACCCTCATCTTGGAGAAACATAAACTTTTAAAAAAGTTTATTAGCACATATTAATTATAGATAATAATGTCTTTCATCATGACTCATTTGAAAGTATATAAAATGTATTTTGATTATATTCGCCCCCATTGCCTTCTCTTATCCCGCCCACTGATCCCCAATTTTCTCAATTAGTCTCAGACTTCTTTCTCTTCCCTGTCTCCCTCCTCCTCCAATTTAGTCCAGTCTGGCCTCACACTTGCTGTGTTGCCAAAGATGGCCTGTAACTCCTGATCCTCCTACCTCCCAAGTGCTGGGCTTACAAGCACCATGCAGTTCCAGGCGGTATACTCTTGTCTCCCTCCTCTCCCACTTCTGCCCCCTCCACCCGTTTGATCCATTCTGGCCTCAAACTTGCACGTTACTCAAACTGAGGTACAGTGCCCTTATAGCTAAATGATTTAAAAACAGCAAGATGAGCGATGGATGCTTTCCACAGGGGCTTTTTCTATCTGACTTTTCTTTCGTGGCTTTTTTTAATCTAAATGTCCTAAGAGAGTTTAAAGAACACCAGCTTACTGTCCTCTACTGAGGCAAATTCAAAGGCTCCAGCTGAAGTGCTGGGACGTGTGACACCTTTGGGTTTTATCCTCCAAACCTCCTCTCAACCTGGGCTTGGCTTGCGCCCAGGCAACCAGCGCTGAGTAAATGAAACAGGAAAAAGCTTTTGGGGCTTGGCTGTACATGAGAGGCAGGCTCGGTAGACCGAACGCAAAGTTGTTTCAGCCAAGAGAGTGGCTGGCCTTCGTGAGTGTGAGAGGCGACTAGGGGACAGGCGCGGTGGAATCAGGGGCTGCACTTACCCCAGGAAGATGAGGAACCGCGGGTCGGTGGCCAGGTTGGCGTCTATGGTGACCGACAGGAACGAGGGACTCACGAGATGGAGCGGCTGCTCAGTGGAAAACTCCAACTCCACCACGTCCTCGGCCAGAGCGGTCCCGGCTGGGGCGCCCAGGGCCAGGGCACCGAGCGGCCCCCAGAGCCCCAGCAGCAGCAGCAGCCGCCGCATCTCACCTGGTTGGACCGCCGGCAGCTGTGGGAGCTCCCGCCCCCGGCACCCGGCCCTGCTTTGCCTCTGGCGCCAGGACTCGGTACCTTCCCGTGGCGCTCCATCCTCCCACTCCTCCCCTGCGTCCCTCCCCCAACGCTCTTCTCTCCCCGCCCTCCCATCCGCGTGCTCTCCAATTTCCGCGCTGGCTTCTTCCTCGGCGGCAGCGGTCACGTCCTCTTTTGAAATCATCCACACCCCTTCCAAGGGTGCGGAGGTGGCCAAAATCCAAGATCCTGGGAGGCCTGGGGAGGGAACACCCCGGAGCCTCAAGGGAGTGGGACCCAGCTTCCTGGTGTCCTGCGCCTCTTCTAGGTCCTTTCCACTTAGCCCCAGGACTTGCCCCAAAATTAAAAACATTGGTTGAGGACTCAGTCAGCCCTTACCCTGACTCCCATCTGCCTTCAAAGGCTTGACACTTGAGTCTTCCTAAGTCTGACTAACCTAGAGCGTCCTCTGCCTAGGATCTGCTTCTCAGGTATCCCACTGTCGCTTGGAAATCTGATCCGAGCATCCGCTAAAATGCAGCTAGAAATCAACTCTCAAAATTCTTCTTCCTCCTTCCCCGCAAACAGCTCTTGAAAAGAGTACTTGGGAGAGTCTAAGAGTCTTCTAGGCAGTCTAAGAGTCTTCTAGGCAGTCGACAGTTAAAACACCTTGGAATTTGGAGCAAATTCCTCTTGCTGTTGCCTCAACTTTATAATGATGGCAAACGCCAAGTGCTTAAGCTTGGTGTGCACTTGCGTGTACCTGTGTGTTTGTGTGCATGCGTGTGTGCGTGCGCGTGTGTGTGCGTGTGTGTGTGTGTGTGTGTGTGTGTGTCTGATACCGTGAGAGAAGCTTTCACCGTGCTACCTCTCTTTTCCCCAGCATGTGACCAATTGCGAATTTTTCTCTTTACAGGAGGACACACGTCCAAGAGTCGGAACCCCATGACTGCAGGCACACAAGCCCAAGTCGACGCTGTCTGACTCCACAGCCGTGCAGTCTCCCGGAAGAAGCCTCCCTGCACTTTTAGACAACTGAGAGCCCTGAAAAACACCCTGAGAGCACCCTAACATGTTAGACTTGACTGCGTTTGCCAGCACTGTGATGTCGCTCAGTGCTCACCTCATCTGTGGGCTTATAAGGCTCTGGAAAGCAGAGATGGAGGTTGTGGTGTACCTATGCAGGGTAAGGTGATGGGTCTTTAGTGGGCATCAATTCGTACTTATTTAGGAAGCAAATGATACCAGAGACCTTAGAATTTTCTGTCAGATTGCACCACCAAAAAAAAGCAATAAATAAAAATGGGTTGTATGGAATGTGTATCGTCCATCTGTCCATCCTTAGGCAATTTAAAAATTACATCACGGTTAATGCTGTGACCTGCATTGCGTTGGTATGCTATAGCTATGGGATACAAAAGGAGAAAAATTCCTGTTAGCAGCAAGCTGTCTGGAGTGTGTAACCCCATGTAATTGGGAAGCAGAAGATGGGGCCTTTTCCCACCTCTGTCATGACACAGATATCACATCTCACCTCCCTTGTAGTGTCATGGGCTGAAGTCACACCAATTCCTTTGGAGTGTTTGGGTGTTTTGGAAAGGAGGTCACTGCAAGCTTTCCATGTCCTGCACTTGTGACATCCTGAGATGCGGGCAAGTAGGATCTATAGACATCGCTAATACGGGAACTGGGAAACAAACAGGAAATAGAGGACTACTGGCTGGTGGTGAGCTCTTGGTGGAGTTCAGTTCCGGCTCCAGACTCTAAGTTGATTTGTCCTGTTGTAGCAGAAGAAGATATGGTCATGTCCGGAGAAACTGCCACTTCAAAAACACTTTGTAACAGGACTCTCCCCGTAAGTGTAACAAGGTCAGGTCCACGTCACCTGGACTTCCATAAAGTCCCTACTAGCTCTCTAGCCCTCAGTAGGGTGTAGAATCTTGGACCAGTTGCCAATTATTTGGGGTTGTTTGTTTGTTTATTTGATTGGGTTTTCGAGACAGGGTTTCTCTGTGTAGCTCTGGAACTAGCTCTGTAGACTAGGCTAGGCATATGCCACCACCACCTGACAATTATTTTTGCTTTTGAGACACAGTTGTCTTGTCATCATTGGCCTGAAACTTACTACATGACAAGACTGGCCTGGGACTCTGCCTCCTGAGTGCTGGGATTAAAGGTGTGCACTGCCCTGTTAGGCTTTGTCTTAGACAAGTTTGGTTTGGGTTTTTGTTTTGTTTTGTTTTGTTTTTTAAGTTTGAAGAGCTTCAAGTTCATCTGTCAGATGGCGGTATCAGGCATTCAAAGTTCATTTCTCTTTTTAATTGACTGAATTAACGACACACCCAGCTTCCCTCAGAACCTACGATGTGTCTTCAGATGAAAGAATTAAACACTATCTCCTTACTGATTTGAGTTTTGAGAGACAGGATTTGCTCTACAGCTCAGGCTAGCCTTGAACTTGTACTGATTTCCTACCTCTGCTCTGGAAAACTAAAATTACCGATGTGTGCCTCTTTGCCCAAATCTCCGTGCCCAATCTACCCCCAGGTAATCTTCACAATGGCTTTATAAAGCAGTTAAGATCCAGGTTCCAATTCCTAATTCTAAGTTTTCCTACCATCCCACCTAGATTTGTTGACTTGAAAAAAAATAAGATTTCACAGATCTTGGCTAGGCAGTAGTGGTGCATGCACTTTAGTGCCAGCACTCACGAGGCAGGTGCAGGTGAATCTCTGTGAGTTTGAGGCCAGCCTGGTCTACGGAGAGAGTTCAAGGACATCCAGGGCTACACAGAGAAACCCTGTCTTAAAAAACAAACAAACAAAAAAGATTTTATAGATCTGCACTTCTCGGTAAACATAGCCAGAATCTCTGGAGCACTCGCTGTGCTGTTGCTGTATTTTTAGTCGGTCCAAGCTGGCTTTGAACACTCTTTGTAGCTGACGATGACCTTGAACTTTTGGATTTTGTTTTGAAACAGGGTCTCACTGTCTGAGTTTAGCTGGCCTGGAACTTGCAGTATAGGCCAGGTTGGTCTCAGATTCATCCACCTGGCTCTGCCTCCCCAGTAACAGAACTGAAAATGTGTACCTGCCCAGCAACCTTAACTATCTGGCCCTCCTGTATCCACCTCTCAATTACAGCGGTGTGCTACCAAGTCTGGCTTCTGTGGTGCTAGGATCAAACCTAGCAAGGCCCCCTGCATTTTAAGCAAGCATTCCACCAACTGAGCCACATCTCCAGCCTCTTCGGATGCTTTTTGTTAAGCTTCTACATGTACACATTGCTATAATGTATATTTTATACTATTTAATGATTCTCTCTGTGTGTCTGTAAGGAAAATGGGTACTAGAACCAGAAAATGAGCAAAGCCTGTGGAGCGAATGCATCATTAAGAAGAAATCAGCCACATACAATAAACAAGTAGGTTTTTATATTGTAATCTAGGTAACCATTCAAAAGTCCCATGAAATAAGCTGAGTGGTTAAATTTGGACACCTGCCTATGGGATGATAAAGGCCTGCCTGTCCTGGAACTTACTCTGTAGACCAGGCTGAAATCACAGAGATCCACCAGTCTCTGCCCCTTAACGCTGGGAGTAAAGGCGTGCGCCACCACACCCAGCCCCAAAACAGCTCTTAAAGCATTACCGTTTTGTGTTTTGTTAGTTGGAAATATTTCAGCTATTCTGAGGGGTGCACGATCCTGCCTCACTGTGGTTTTAGCTTCCATGTCTCTGGTGACTAATGATGGCTCTATGTGCTTATTTACCATTTGAATGGGTGCCTCATTGGACAGCATTTTAATGTGTGAAAGAATTATACATCCTTCAAGACTGGGAAAAAATACTAAATTCTATGAATGCAGATGAGAAAAAAAAAGAGACAAAGAAATGCAAAATATATTGGCTTGGTGACTCATTCTAGGTGGGTGTCAGAGCACTGTGAGCCGACTTAAGAATGAGGTCCCAGCGAGGGGTCGCCATACCTGCTAATAATCCTAACACTCCAGAGGCTAAAGTTCAAGGATCATGGGTTTGTCTTAGCTACAGAATGAGTTCAGGTCACAATGAACTGGACTGGGGTGGTAGCTCAGTGAGAGAAGGCTTACCTAGTCTTAAGCCCCATGTTCCACCCCCAACACTATAGAAGAAAAAAATGAGGAAGAGGACGAAGAGGAGGAGGGGAAATAAAAGAAAGACCAGATTAGGCTCGGAATGTGGACTAGGGTGACCGGTGACACAGTCGACTTTCCAGCCCCAAGGCGGCCCCTCCCATGGGAGAAGCACTGAGGTCATAGTTTACCATGGCATCTCAATACGAATGATGCAACACCAGCTGAGGGCTGGGGACGGAGCTCAGCCCATCGAGTATTTGTCTTTCATGCATGAATTTCTAGATTCCGTCTCAGACCCTGTCGTGCTTAGGTTTTTTCCCCTTTTGGCCTTTTGAGACAGTTACTCTGTGTAGCCCTGGCTGTTTTGGAACTCACCATGTAGACCAGGCTGGCCTAGAACTCACAGAGATAGACCTACCTCTGCCTCCCGAGTGCTGGGATTGAAGGTATGCGCCACCACCACCTGGCAACAGCTCATATTTTTTATGTTTTTGGTTTCTCGAGACAAGGTTTCTCTGTAGCTTTTCTTTTCTTTTTTTTCTTTTTCTTTTCTTTTTTTCTTTTTTCTTTTTTTTTTTTTTTTTTTTTTTGGTTTTCCGAGACAGGGTTTCTCTGTGGCTTCGGAGCCTGTCCTGGAACTAGCTCTGTAGACCAGGCTGGTCTCGAACTCACAGAGATCCGCCTGCCTCTGCCTCCCGAGTGCTGGGATTAAAGGCGTGCGCCACCACCGCCCGGCTCTCTGTAGCTTTTGAAGCCTGTCCTGGAACTAGCTCTTGTAGACCAGGCTGGCCTCGAACTCACAGAGAGATCTGCCTGCCTCTGCCTCCCGAGTTCTGTGATTAAAGGTGTGCGCCACTGTTGTGATAGGAGTAGTAAGCTGGGCTGCGTCCTGCCACCCGGCTAGCTCTACCCGAAATAATTACACGGACACTGTATTCTTTTAAACACTGCCTGGCCCATTAGTTCCAGCCTCTTATTGGCTAGCTCTTACATATTAACCTAACCCACTTCTAATAATCTGTGTAGTCCATGAGCTGGCTTACCAGGAATGATCTTAACCTGTGTCTGCCTGGAGTGGGAGAATCATGGCCACTCCTTGACTCAGCTTCTTTCTCCCAGCATTCTGTTCTGTTTACTCTGCCTACCTAATTTTATGTCCTATTAAAGGGCCAAGGCAGTCTCTTTATTTAACCAATGAAATTAACACAAAACAGAAGACTCTCCCCCATCATGCCACCACCTGGCAACAGCTCATATTTTATGTTGAAGCATTACCAGTTTGTTAGATTTTAAGATATCCAAGAACATGGGAAGGTTTTGTTTGTTTACATAGTAATGGTGAAGAAAATCAAATATAATGAATGAATTAGTCTACCTGGAAATAGCCAAGGGGATATACGTAGGTAATTAAAAATTTTAAAATGTTGACATCGTCTGGACTTCCAAAGTACTTAACATTGGCTTCTTAAGAGCATAAGAAATAATTAGGGTTTGAATAGTTTGAACGCTATTTTATTTATTATGGTAGTGTATATGGTCTGTGTCTGAGTGTGGCCATGTCATGTGAGTGGAGGTCAGAGGACAACTGGGGGACTGTGTTTCCTCCAACTGAGGTCGTCAGGCCGTGTGACAAGGGCTTTACCCACTGCGGCATCTCCTTGTCCCCAACACTAACTTCTAAAGAGAAAATAACATTCCCTCTGCGAACACAGACTACCCACGAAGACACAGAAAAACACTTCTGTGTTGGGTCAGCTGTGAGGGGAGCAGGCATGTAAGGTAGGGCGCCAGGAGGGGCGTGCTTTACAGACCTTCACACACTTCCTTCTGAGGGTCAGGTTTCTCATGGTCGGGGTCTCTGTCCTCAGCTCAGCCCTGACCTGAGCTAGGGATATATACATGAATTCATTTGCACACTTGCCCTTGCTGACCCTGGTGTCAGAGCTGATCAATGTGCCGTGGTCACCTTCCTGTGACATACGTTTGAAATGCACATCAGTGCCCGCTCTCTCAACTCCGGCTTCAGTCTTGGCCCAGGCGCTGCTTTTGCATTATTTATCTGGCTATTTATTCCATCCAGATTCCTCCCCATAATCCCTGGGTGCAAATTAGAACTTTTGAAAACAGCCTCAAGTTTTCCAGTCACTGGGGTCCTATTTAGCCTCATTTACTGGAGTAAGACTCCCTTCAATGGTGCCCTGGTGGCTCCAGAAAATGGATGCCCCCTCTCAAACTGCCTAATTGCATCTTGAGCACAACTTGGCCATTGGACAACTTCCAGAGTTCTATTTTTATTTATCTCATATTATCTTGGTAGTTACTTTGATAACTTCTCAGAGTAACCAGATGGTATATTTGGATAAGCCACCCAGCCTTGGCTGTGAGCTATTCCAGGTGCCTAGATGGGGATACGCATCATATGTGGAGAGTACCTGCTTTAAATGGGAAGGTCATGATGTTCTGTGCAGACACAGCCATCACAATGTCTTCCTATTAAAGCCACAAAGTCGTGTGAGAAAGGGGAAGGTAGGGATAGGAGAATGTGCTCAATGTACAATGTATCCTTGCATGAAAAGGAGGTTTTTACACTTACAGTCTTTGTTCCCTGAGGCGTTGTTACCTCCTCCACACAGTGTCTACCTTCTCTCACGCCTCACTTCCTTTTGCCTTGCTAAACCATTAGATTACATCCCTAAAGCTGGCCGCCAAGGTCCATTCCCTTATTTGAGCACTTCTTCTTCCTGAGACTGACTACCAGCAATGGAAGTATTGGAATCTAGCAATCCAAAGCCTCCTTTTGGCTACCCTAATTTAGCTGTCCAATCAAATTTAACCAACTCACTGTAACACGGTTTTCCCCTTTATCTTTATAAACTGCCGTTTGCCTCTGGGTATTGTAACATGAAATGGATACAGAAGACATTTCATACAACATAAAAGTGAAAAAAATAAAATAAAGCAAATAATGGAAATGCTAGACGAAACACGCATAGAGATGAGTGCATTGTAATTTCTCCTTGATTATCTCAGGAACTTTTATTTTTCAGTGGAGATTTATAAATCCCATCATACATTGAGCTTTAGAGCCTAGGCATTTGATAAGTCTATGGCAGACTGTGCTACCTGGAGGCACAGATCAGTCTCTGGCATCTAAGGAGCGTGCCAACAAATAGATCACACCACTGCCATCTATTAAATGCTTGTGTCCAAAATTCACACAATGAACCCAAGTGCTCAAAGTCATCTGGAGGCCAAGGCTTCAGGAGGTGGGTAGGCCATGGAGGCAGAGTCCTCAGAAATGTCCCCTAGGAGGGCTCTCCTCTTGTGAAATGTAGGGTTTTGTTGTTATTGTTTTTCTCAGACACAGTGGTTTTTTTTGGGGGGGGGGGTGTTCAAGACACGGTTTCTCTGTAATGTCCTGGAACTAGCTCTTGTAGACCAGGCTGGCCTCGAACTCACAGAGGAGGAAGGAGGAAGAGGAATAAGAGAAGGAGGAGGAAGAAGGAGGAGGAGGAAGAGAAAAGAGAAGGAATAAGATGAGGAGGAGGAGGAGGAGGAAGGAAAAGGAGGAGGAGGCTGAAACTGGCTTGTTGCCTGCTTTTATTTTGTGACAGAAATTAAAAATTTAACATTAATTTTGATGTTTAAGCATCATTGACTTTTGGCACAATAAGAAACAGTTTCTTTAAAAAACAAGCCAACAGTCCTAAATATGAGCTCGGTGGAAATATGAGCTTGATGGACTTCTGTAGGTCTCCTTCATGTTTGAGAACGAGCTCACTGTCACCGCTTCGTAAAGGCTGTCACAGCTCTCACAGAAAAGAGGTTAGAAATAACTTTGGGGCTGCAAAAGAGAGATCACCGCTCGATGGAGGTGTCTCAGCACCGCCAAACTTTGCTCTTGATCAAGAGGGAGCCCTCGGAAGGGGGAACAGGAAGTCACTGGTTTGTACTCTAACACAGGTGGTGAGTGGGTCTTTTCCCCATTGGCCGGGACCGAGTGCAAAGGAAATGAAACAGGGAGGGGGGAACCACTTTAATAGAGAATGTAGCAGGACCTTTGTGTAAACAAAGGTTTCACTGGGGGGGGGGGACCATGGGTAAGTAAGATAAAAATACTTAAATTGTTTGTTGTAAACACAGGTTTTATAATATTTGATAAAAAAGACTCATTGATAGTTAATGTTTTTTACAAAGAGATAGTTTACTCTGGAGCCTAATTTAAGTGACCAGGAAACAGGGAGCTAGGTTACCCCATGTTCCACATTCTACCATGGAAGCAGCTTCATGAAGTTTTTCAGTAACTGGACAAAGCCGTAAATCAAGGCAGTGTAGAAATCCATCAGTGGGTACGTCTGTTGCGGAACATTCCTTTATACTGTGTGAAGATGTTTCACTGTGATCGGTTTAATAAAGAACTGAATGGCCATTGGCTAGGCCACACCTCCTAATCTTTTCAATAGTGCCACTCCCTGGTGACCAAGTATTCAAATCTATGAGTCTATGGAGGGGAGGCCATGCTCACTCAAGCCGCCACCCCTGGGACAGGTCTCTCTCCCCTCGAAGGGGGAGCTGAGAGGCCTGTCTAGAACATATCTGACCAGCCTGGTCCATCCAACACGCCTCCCTGTGTTGCACGTGTATGTGTGTGTGCGTGTGTGCCTGCCTGCCTGTAAGCTCACACTGCCTGTGAAGGTCAGAGACCAACCTCGGGTGTCCGGGTGTCCGGGTGTCTGTCCGTCTGTCCTTAAGATCCGCCCACCTTTGGTTTCTCACCAAGGCAGCCGCTCCCTCTTTTCAGCTCTTGTCAAGCCGACAGTGCAAACATGAAAGCGTGGCCGCTCTGCCACACACAGAAAAGTGTGAAACTGCCGTTCTCACGAGCGACTGGCGACTGCCACACTCTAAACCACAGATGCCACACTGGCCTCGCTCCCTCATGCAGGACCAATGATAGGAGCACAGTCGAGTGCATTGTAAAAATGCATGTGTGTGAAGCAAACACAGGAAGAGCGCACGCTGGCGTCAGCATGAATTACTTCTGGATGGGGAAATTTTTAATCTTCTCTGTGTTCTGAATTTTTAGTGGGTGATTTTTTTCTCATCATAGTCATGCTTTTCTTCCATAATATTATTAAGTAAATGACATAAGTCATAAAGGAATAAGATGGGCAACATCAAACACCTTCTGGGTCACCCCCATTCGCTGTGTCCATTGTCTCCTCTGATACCTTTGTATTTGCCACCCCTCTGCAAGCGCTGCTGGGCACTCAGCGTTCCTGTTCTCTGGCTGAGTGTAAGCAAAAAGAAAGGTAGTCTTCCCTTGGGGATTCTGGGTCTCTGCAAGGGGTCAACGCTTGCCTCCTCACCTGGAACTCATTTTTCTTGACTTGTTTGGCAGATGAACAGTTAATCACCACTTCATATAGCTAAGGGAATTATTTTATTAAGCAAAGCTGCTGCTAACGAAAGATAAAGGACTATTTTTTTTTCTTTTTTAGGAAAATCGATTGTGTTGGTTAGCTTTCCATTCCTGTAGCAAATACTTGGAACAATGAACTTACAAAAGTAATGGGACATGAGGGCGTCAGTGCTAGCTACCAAGCCTCGTGTCTCCCACACGCTGGGAACATACTGTTTCGCTGACGTCATCAATTTGAGAGCTCATCCCTTCCTTTACTATTCATTGAGATAGGAGGTCTTGCGTTGTAGTCTAGGCTGACTTCTCCTGAGGAGCTGGTGTGTCTGGCCAGAGTTTGTTTTGAGTCATGGTTTGGAGAGTTTGGCCCTTGAATGACTGATTGCCCCATTCCTTTGGGTCCTGTACCACACTATCCGGTCATAGCAGGAACACTTGGTACAGTAAAATCTCTCATCTCAAGGCTACAAAGTCAAAGAGAGTGAGGAAAGGACCAGAGTTCTATGACTTCCTTTAAGGACAGACCTCCAGTGGCCCAAACACCCACAACTAGGTACCACTTCCCGATGGCTCCATTACCATCTCCATGCTGGAGATTAAGACTTTAACACGTGGGCCTTTGGGGAAACATTTAAGATCCTAACTATGCAGTTAGTAGAAAAATGTAAGGGAGAAGCAGAAGTATCTTTCAACTGTCACCTTAAGGAAATGTTCAACATCCTTAGTCATCAGAGAAATGCAAATCAAAACAACTCTGAGATTCCATCTTACACCTGTAAGAATGGCCAAGATCAAAAACACTGATGACAACTTATGCTGGAGAGGTTGTGGGGAAAAGGGAACGCTTCTGCATTGCTGGTGGAAATGCAAGCTGGTACAACCCCTTTGGATGTCAGTGTGGCAATTTCTCAGAAAATTAGGAAACAACCTTCCTCAAGTAATACCACTTTTGGGTATATATCCAAAGGATGCTCAATCGTGCCACAAGGACATGTGCTCAACTATGTTCATAGCAGCTTTGTTTGTCATAGCAGAACCTGGAAACAACCTAAATGCCCCTCGACCAAAGAATGGATAAAGAAAATGTGGTACATTTACACAATGGAGTACTACACAGCAGAAAAAAATAACAACAGCTTGAATTTTGCAGGATAAATGGATGAAACTAGAAAACATTATTTTGAGTGAGTTAATCCAGACAAAGAAAGACAATTATCACACGTACTTACACATAGGTGGTTTTTAAACATAAAGCAAAGAAAGCCAGCCTACAAACCACAATCCCAGAGAATTTAAACAACAAGGAGGACACTAAGAAAGACTTACATAGATCTAATCTACATGGGAAGTAGAAAAAGACAAGATCTCCTGAGTAAATTGAGAGCATGGGGACCTTGTGTGGGGGGGGTTTCAGTGGGGAGAGGAGAGGCAGGGAGGGGAGCAGAGAAAAATGTAGAGCTCAATAAATATCATGAAAAAAACTGTCACAATGTTTACGGCTGGCACTCCGATGACAAAAAAAAATTAAAAAGAGAAAAGCATGACAGATACTTTGAACACAGTTACTCTCACAGACAAAAGGGGGACTCCTCTCGTACAGCTTTATTTCTGAGGAGATATGTAAGTTTTTATGATGCCAATTCACCATCATAAAAACAATCCCAAAGAAAGCAGAACTGAGGTCAAAGAGCTCCAATTCCATGGGCGTGGTACCTGCACCTGCATGCACACGCCCCGCCCCCACACACAACATATAACTAAAACTAAAAATAAGTCTTAAAAAATAAAAAGGAGTTCGGCTAGGGTTGTATCTTAATCGACAGAATGCTTGCCGAGCAGACATGAGGCCCTGGGTTTGAAACCAGGCATAGTGCAAAAAACATAACCAGCCGGGTGGTAGTGACACGGGCCTTTAGTTCCAGCACTCGGGAAGCAAAAACAGGCAGATCTCTGTTCTGAACTCAAGACCAGCCTGGTCTACGGAGTGAGTGCCAGGACAACCAGGGCTGCACAGAGAAACCCTGTCCTGGAAAACAAATAAAGAAAAACAAAACAAAACAAAACACACCCCAAACAAACAAACAAAAAAATTTGTTTAAATCAAAACAATAAAAACCTCAAAAAATAAAAAAAAAAGTGTCATCACCGGGCAGTGGTGGCGTGTGCCTTCAGTCCTAGCCCTTGGGAGGCAGACGCAGGTGGATCTCTGTGAGTTCAAGACCAGCCTGGTCTACCAAGCAAATTCCAGGGCAACCAGAACTGATGAACAGAGAAACCCTGTGACACTTGCCCTTAATCTCTGCACTCAGGAGGCAGAGGCAGGTGAACCTGGGCTACAGCGTGAGTTGTAGGTCAGCCAGGGCTATTTACAAGATCCTGTCTCAAAAAAAAAAAAAAAACAAAAACACAAAACCAAAGACCAGAAAACAAAGAAAAGTTAGGTCTCCTGGTAACAGAATTTGAGTCATCAACTGCTTACTGAAGCAGGAATTTTCCTTAAGCCCCCAGGGACTGGAGGCCCTCATCCAGACGCCTGACCTTGGGAAAGGGCTCTGGGGAGCAGACACTACGCTACAGTTTTGTTTTCCCATCACACTGTACATTCCGATTTCTCTGTATTTAATAACTGACCTCTTGCCTTTCACGGCCTCCGGCTCTGGATCTGGATTGTAGGTTTTTCATCCTTGGGGTCAGGGGTGTCTGGAAAATCTCTAACTTTCCTGTTCTTGGTGTAATTAGGAGAACACAATGGAATTCCTGGTTCCACGGGGGTGGGAATGTTTTTTTCTAAAGAATTATATTGTTTAGAGAGGACACCATTGTATGCATTTTCATCCTTTACAAAGATATAAACAATCCCACAGAAAATTTCCCGAAAGGAAAGGTATTAATAATGAGAATCGTTAAAAATGAAAGCAAAAGGGGGCTGGAGAAGTGTGGTCTGCAATGCTGAAATGCTGGACCGTTGTCAAACAGCCATGGTCGCCGTGAGGTCCTCACCAAAGCTCCCTATGCAATCATCATAA
This sequence comes from Microtus pennsylvanicus, assembly GCF_037038515.1. Taxonomy (NCBI): domain Eukaryota; kingdom Metazoa; phylum Chordata; class Mammalia; order Rodentia; family Cricetidae; genus Microtus; species Microtus pennsylvanicus. Next base: position 7,753,872 of record NC_134590.1, on the reverse strand, counting down.
GAGGGTGCTGGATCCCCTGGACCTAGAGTCACTGGCGGTTGTGAGCTGCTATGCGGGTGCTGGGAATTGAACCTGGGTCCTCCAAAAGAGCCATCTCTGCAGCCCCGGGTCAGGGTTTCTGAGAGTCCTTCACAGCTCAGTCATGCATGACCCAGGGACCTAAGGTGCTGGACACCCGTGGTCATCACAGATTGGTCCGGGATGGTGGTTCCGAGTTTATTATATCAGGACAACGAAATGACATAGACTCACAGGAGTCTGCAAAGCGGAAACAGGCGATATTAAGAATTGTTACAGGTCAGTGAGAGATTGCGGAAAAAGTGAGGGAAACGCCCAAGAGAGGAGGGATTTCAAGAGAGAAAAAAAGCCATCAGATTTCCTATGTCTAGGGGTTTTAAAAGTCATTTAAATTACATTCTCTCTATTCATGTGTGTGTGTGTGTGTGTGTGTGTGTGTATACTTTGTATGTGCAGGTACACAAAGGCCAAGATATTTGTGAGGAAGTGTTAATCCCATAGGGTAAGAATAAGGGGAAACAGGAGAGTCTGGGACACAGTGTGCGGTGTGTGTCATCTGTCTTCTGCCTGCCCGTGTTGTCCCCAGAAAGGGAATCTACAGAGATTTCTCCTGGCTCAAGGAGATCTGAAGTGGCTTCATTTCTTAAGTCTCTCCTTTTGGCTAGATAAGAGAAACTCCTAGAAGACTTCTTCCAGCATCTGCTGGATTTCATGTGTCTTCCAATTAAAATATCTTTTTATCAACTCTGGGATTCAAGGGGGGGGGTCCCCATCGGCTAAACCTGAATACCATTTGGAGAAGAGAGCCTGGAGACTGCAAATGTTCAGACACCAGACCATGCGCTTCAGAGAAACTGGAAGCTGGGGATGGGTATGAGAACTAATAGCCTATTTAGTTCTCTTATAAATATGTATTTATGGTGTGTGTGTCTGTGTGTGGGTATGTACAGGAGTGAGGGTACCTTTAGAGGCAGAGGAGGACATTGGAGCTGAAATTATGTGTTATAGGCAGTTGTAAGCCTCTGGATGGGAGTGGGCAGGAGCTGAGCCTGGGTCCTCAGGGACTGAGCCTGGGTCCTCCACAGGAGCATCAAGTCCTCTTAGCGACTGAATCATCTTTCCAGTCAGTAAAGAGTTAAGTTTTCGTTGCTTTAGACAGGGTCTCATGACATAGCCCTGGCTGACCTGGAACTTGCTATGTAGACAGGCTAGCCTCAAACTCAAAGGCCACCATGCCCAGTCCATCTCTTTTTCACGAGTCCTGTGTGACAGTTTTTCCACATGCCTCTTGTAAGAACCTCACGCAGAAGGACTCAGTGCCTACCACAAACAGCCACTCCTGACTCGACTCAAGTGGTAGGCATTGCCTGAGAAGCAAGAACAGCTGCTGCTACTTCCTCTTCTCTCCTCCTCTTCCCTCTCTTTTCTTTTTAAATCTGTGAGATCTCTGCTGCCCCCAGTAACCACACATGTGAAATTCTCATGATGATTTAAGAGTTCTGGGTTAGGACTCATTCCTCCGAGGCCACTTGACTTACCAGGGAAACAACCACACAGAGGATCCAGGGTTTGTTCCAAGGCTGGGGGACCAATGCCCCTCACACAACAGACCCCGTTCTGGAGGAGTGGAAACCTGGAATGGTGTCGGTGGCCTCAGCTTTCTCTGTGGCCTGTATCAAACACGGGAAATCCAGACAGCCATTATTTGTGAATGAAACCATGGTTCCTGAAGGATCCATAGCCTGCGGTGATGCATTCGGAATAAATGATGGGCAAGAGTGTCTCGGTGCTCAACGGGCAGGAAAGTCGCAGAGTGCTGGGATATCTCATTCTATAGGAAAGGGCAACAAACGTGTCCATGATAGGCCTGTGGGGAAGCCGACCATCCCTGAAGCATGGGCTGATCACAGCAGCTGCAGGGCAGCCTCAGCAGCTGCCTGGGAATGACAATATTTTGGGGGGCATAGGACCATTCTGCTTTTTTATGTCTGTTTTCCGTGTATCAATGCCCTCCCTGTGTTTCTCTCAAGGACCTTCAGCCTCTGCAGGAACACACTCCTCCAGTCTGACCTCTCGACGAGGGGAGCATTTCACACGACGTGACCATTATTAGGTGTTGATGTAAATCCTGAGAGCCCAGGCTCGGGGGAGGCAGTGGCCCGATTACTGGCAGCTGTTAGAGCCTCGTTTCTCTGCATTTTAGTTTCCCCAGCAGAGGGGCACAGACATTGCCAGCATTAACATTTAATTTTGATTTAGTAAGGCTGCACAGGCTGGGCCAGCTCAACACAGCCTGTCGCCTATCAAAGCTCAACCCCTCTTGAGGTTATTCTAAACTGCATCTGCTCTGGCCCAAGCGGTGGGCAGAGGAAGGTTTTCAAGGTCACTCCAGTTTCTGAACGGTTCTGCGGAATTCTTGAAAGTGGAACCAAAGAGCTATGCCTGCCCCTAAAATAATTTCCAAATACAACTTACCTGAGGTTGTATATATAGAGAAGAGAAAACCCTCCGTTAGCTATCCAGGCTATGACGGAGAGAAAGCGATAAAACATCTGTCTTAGGATGTCATTTTAAACAGTGGTCTAGGCAAAACATCTGGCGCTCTATTGGAAGATGGCAAAGACTCTCTTGACAAACTTTGGACAGACCCTTTTCCAGTCTGTCTCAACTTGTGTCTAAAAGTGACACATGATTTTACACACCCCCATCCCCACTCACAAAAAGGCTTAACACAGTTTCTAAGCTCAAGGCTACACATCTAAGATGAACACAGATCCTCTTTTTTTAAAAAAAAAAACTTATTTCCTTCTTTGGTTAAGTTTGCTTTGTTTATTTATGGTTTATATACGAGTGTTCTGCATATATGCCTACATGCCAGAAGAGGGCACCAGATCTCATAACAGATGGTTGTGTGCCACCTTGTGGTTGCCGGGAGTAGAACTCAGGCCCTCTGGAAGAGCAGCCAGTGCTCTTAACTGCTGAGCCACCTCTCCAGCCCCCAGCTCCTCTTAAAAAGTCTGCTTGACAAAGACTTCTGCAATTCTATTCCAGTTAAACCCGGTAGGAGATGAGCCTTAGAATGGCTCCTTTAGAAAAGCTTGCAGTTGTACATCCCTTTCTTCCACTCTGAGAGGCTGATCTTCACACACACACACACACACACACACACACACACACACACACACGTTTGCACTCTCTCACACATGCACATGCAAATACACAGGCTCACGATGTTTTTTAGGACCTCAGAGATTTAGAAATGCCAGCAGGAGCTCTCATCTCCTGTCCACAGGGCCTGATGGGGATGCTTCTCCCCCAGGGAAGTACCTCCACTTGTGCCTTACTCCCTTAGGACCCCGCACACACGGAAGCTGAGTTGAGACCCCTGCTTTTTTTTATCCCTTGCAATGGGGTTAGCACAGAACCCACTCTTTGGTTCACATACAGTGCTTTCACTAGTGCCCAGCTTTCCCCCACAGAGGGGTTCATCTAGAGAGACCACAGCACTAAGGAGGCCGAGGTTGTGAACTTAATCTCCATATGGTCCTGCCTGTATTGTGCTCATATGTGCAGTCTCTCAGCTGTTTCGCAAATGGCTTTCATCGATCACAGGGGACACCAGATGAAAGGACAGAGATGGCTCAGCACAAACCATGCACCTTTTGGGTTTCTCGTGACTGTTTAAGAATCCGGTGTACAGATGGTGCGGCTCATTGCCCCTTTTGTGTACCTCAGCTGGGAGAGCACATAGGCTCTCTCCCCTGCAGACACCTTTCTCGTGATTCGTCACAAATGCTTGACGTTCTCCTGCTTTTTCAGCATCTCTTTCATGGTCCAGCTCTTCCACAGATCCTTTCCGGACACTCTGCCTATCGCTGCACTCAGTCTGGCTCACAAAGAACATATCTTCCATGCTCTGACGTACTCTGTTCACACCACAGCTTGCGGTTCATGGACTTGTGCTTTACTACATCTCAAGGAAATGAGGACAAGATAGCCCCCCTCTTTATTTGATGTTGTGGCCAGTATCAGGCTAACTGTACTGTGACCATCGTATTCAGTAAGATGCACTTAAATGTTTTCATTGAGTTCCAAGTGACCTTGACAAATTTCAGCAAAATTATGTTGAATCCCTTCATCAATTCAAGGGCAGACTCTAGACCTTTATTATAATTTTCAAAATTCTTACCAGTTTAAACACTCAAATTAGTATATGATTGTACTTTTTATAGGGATGTCCATTGCCTGTGAATTTTCCCCAGTTTATGTAATCATAAGAGTAATACATCTAACCACAAAACCTCCAGTTAATAAGGTTATAGTAGCTCCTGTGACTGCTGCCTCTCCTTCCTTCCTTTCTTCCTTTTTTCCTTCTTCTTTCCTCCTCCTCCTCCTCCTCCTCCTCCTTCTTCTTTTTTTTCTTTTGTGACAGGGTTTCTCTGTAGCTTTGGAGACCATCCTGGAACTCACTCTGTAGACAAGACTGGCCTCAAACTCACAGGTATTCACCTGTCTCTGTCTCCCAAGTACTGGAATTAAAGGCAAGCACCACTACCATCTGGCTCTTTCCTTTTCTCAAGGGTCTCACAATGTCGCCTTAGCTGATTTGGAACTTGCTAATGTAGACCAAGCTGGCCTCAAACCACAGAAATTCTCCTGTCACCTGAGTTATGGTATTAATGGCACCACACCTGGCATTATTTTTATTTTTAAATTTTATGTGTGTGAGTGTTTTGCCTGCATGTATGTCTGTGTAGCCTATATATGCCTGGAGCCCATGTAGGACATAAGAGGGCATTGGATCCACTGAAACTGAAGTTACTAATGGTTGTGAGCTGCCATGTAGGTGCCGAGATTTGAACCCAGTTCTCGGGAATAGCAGCCAGTGCTCTTAACCACTGAGTCATCTCTCAGTTCAACAGTGGTTTCGTTACACATAAGTTTCTGTTAGCTTACTTTTCATAGCTTTATGAATATCTTTTTATAATAATGTACTTTCTGCCCATTTTAAAGAAGGGGAAATATCTTTGAGGAGATGTCCTGTACCAGATGGCTTTTAAAACCCCAGGGAAACCAGTCACTCAGAGGCCTGAAGAGTTCCCTGCTTCAGGAGAGCAGCACCATAACAAAAGCTGTTGAGAATGTGGTGGGGGTGAGGCGTACCCACTCCAAGCTGGTAGGCAAATTGGCAGTGCCAGCCATGGGCATCGGCTTTGGAGGTGAGGTGTGTCCATTCCAAGTTGGTAGTCAAATTGGCAGTGCCAGCCATGGGCATCAGCTTTGGAGGTGAGGTGTGTCCATTCCAAGCTGGTAGTCAAATTGGCAGTGCCATCCATGGGAATCGGCTTTGGAGGTGAGGTGTGTCCATTCCAAGCTGGTAGTCAAATTGGCAGTGCCATCCATGGGGTATTGGCTTTGGAGGCACGAAAGATTCAAGGGTGAAGAGGTTGTAGATCTGTCTTCATGGTTTCAGAAGAAAGCTTCTGAGGCCAGGCAACATGTAACAGGGATGAAATCCCTGCAAGGCTGTGAAAGGCCATTGTGTGAAGCTGGGTTGGGGTGAGGATCCCAAGACACTAGGGATATCAGAGCTGAGAGAGCTAAATATAGCCAAGGAGAGCTACATATAGCCAAGGAGAGCTACATATAGCCAAGGAGAGCTGCATATAGCCAAGGAGAGCTGCATATAGCCAAGGAGAACTGCATATAGCCAAGGAGAGCTACATATAGTCAAGGAGAGCTGCATATAGCCAAGGAGAGCTACATATAGCCAAGGAGAGCTGCATATAGCCAAGGAGAGCTGCACTTAGCCAAGGAGAGCTGCACATAGCCAAGGAGAGCTGCATATAGCCAAGGAGAGCTGCACATAGCCAAGGAGAGCTGCATATAGCCAAGGAGAGCTGCACATAGCCAAGGAGAGCTGCATATAGGGAGTGGAACCAGCTCAGGAGAGGAGCTGTGTATATAGCAAGCAATATATAAATAACTAAAAAGACTGAACATCAAGAAAACAACCCAATTAAAAGTGGGGACTAAGTGTGAACTTCTCCAACGATGAAACACAATGGCTGAGAAACACTTAAAGAAACACTCCTCCATTGTCCGTGGGACTGTAACTGTATAGTCACCATGGAAATCAGTGTGACAATTCCTTAGGGATCTAGTGTAAAAGGAGACTGTGCTTTCATTTCCTGGTTGCTCAGACTCGAATAATGGCACAGAAACTCTATTAATTACAACACTGTTTGGCCAAAGGCTTAGGCATATTTCTTGCTAGTTCTTATATCTTAAATTAACCCATTTCTATTATTTTATATTTTATCATGAGGCTTGTGGTTTGTTACCTCACATCTTGCTTCTTGGGTGGCTACATGGTGTCCGCCTGACTCCACCTTCTTTCTCCCTGCATTCAGTCTAGCTATATTCTGCCATGCCATGGGCCAAAACAGCTTCTTCATTAACCAATGGCAATAAAACATATTCACAGCATACAAAGGGGAATCCCATATCAACCTAGGGATATATCTACTTCAAGCTCCCTCTGTGCCACTCTTGGACACACACCCAAGGGCCCCTGAACCTTACCACAGAGGTGCTTACTCAGCCATGTTCATTGCTGCTCTGTTCATAATTGCCAGGGATTGGAAACTGTCTAGATTCCCACTAACTGGTGAATGGATGATGAAGTATGATACATTTCATTGTGACAATGTGACAATTCATACAACAGCATATTATTCAGCTATAGGAAAATGAAATTATGGGGGATGGAGATAGTCTCCCCTAGGAAACTGAGTTCAATTCCCAGCATCCACACTAGGCAGCTCACAACCGCCTCTAACTCTAATTGTAGGGACATCCAACGCACTGGCGTCCGTGAGCACCTGCATGCACATGCAAGTACATGCAAGCACATAAGTAATGACAAAAATATATCTTCAAAAATGAAATTATAAATTCATAGGTAAGTGGATGGTATGAATGGGAAGGATATTCCTTGATGCTTTGGAACAGGGGGTGACACCATAAAACTCTCCATATCTAAATTGCTATCTGAAAACTTGGCTTAAGTGGGTTAGCTTACTTTTCTGAACACTGAGGCAGTCTTTGTTCTAACATGATGGACTGACTTATGCATTTTCCCCCACCATGAAGCGTCACCTGTATAAGAAGCTACAAATGGTGTCAGTCTAAGAGTAGCCTGAGACAGGAGAGGCGGCCAGCACTGATGGAGAAGCGTCTCTGCTTCCAGCTGCCCTTAGGCACGTCTGTGGCTGCCAAGAGTCTCAGGATCTGGTCAGTGAAGGGACTCTGGCCAGCTTGAGCAGGGCGAGCATGGCCTGACAGGTTTTCCTTGCCTTTCTCCCCCATCCCCCCCGCCTTGCTACAGCTGTTAGATTACATTTTTAAAGCTATCCACTAAGACCTCTTCCCTTCTTTAGCCGCTTTCTCCTCCTGAAGCTGACTACCACAATCAAAAACCTACTTTCAGCTCACCTAATTAACCTGTCCAATCGAAATTAAACACTTCATCCTAACACGGGATTTTCCTTTGCACTTTATAAACTGCCCTTTATAGATGTTGATCTCCTCTCTATCCAGAGGTAGTCCTTTGTCCCTCTGGGACAAATATCCCTTCCCCTTCTCCCTCCTCTATCTCCTGTCTTTGTCTCCGATTCCTCGCCCTCTGTCCTTTTGGGGTAAATAAATCTCCTCTGTGCTGAGAACTCGGTCCTTTGAACAGTATTCTATAACAAGCGTGTGGGCACCATTGTACTACACGGATCTGGATTTCTGTTTAGCAATTAGCAGTCAATGGCCTTGGAGGGGGCTTTAACCCTTGCTCACCCTTGCCATGGGGACAACAGCAGTACCTGCGTTACCGTTCTGGGATGTTGTTGGTTACTTTGCATGAATACTTTGTCACGCAGTAAGTACTCTGTCAGTAAGTACAATGCTGCCCTCTACCAAGTTAGGACACAGAACATGGCTGTGAACCCCTCTGAAAACATTCCAATGCAAGTCGCTCAGGTAACCAGAACTGACCCTAACCATCCAATGTTTGCAATGCTGGCTGCATTTTCCTTACCCTGAGCTTAGCTGCTAAAACCATTTCTAACCTTTATTTTTATTTATGTGTGGGGGTGTTTTGCCTGCAGATATGCCACGAATATTCAGTGCCCATGGAGACCAGACGGGGGCATCAGATCCCCTGGGGTCAGAGTTATGGGTGGTTGTGAGCTGCCATGTGGGTGCTGGGAACCGAAGCCCAGTCCTCTGCAGGGACAGCCAGTGCTCTTAGGCACCAAGTTAACCTGCAGCTCCAGGTTAGCTATTTTTCACTACAATTCTGATAAAGGAAAGTTGTACTTAAAGTCATTCTTGGAAAGAAATCATTTCTGTTAATCTTGGTGTGTGGCTTTTTAAAAAGTTATTTGCAAGGGTTTTTTTAAATAATAAAGTTTATAAAATTAGAAAATAGGCCCTTCAAATTGTTAATCCGGTTCTTTCCCACAGACATTCTTCTGTGAGCTGTGGTGGATGCTGTGTGGTGCACACACATGATCAGTAAGAGGGTCATATGCTCTTAAAGCAGTAGCAAAAAAGAAATAAACAAAAGCCTGTAATACTTAGAGCAGAGGGCATCCTGTGGATGGGTATGGAGTACTTTCCTAGAGATCAGATTTGAAAGCTTCCAGCTCGCATTAGAAGTATACTACTATTTTCATATAGTGGAAATAACACGTGCCAGTTAGGACACACCGGGGGAGGGGGCAAGCTCTGCTGACTGTGGTCCAATGTGACGAGAGAGATGAGAGAGACGGCTGGGCACACAACTCACCATCAGAGAAATCACACAGAAGTCTACATTAACTATAAACTGATTGGCCCATTAGCTCAGGCTTCTCATTAACTCTTATAGTTTATATTAGCCCATTATTCTTGTCTATGTTAGCCACGTGGCTCAGTACCTTATTTAGTGAGGCAGTCACATCTTACTTCTTCTGTGGCTGGATCACAACTGCAGACTAGGATTCTTCCCAGAATTCTCCTGTTCCCAGAATTGATCTGCCTCTACTTCCTGTCTGGTTGTCCCACCTATACTTCCTGCCTGGCTACTGGACAATCAGCGTTTATTTAAAATATAACTGACAGAATACAGACCATTGTCCCACACCAAGAGCATGTGGTTAGCCGGCACAAAACACTGGGGAAATGGTAGAAAAACAGTGAAAGAGATTACCAGAAAGCTAGGCTGGGGTATGTAGAGGAAGACACAGTGCACAGAAGTGGAAGAAAATGGGTTATTAGTGGGCTGTTCCAGCAGTTACTGGTGGTAGAATCAGTCATCCAGAGTCCGCTCTTAGAGTTCATCCAGTCTTTAATGTATATATTTATATATTTCATTTATAGAGAATCTTCAATAATAAGACACACATATATATATAATAAATAACTCAAATTTGAAAACATACATCAGACAGCTTCATGGTTTTTTTTGTTTTGTTTTTTTGAGACAGGGACTCCTGCAGCTCAGGCTGGCCTCCAGCTCTACATGCAGTTGAAGGTGACTTTTAATGTCCAGTCTCCTGCCTCTGTCTCCCAAGAGCTGGAATTACAGGTGTTCACCACCGTGCTAAATTATAATCCCTTTGGCCTTTTCTTCTTTCTTGATGGCACTGAGGGTTTAGCCCAGGGCCTTGGGCATGTGAGGCAAACGCCCTACAGAGCGGTATCCCCAGCATGGTCACGCCTTCTCGGTGTTGGAAGCCCCCAGCCCAGGGAGGTCGGCAGGCAATCTCAGCAGTTCTTCAGCTTCTTCCTGCAAAGTCTGTGCCTTCTCGTGCAGCAGCATCTGCAGTAAACACCCAGTCGTGAGGCCAAATGTACTTGGCTAGAGAGTTGCCAACATTGTATGTCTGCTAAAAACCCGAGCTTGACACATCAATATCCAACGTCAGAGCTAAAATAGTAGGACTGAAAAACAGCCACTTAGGAACAAGCAACTTCAGTAAATGAAGCTGCGGAATTCTGTTAAAAACCATTTTAGCTGACCAGTGTTCAGTGTACCAAAAAGAATGGCGCTTTCCTACACTAAGAGATTTGCTTCACAGAAGACCTGGGCACTTAAAACTTAATTTATAATCTATAAAATTTCAGAGAATTTTGCAAAAATTTAATTACCTCTTGAAACTGCTATCCTTTCATATATGTTCAATTAGATCTGGAAACTGTTATTTTACAGCTATATTTTATTCTCATAATTTAATGTGCTTTTAGAAGCCCATCAGTATTACAAAACAGATTTTTTTCCCTAAAGCTTCTAAAGTAAACAAAGTCTGATCTATCTTCCCTTCATCTCCCCCCCGTCATTTTTCCCTCATGTATTTTTTGATTAATTACTTAGTTATTTAATGTGTATGGGTATTTTTGTTAGCATGCATTGCATGTGCATACACCATGTGTCCCTGGAGGTCAGAAGAGTTGGACGGATCCCCTGGAACTGCTATTATAGAGGGTTGTGGTGGCCATGTGGGTGCAAGAAATATGAACCCAAGTCCTCTGGAAGAGCAGTCAGTGATCTTAACCACTGAGCTACCTCTATACCCTCCCACCCCCACCTTATACTTTGCGAGCTAGGACTTCACTATGTAGTCTAGGCTGGCCTCATATTTGTGATCTTCCTGCTTCAGGGCTCGGAACGTGTATGCTGCCATGTCTAAAAATAGGATAATTTAAAGACAGCGTGCAGGGAAGAGAGTATCCCAAGCACAGAGTGGAGGACATGTGCTGGTTTGCCTTAGTTCCCACACACAGGAGGCAGAGGCAGGGGAATCACTCCTTTAGTTCCCACACACAGGAGGCAGAGGCAGGGGAATCACTCCTTTAGTTCCCACACACAGGAGGCAGAGGCAGAGGGATTGCTCAGTTTCAAATCCAGCCAAAGTCACTGAGTCAAACAGCAAAACAAAATGGCATTTTAGAATATTTCAAGAAAAAATTTGATGAACAGTGACTTTTTTCTATTTTCTAAACATGAGAAATAAAATTTTGGGATTAGTTGCAGGTGGATTTTGTCTAGAGAGCAGAGAAATTTATTTGTAATGCTGCTTATAATAAAAAGCTTAGCAAAAACTTCATAAAGGGAAAAACCCTAAGAAACAAAGTGGAAATGAAAAAGAAAACAATGCTCTCTAATGAGATAAGACAGAGCATTGCACAAGGGAAATCAAAATATAAGCCAGGCTTTCCAGTATCTGAGGTAATGGTAACCATATAAATGTCCTATCGTATCTTCCAAAAACTACACAGATCGCTGGGTGGTGGTGGCACACACCTTTAATCCCAGCACTCTGGAGACAGGCAGGCAGGTCTCTATGAATTCAAGGCCAACCTGGTTCACAAAGTGAGTTCCAGGACAGCTAGGACTACACAGAGACCCCATCTCAGAAAACAAAACACAACAAAAATAATACAACAACAAAAAAGAAAGAGAGAGAGAGAGAGAGAGAGAGAGAGAGAGAGAGAAGAAAAGAGAAAAGAAAAGAAAAGAAAAGGAAAGAAAAGAAAAGAGGAAACTACACAGACCATAAACTGGGAGCAGTGGCGGTGGCGCAAGCCTTTAATCCTGGCACTCAGAGGATCTCCATCAGTTTGAGGCCAGCCTGGTCAATATAGAGAGTTCCTGGCCAGCCAGGGCTACACAGTGAGACCCTGTCTTAAAAACAACAACAAAGAACAAAACAAAACCGTACATAGATCAGCAACAAGGATACAAAATCCACAGTATCACTGGATACAGAATGTTGCCATCCTCACACCCTGTGTCAGGAAGTAGAATGAGCTGGCTGGAAGGTGGGAGAGCTGGACTGAGTACTGGGGTAAGATGGAGCTGTGTCCTGAGAACTCAGGGTGCTGAAGGCAAGAGTACAGCCCCTGCAGACACCACTGGCTTCCTGGGATATGGTCGGCGCCACAGTCCTGGATCAGTAAACTGCTGTATTTCTTTGGGTCGTGTTTATTTCTTCCTGCAAACACTTGGTGCACAGGTACTATCAACTGATTGTGTGCTAGGCAATATAAAGGAGATGACTGCAGGCTGTCCCTACCTGCCCAGGGACACCAGTCTACTGGACAGTCTGTCCTGCAGGCTGCATCTGTAAACACAGAAACTATCTCTTTCACACCACTGCAAATACCACTCGAGGCACTTGAGCAAGAGATATTTTAAAAACAGTTCTCTTTCATATAATGACAATAACTGTCTTAGTTAGGGCTTCTTGGGGAGGAAAGGGCTTGTGGTAGTTTGAAAGAAAATGTCCCCTAAAGGGAGTGGCACCATAGAAGGTGTGGCCTTGTTGGAAGAAGTGCGTCACTGTGCGGGTGGGCTTTGAGGTCTCCTTGGCCCAAGCTATGCTCAGTGCAACACACAGCGGCTTCTGCTGGCTTCAGATCAAGATGTAGAACTCTCAGTTCCTTTTCCAGAACCATGCCTGCCTGCATGCTGGCACACCAATAACAGACTAAACCTCTCAGCTGTAAGCTAGCCCCAGCTAAATGTTTTTCTTCTGAGAGTTGCTGCGGTCATGGTGTCTCGGCAGCAGGAACACTAAATAAGCCAAAGCTTATTCAGCTTACACTTCACATCACTGTTCATCATTGAAGGAAGTCAGGACAGGAACTCAAACAGGGCAGGAATTTGGAAGCAGGAGCCAGGGTGCTGATTACTGGCTTGCTTCCCCTGGCCTGCTCAGCCTGCTTTTCTTTTCTTTTCATTTATGTATGTATGTATGTATGTATGTATTTATTTATTTTGGTTTTTCGAGACAGGGTTTCTCTGTGGTTTTGGAGCCTGTCCTGGAACTAGCTCTTGTAGACCAGGCTGGTCTCGAACTCGCAGAGATCCGCCTGCCTCTGCCTCCCGAGTGCTGGGATTAAAGGCGTGCACCACCACTGCCCGGCTATTTTTTTTTAAATTTATTTATTTATTAAAGATTTCTGTCTCTTCCCCGCCACCGCCTCCCATTTCCCTCCTAGGCAGTTTGGATGCTCACCTTACTCAGCCTGCTTTTCTATAGAACCCAGGACCACCAGCCCAGGGATAAGACCATCCACAACAGACTGGGCTCTCCCTCCAGTCACTAATTAGGAAAATGTGTTACGGCTGGATCTTATGGAGGCATTTCCTCAACTAAGGTTCCCTCCTTTCAGATAACTCTAGTTTGTGTGTCAAGCTGACAGAAGACCAATCAGCACAATAATGCAATAATGAGGTTGTAAAAGGCCAAGCAATTTATATAATTGTGACCAAGAAGGACATAACCCCAAATTGCTGTGTATGGCTTCACCCACACAAACAGAAGCACAATGGCAGTCTTGAAAAGAAAACTGAAGACTGTGAACGGCTTAAAGAACTTAATATGGGAAAGAGAAAGTCTTGCCCAAAGGAAGGGCTGGCCTGGCTCTGAGGGGCAGACCGCCAGACGCAATGGGAGAAACGTGAAGAGGCAAATTAACCCCAACATATCGTGGTGACTTCAGTAATGCTAAAAGCACCAAAACCAACGAGAACCGATTCTTGCCAGCGAAGGAGTCTGCAAGCTGAGAGGCTGGATGCTGGGCACCTGAGGAGGACACTTCTGTGAGGAGGCTGTGTGGGGAAGCTGCACGGCTGCCCGGTCCCCCAGTGTGAATTTTTAGGTTGTCTCTCTCCTCTTCTCAGCATTCCTGTGTCAGCAACAGGTACAGTATCTGTACCTACAAATTCTGAGTATGTGGGTTTTTTTTAAAATTTAGATTTGATGTGTCTGGATGTTTGCTGCATTTATTTATGTATGTCTGTGCACCGTGTGTGCGCAGTGCTCTTAGAGATCAGAAGGCATCAGATCCCATAGAACTAGAGCTACCAAGTGTAAGTTACCCTGCGGGTACTGGGAATCGAGCCTGCAGTCCTCTGGGAGAGCAGCACGTGCTCTTAACCACTGAGCCATCTCTCCAGCCCCGAGCACGTTTTTGTAACTATGAACTATTCTATGACATGCAACGCTTTGCTCTGATATCAGAAGCGTAAGGACAGTATGCTGTGGCATATTCTCACAGCTTGCTCACCTTTGCTGAGGAAACAATCTGCTTGGCCTGGCGTCTGGACAGATGCTCAATTGTCCTCACTAGCACGTCTGGATTGGCATTGGCTAAGTGCATTATACTCTTGTAACCTGCACCGTATAACTGTTTTGCTCGACCCTAAAGGCATTAAAAAAATTAATACTATGAGTATTTGTGACTATAAAAAAACTACATTCAACAGACAACAGACGAAGATACTAATGCAAATATGAAGAGACGACATGGCAGAGTACTGCACAATATTAAGGATGTGTCTGGGAGTCTGATTCGACTCGGGAGATTTCCACACAGTGGAAGTCATCAGGTGTGCTAAAAGTCTGCTCTCCGCGGCTGAGTGCATCTAAGCTGCCACCGCCACCATTCCTCACTGATAAGAAACCCAGCTTCTTCAACCTTCCCCATGAAGACCAGCAGCGCTCCAGGAATCCCCGGGCTTTCCACACCGGACTGGGACCTCTGCGCATGCAGTCTCAGGGACTGAGCGGCCTGTGGAGACCCCTGCTGTGGGACTACCCAGCGATGTCAGCCGATGTAACAAGTACCCTTTGTTGATATATATTGAGTCTATCAGTTCTGTTCCTCTATAGATCCCAGAGCAATAAAGCTCTTTCTATTCCTCATTCTGCAGCAGCCTTCACAAAATGGTAAAACCTAATCTTCCCATCAGTAAAAACAACCTGAGTTGGGGAACCAGAGCAAGGCTGACCTCTAAGACCCCAGTCACTTCCATGAGCGGGATTAGCTCTGCCTTCACACAGTAGGTCAGTTTCTTGGTAAGTTCTACCAACAGGGCTCTGTAAACCCAAAACTCCTCCAGCTCCTGAGAAAAGAAAGATACATCAAATGTTAAGCTGAGCAAGTTACCTCTAAATTTTTTCTGAAGTTTGGGTGCAGTGAGGGAGAGGACCATCCCAAACACAATGTCAAGGAGGCATGGTGGGCACCCTGGCAGCTCGATGAACTAGCTTTTGGGGGAGGAAAAAGATTGAAAATAAAAAACCAAGTTATTTCTAATCAAAATCACAGGAAATGTACGGCTTTGTTTGTCAAGTGACTACAGTTTTTACCTCTGGGAATTATCCCAGAGACAGAGTATTAAATAAGGAAAAATTTAAATGCAGAATAATATTCAACGAAACATTGTCTAAGCTAATAAAAACAAGAAATATGAATCGTGAGCATTAAACCTGGCTTGGAGGCATTTGTATCAATTGATCTTCTCCAGATGTACACTCGAGGGCGGGGAGCCGGCTCTGAGGGAGGTGCCTGCTGCACACTCGAGGGCCCTCAGCACCCACGTGAAAGTCAAGTGCAGTGGGGGAGGTCTGTGACCCCAGCACCAAATGTCTGTGTGGATGTGTGGCCAAAATGGGGAGCTCCAGGTTCAGTGAAAGATCCATTTTTTGTGTTTTTCTATTACCCATTCTGTGTAATTTTTCTGCTAGAAGAAGTAACCTGAGCTGGGGAACCAGGACAAGAAGGAAGAAGGAGCAATTGAGAAAGACACCTCTGATGTTGACCTTTGACCTCCACATGCAATTGTGGCAAGTGCATACATGTGCACCCAAACAGGCATGCATGCACATGCACACACATAGTATGCACCCCCACACACGTTCAGTTTAGTATACTGCAAACTCATACACTAAATAAATATGTTTGAAATGTTAATTTTAAAAGGCCCCTTTCTAGGCTGTGGGTATCACCATAAGAACATGTAATGTCACCCTGACGTCACCGAGCAAGCAGCTGCTGCACTAACAGCAGAGCTAAAGGATGTCGGTGGAACTGCCAGACAACCAGTGCCGAGCTGCCTGGGGTGGGCCTTCCCGCTACACCAGAGGGCCTTCACTAAGTTTCCACGATTATCTGTGGTTAAAAGCTGCCTTCACTAATACAGCCGCCGTGCTACCTCATGCCGCTGATGGCTTCCTCGAGGGAACAGAGTCACTTATTAAAGGACACTAATCTCCCTTCATTATTCTACACACGCATAGACTAAAGGTTTAAGCTAGGAAAGAAAGGAAGCTGAAATGAAAAGCTGACAAAAACAGCCTGTATGATATGTCAATTAAAGATTATTTCGGTAGCTAAGTCTGGTAAGACTTGCCATGCTATTTAAGGAAATGCTACAGTTTTCTAGTTTCAAACTCATCTACTTCAAATGCATATATGAGTATATGTATATGCAAAGCCCTATACTTGATGTGGATTCCTAGCCTGCCTGCCAGGCACTAGGACTGGCATATCACCGTGGCTGTCCAGAAAACACGGCACCGAGTAATCCCACGGCACCTAATGGTCACGGCTCACTTAACCCGCTCATCACTCATGGGTCACCATGTGGAAGCCGTGGGTTGTGATGGACAGCTTGAAACTATTAGCAGTGGCCCTGGGAACAGGCCAGCTCTGCACCTTCTACTGACTTAAGGGTTGTAGTAGACTCGGTAATTTCTGCAATATCCCATAAGCTCACACGTAGTAATCTTGTAAACAGGCAGAAACAAAGAAATGCTTTCAATAATCCGCATGCTTTGAAATAACACAGTAACTCAGCAGAGAGGAAAAGACTGACACCTGCTTTACAAGCTTAATAACAGCGGAAATAAAAAGACCGGAAGTACATGTCACACACGTAAGTGAATTACCTCACAGAAGTGTAACACACTGGACGAGAATGAGGCGGCTCCCGTGAGCAGGCTTTGTACGTGTCCTCGGGGCATATTAAATTTCTCAGACACACTCCAAACGTTGGTCTCTTTCAGCAAGGAATAAAGGACAAAAGACAGATAGAGCCTGTTGACGATGTTCTTGTCCACCTTCTAGAAAGACACAAGAGCATAAACTCAGTTGGTAGCTGGGCAAAAGGTCAGCATGGACAGAATGAGCACACAAAAGCATTGTGCCCTCTACCTCAGCTCCCCGATTTTTCTGTCCTAAGGAGATAAGGTAGAGGTTTCCAGTGAAATGCGCATGCTCTAACACCTGGACCCGTGACTGTGGCAGTCGGGAAGGGGACCTTTGCAGATGTTGTTAGGTCAGGACGTGTAAAGGACGCCATCCAGGATTCACCTCGGGACCTGAACTCACTGACTGGAATCCTTATAAAATGAGGAAAGGACAGAGACACAGAAGTCAATGAAGAGCGAGGCTCGGGTCAGAGATGTGCCGGTGAGCCTAGCAGCTGTGTTGCCCAAGCCTCGCGGCTGGGAGAGAGCAGGTGAGGATTCTTGCGGTCTACCCAGAAGTCAGCATTGCCCGTACCTTGATTTCAGATCTGGGGTCCTGAACTGCGAGGAACCGAGCCGCGGGCCTCACATACGCAAAGGCAGGGCTCTATGCTGAAGCCGGCTGCTTTCTGTTGTTTAACTCGCCCCGTGGCGTTAGAAAATGAACATGAAGGGGGAAGCAGGAGTGTGGGAGGCACAGGGGTCCCTGTGCTCACGGAAAAGCACTAGGGGAGCCAGGAATGTTCCAGACAACCTGCTGTTTAACCCGTGTGACACACAGAAGGCTGGGAGCAAATGTGCCTAACAGCCTGGTGACCTTAGTCATGCTTACCAATCGGGGGAACCCATCTTCATGGGAGATGTCACACGTACTTTACAAGGGGCTTGATGTTATGTTGTGCATGCAGGATTGAGTTATGTATCACGAGGAACATTTTCACCAAATTGAGCAGTACTTAATTAAATATGACCACTCGGGGTCAGACTCTCAAAGCTTGAGCCAGTACTCCCTTCCTGCCTTCCAGGGAACAGTACTCTGCTGGAAAGGGGGCGACCTCCACACTGACCGCACTGTTTGCGTGTGGATGGAAGTAGACAAACACGCTGGCTAAACGGCGAGCTTGTCTATACTGTCCACTGCAAGGAGATAGGCTATGGCTCACATGGTCGTGCCAGTCAGTGTCCCAAAGCGGAAACAGACACAGAAAACGACTTCTGTCTGATATTCTACTTTTGCCAGTGAGTTAGAGATCTGATTTTTTGTGCAAACAATTTCATCACTAGTATCAAGTTAACTTGCCAGGTGGTGTTGTACTCCTTGAATCGCAGCACTTGGGAGGCAGAGACAGGCAGATCTCTGTGAGTTTGAGGTCAGCTTGGTCTACAGAGTGAGTTCCAGGACAAGCTCCAAAGCTACAGAGAAACCCTGTCTTGAAAACTTAAACAATTTTATAGATGGACTTGGAAGATAAAAAATAGTTGTAAAATATGTTATTTGAGCATGATGGTGTGCCTATAATCCTAGCACTTGGAGCCCAAGTTAGGAGGGTCATGACTTGAGTTACATAGCAAGTCCCTGTCCAAAAAGAAAAACATAAATAAGATACAGAAATGAACTTTGAGATAAATGCTACTGATCAGTGGATTTTGAGTTACAGATCCAGCATGTATATAATGGGCCATCCTTTTAAAAGCATTAAGCTGAAGAAGTATATTCAATACTGGGCAGGCAAGATGGCTTTTTAATTTGTCATTTTTAATGTGCTTTTACCAGTAACTATAAATTGAGTAAATGGAGGCTTTGCTTAGAATGTAATTCCAAAGCCAGGAAAAACGAGAATTATTAAATGGTTGGATGGATGCTCTAATGACAATTTCAAGCGTTTGCAAGAGATGTCAATGATAAGGGGTGGGGCCACTGAGATGCCTTGGTGCACAAAGTGCTGGGGCCACAGAAAGGGGAAAGGAACCAAGTCCACACTCCTGGACCTCCACATGAGTGCTGCGGGATGAATGTGCGCACACACACGCACAGTTTTAAAGGAGTAGGTGTGGGATGGAGCTTTGGCTTTTTCAGATTGTATTTATTTGTGTGTGTGACTGTGCGTGACTGGGTGCACGTGTGCCTTGGTGCACACGAGGAAGCCAGGACAGTTCTCTGCGGCTCTTGTTGTTTCTGGCACACTGTGTAGTCTAGGCTAAGGCTTTTCAGGGGACCCTGAGGACAGAACTCAGGCAGTGAGGCCAGTGTAGCAAGAATATTTTCCATTTTCCATGGAGCTGTTTTGCCTGCCCAACTTTCTTCTTCAATATGGAGAAATAAATTATGTTTTTTTTAAAGATTTATTTATTAGGCATACAATGTACTGCTGACAAGGAAGGTACCAGGTCTCATTACATTACAGATGGTTGTGAGCCACCATGTGGTTGCTGGGAATTGAACTCGGGACCTCTGGAAGAGCAGCCGGTGCTCTTAACCTCTGAGTCGTCTCTCCAGCCCCAATATAAATTATGTTTTAAGTAAATACCTTTTTCTTGGTTTTTGAGACCAGATTTCTCTGTAGCCTTTGGCTATCCTGGAACTTGCTCTGTAGATAAGGTTGGCTTCGAACTTACAGAGATCCACCTGCCTCAGTTCCCTACGTCTGATATTAAAGGCATGCGGCACCCCTCACCCATAAATACCATTTTCTTTAGAATTTGAAATAGTGATATGTCTAAACTATTAAGTAAGTAAATAGATTATTAAATATTTAATTATCACACAACAAACATTGACTATATATGAAAATGTAACAAAATTAAATTCTAGATTCGAATTTTCAAAGATATCTTATTCTAAGGAGATTTTGTATGTGGTATTATTTAGTAGTCTCCAATTAGTATGATTTTGATTTTACTTTACATTTTTGAAGTTAATATAAAAGGTCTTTTTTTAAATGTAAAATTTTTAAAAATTTATTTAACTTTATTTTATGTGTATTGGTATGAAGGTATCAAATCCCTTAGAACTGGAGTTAGAGACAGTTATGAGCTGCCATGTGGGTGCTGTGAATTGAACCCAGGTCCTCGGGAAGAGCAGCCAGTGCTCTTAACCACTCTCCAGCCCCAATATAAAAGTTTTTAAAGGAATATTTGTATTTGTCATTTCAAAAATCTAGCCATAGACAATTCCAAAGTAAAAGATCAAACCTGAACATTGTAAAGTCTGTCTGTCTGTCTTTTTCTCTTGTTTTTGTTTTGTTTTGTTTGTTTTTTTAGAACAGGGTTTCTCTATGTAGTCCTGGCTGCCTTGCAACTCATTCTGTAGACCAGGCTGGCCTTGAATGCACAGAAATCTGCCTGCCTATCTCCAGGGAGCATTGGGAGCTTTTTGAGACCAATAAAATAACAACAACAACAACAAAAAAAAATTCAGATTCCTCCTGTGCAGAATTTGTAACATCAAGTAGGACAGCTCATATAAAGTTTCTGGAAAATAACTTTATATTGGTGTGTTTAGGAGCTGGAAGCTAAGTGGCAGAATACTCACCTAGTCTGTGCAAGTATCTAGGTTTCAACACCACACACACACACACACATACACACAAGCTACATATATAAATCTGTGTGCATAATATATATTACAAAACATTCATTTCAAATTGAACTTATATACAGTTATATGATATTGTGAAAATATTTTATAATATAAGCCAAACAGATTAATAATTTTTGTTTTTATTTAAAGGCGGGGTCTCACTGTGTAGCTCTAGCTTGCCTGGAATGCACTGTGTAGACCAGGCTGACCTCGAATTCACAGAGATCTACCTACCTCTACCTCCCGCGTGCTAGGAAACAAAGGATCAGGTCAGTAAAGGGGGTGATACACTAATTTTGTTGAGCCCATTGTTAGGAGACAAGAGACGCCGCACCTTTCTGATGGCTTGTCCTGATGCCTTCTTCCCGATGAAGCTTTCTGAGACTCCAAGGAGAGCAGCTACATTTTGCTCTGCTGGACTGAGCTGACTAAACTACACAGAAAAGGAATAAAACACACACAAAAAAATTGTAGCTTTACAAGTCTGTCATCTGAGCCAAATCCAGTATTAATTTTGAAGTCACATTTTCATAATTGTAATGGATAAGAAAAAAATGACACTTATTTACAAATATTACAAACTTTAAAAATATAAGATCAGAAGACAACATACTTTATAGAATTATCATCATAAGCAGAACAATATTTCATCAACACCAGACTATACATGATGGTGGTTCCATAGAACTGCACAGCCTAGAGATGTCACAGCTGTCTTGGTGTGTGAGCATGCTCTAATGACCGTCTTACTGCATTCCTCAGATCGCATCTCCATCCTTGGTGCTGGAGATGGCAAAGCACAGCCCCCTCCACATGTGGTTCCTGAGATGCAGGAAGCAATTCCCTCCAGACAACCCAGTGGCAGCTAAATGAGCGTGTTACTTGAGGGCCAAGGAGAACACACCTACTGTCCCAAGGACAGCTTCTATGGTGTCTGCATACGCATTTGTCAGTGTTACAAATGATTCTGGTTATAGCAATTCTACTAGTGCACTTGTTCTTCATGTTTTTCCTTCCACACTAGTGGCGTCTGAAAATATGGATGTGCTGTACAATATGAGTCTTCCTGATCTGATAGAGCAGGCAGGCATTAAAGCTGTAAAGAAGGTCATGGGGGAAAACCTGATTGATGAAAGAATTAGGAAAATTTGGGAAAAATGCAGAAATTGTTTTTTGCCTGATTATAAAACTTGGCAAAAGAATTATACTGAAACAGAAAAGAACTTGGCTATGATGAATAAGGTTTCTGAAGAACCTAGGGCTTTATGGCCTTATAAATCAAAATTGGAATTATGAGGAACAACAATGGGAAGGGTACGACAATGGAGTGAAACCCACTGAACTATGCTTCTGTAACTGCAGGTAGTTAGCCTCTGAGGTGAAAGCCTCAGAAGCTGTTGGATGATTAACTCAACTAAGAATTAAGAATATAGTGGCTGGCATGGGGCTTGGGAACTGGGGAAATGTCATAGTAAATGATGATGATGTTCTGATTTCAAAGTATCTTTGTACTCCCTGTGAACTGCTCTGCCCAGGTAATGATTAACCTGTGACGAGAAGAAAGAATCATTCTCCTCGTGTAAAATTCACAATAAAAGACTGAGGTGTGAAGCTCGGGGTACAAGAACCTGCCCTGCAGCTGTCAGCCTGTCAGCTTGCATCAGAAGCCTGGGCTCCTGTATGCATTTCGCCTTCCAAACATCCCAGGTTCGAGACCCACTTCTCTGCTGAGGCTGGTCCTCGGCAACCGCGGTAGCAAATGACTGGGCATGAAGACATGGCCACAGCACTTCTGAGGGAGTGTGATTATGTTTAATATTAGAGTGAGCTACAAGAGGAAGAACAGGCACAGGGACTTTGAAAAACCTGCATCATACAGTACTGCTTCAAAACTCATGTGATGGGCCGGGCGGTGGTGGCGCACGCCTTTAATCCCAGCACTCGGGAGGCAGAGGCAGGCAGATCTCTGTGAGTTCGAGACCAGCCTGGTCTATAAGAGCTAGTTCCAGGACAGGCTCCAAAACCACAGAGAAACCCTGTCTCGAAAAACCAAAAAACAACAACAACAACAACAACAACAACAAAAACTCATGTGATGTCATACAGTACCGCTTCAAAACTCATGCAATGCCTACTGTAATCCTGTGTGTTCATTCAGCCAATCTATGCACAGAAAAAATTCCTAACACCTTACCTACCAATTGATTTCATTACATATAGGGCTAGTTCTCCTGTGTTACTGGCTATAAAATAAATACTCTTTGTGAAGCTGGGAGAGAGTTCAGTTAGTGCAGTTCCTGCTGCACAGTGTGAGGGCCCGAGTTCAACCTCCAGAACCCATGTAAAAAGCCAGGCGTGGCGGCTGCTGAGCTCATCTGCCGGTCAGCCTAGACTAAGAGGGGAGCCACAGGTCCTACTGAGAGATCTGTCCAAAAACCAAGGTGGATGGCTCCTGAGGAATGCACAAACATCCACACCTCCTGAGCACACACAGATAAATATTTAAAAGAACCCAACAGACATATGTGTATGTGTGCGCGAATATCGTAAGAGCCACAGTTTTGCTTAATTGGTATGTGATAGTCTAAATGAAGAGAGGCAGAAGCCCTGAAAGATGAAAGGTCTAATCCCAACGCTTCAATAGAGGAGAGGCAGTAGCTAACACTTGACAAAAGTCCAAAGTGGCCTGAGCTGAAAAGTCCTGTTTCTTACCTGCCTGAAGTACACCATCCAGTCAGGCTCAGACTGAGCAGCCAGGTCGTAGGGGGTTGTTAGGTAGACCAGATGGAGAAGACTTTCCAGTACAAGTCCTTCAAGACCTTTCTTCAGGTCTCTATACAGAATGTCACAATAGGCCAAATCAATGGCTCCTAAAGAAATACAAACACATCCAGGAATGACTGAATCTACTCTCAGCCACGTGTGTTGTGCCTGTTTGGCCCAGCACTCAGATGGCAGACTTGGATAGTGGGGCAGGGGAAGACCAACCACAGCTACCCAGCGGTCTGAGGCCTGACTGCCTCTCATGAGACCCAGTATCAAAAGTCAGTTTAGATTAGTTTGAATTTGAAAATATTCAATGTCTTAGAGTTTTAGTTTGTTCAATTTTAAAAAAACAATAAAATGTACTGAGTCATAAACAAGAATACATTGAAGCTTTGTAAATTGGAATAATTCCTACATAAATAACATGAATGGATATGAAACATACACAGATATCTATGATATTGGTCTGTTTGTGCCTCTAGTATGTAATGAAATAAAAACAAACACTTTGAAAGATTGAAAATAACAAATACAAAGATTTGTTATTCTTGTTGGCTGAGGATCTCAGCCAAGGTCTCTTCTATGACTGCACTAGAGTTCAGGTCCTAACTTAAATCTTATGTAGCAGTTAAATAAATATGGGAAGTAACTTCAAATATTTGCAATGATTTTGGAGGTTATTTTAATACTATATACCAATTTTTAGACAATTCTGATATAGCAACTCAATTTTTGGTAATCTAGCTAAAATCCGATTTCAATGTGGACCCAAAGTAAGTTGAGATGAGCACTCTATAAACCATATGGTTGTTTATGATTAGAAAGATCATAACAATACAAGTGTTTATAAATAAAAGGTGATTAAATACTTTATGTTCTTATTACAGATGACTACAGTATAAAAGGAACGTGAGCCTGGGCTCTTAGTACAGGCCCACATATAATCCCAGCTACCTGGAGGCTGAGAAAGGAGGATTGCAAATTCGAGGACTGCCTGGGTTACAGCTGACCAGCTAGCTTGATCAACTTAGTGAAACCCAGTTTCATAAACAAAAGAGGGAGCTGGGGGTGTAGCTCAGAGGCAGTATGCCTGTCTAACATGTGCGATGCCTGTCTTGGTGTGGGAGATCCTTCTGTATATATGTTGCTTTTATTGGTTAATGAATAAAGAAAAACTGCCTTGGCCTGTTGATATGGCAGAACAGAACTAGGCAGGGAAAACTATACTGAATGCTGGGAGAAAGAAGACAGAGTCAAGGAGACGCCATGTAGCCATTGCTGGGAACAGACGTGCCAGAACCTTGCAGGTAAGCCACAGCTACGTGGTGATATACAGATTAATAGAAATGGGTTAAATTAAGATGTAAGAGTTAGCCAAAAAGAAGCCAGAGCTAATTGTCCAAGCAGTGATTTGATGAATAGTTTCTGTATAGTTAGAGTCTGAGCAGCCGGGGAAAAAAGAAGCAGCCTCCCTACAACAGACTGGCACTCCAACGTGTGCCAGCTAAATCCATATAAAACCTGAGAGGGCTTGGAAAGGAATTCTAGACACTAAATAACAAAGTTTAGCTGCATCCCCCCCTTCCCCCCATGAGCTCTGCTTGCTGGCAACAGGCTCCTTTAAGAGAGGTCTTCCTGATTAGGCGGTAGTAGCAAAAGGAAAGAAAAGGTGCTGTTTCAAAATGGCAGCACAAACCGCTCTGGCTCTTTCAGGAGGCCAAGCACTTAAATGGCATTTGTGGACCTGAGTGCTTGTGTGCCCACTCAGGGTAAGGAGGAAAGTAGCTGAGACCATGCCCACGGCTCAGCACTCCCTGCCTGAGCAGGCAGTAAAATCAGGTCTACTAGACATGCAAAAGGAGGAGAGTATGTTGGATTCCTGCTGCCACACACAGAGATATTTCCAGGCCACACAGTACACTGCATGGCATATTTAACTATTACTCAGATAAAAAGGGTTTATATGCTGCATGCTCACTCTCAGAGTTAAAGTGGTGAGCACAGCTCCTACCTGGAAGTCCCAGAGCTGGCAGTAATGGTACCTCTGCCATATTGAAAGGAAGAGAGGCAGAGCCAGCATCCAGGGCCACTATGACCAAGCTGCTTACAATTTTAAAAGCTCTCTAGGACAGAAAAGGATTACAGATACACAATAGTACAGATTCAGACATAAAAGAACTCTAAACAGCTCACAGTGTTGGATAAATGTATGTAGTTTTGGGAGAGAGAAAAAAAGAGTAAAGAGACAGTAAATGTAATATAAAAGAGCACAGACAATCACAGATTAAAGGAGTAAAGATAATAAAATAAATATTAAACCTTTATAAAAAGTAATAAGAAAAATAATCCATGTAAAGATGGAATATACACAGAGAGTCTGGATTATGTATATTATTGTGTTTTCTTTGAATTTTTTGACTGTGAAGGAGCTAAGTACAGAGGGATAGTTCATTGCATGGGATGCTAAGCTAAACCAGCATAGATATTTTAAAGATATTATGACTTCACCATTTGGGTTTAAGGATTTGTTGCTTCTTTTGTTTCTACAGAGGATGAAAACCTGTGGAATCCTTCCAGATTAATGTGGTTTGATAGACCAACACCCACCAGAGGTCACTGTAAACACCCCCAAAAATTACTTCATCCAACAAAAAGCAGGAATCAGTTTGGAGAGAACTACACCCAAATTTCCTAAATGATTGTTTATAAATGTTTGTTTACATTTAAAGGGGGATATGCTATAGAGATGGATACTTTGCACTGGTATGCATCTTGGTCTATTGATACAAATTTAAGGTCAATTTTATTATATGTATATTTCTGCTCTTGATTAAGGTATTGTGTTTGTGCAGCTCATTTAAAAATGTAATGTATATTTAAGAAATACAAATTAATCAATAGTCATCTATAATAGTCAAGCTTATAGTCATGTTAGGTTTTCTAGATATATAGAGATATATTTCAGTTAGATAGGCATTCTTCAAATCTTTCAGTGACCTTCAAAATATGGCATTTAAAATGTTTTGATAACTTAGACTTTTCATGACAATGAGACACATCTGCTCTTGGCAGCACCAATAACTTCAAAAGGAAGATGGGCACCAAAGAGGCTCCTTATGGAGTTTGCTAGTCACTTGGGCAAGAAACTGCTCTTGCCTGGACTGCCTGATGTTATGTTGTATGAACTGGACATGCAGGACTCACAGAGAAATGACTGCTGAACTTGCCTAAAGGTGAGATGGTCCTTTGGGGTTTCTGCTTCATGAAAGAGTCTGCCAGACATTTTGCAGGACGTAGAAAAAAGCAACTGATAGACTTTGCCATTACAAGGCAGAACAGATCTTGAAATTCCCTGCTTTGTGGAAAAGTCTATGGGATACTACTGGTCTGTAGGCTGAAGATGGATGCTACAATGATATAGAAGAACTCTGGGTGACTGTCCAGGCAGCCAGATGTCTCTGTCAATTCTAGAGTTTTGGAAGTTGCTTACAATGCACTTCTTCTTTACTTAGGTAATATTATATCCTTCAGGAGTCTTTGATGGAGTTGAAGAATATATAATTATAGTTATAGTTTTCCCTAGTTATGACAAAAGATAAAGTAGATGTAAATATTGTAACTGTAACTTTTGCTTGGTACCCATTTTGTTATATGTAATTTTACTATGTTAAAGTTAAAACCTTCCTTTTTATTTAAACAGAAAAGGGGAAATGGTGTGGGAAGACCTTCTCTATATGTGTTGCTTTTATTGGTTAATAAAGAAGCTGCTTTCAGCCAATGGCTTAGCAGGGTATAGCCAGGCTGGAAGAGATATATAGAGAGTGGGCAGAGTCAAGGAGATGCCATGTAGCTGCCGCCAGGAACAGACAAGCTGGAACCTTGCCGGTAAGTCACAGCCACGTGGTGATACACAGATTAATAGAAATGGGTTAAATTAAGATGTAAGAGCTAGCCAGTAAGAAGCTAGAGCTAATAGGCCAGCAGTGATTTAATTAATACAGTTTCAGTGTGGTTATTTCGGGGCTGAGCAGCTGGGAATGAACAAGCGGCCTCTTACAAGACTAATGTGTGATCCCTGTCTAGCATGTGTGCTGCCTTGGCTTCACTGTATTTTATAAGCACAATTACATTAAAATACATCCAAGAGATGGCTAACACCACCATTAAGTGTTGTGATCTTTTTGGACCACTGCAATGTATGTGGTCAGTGTAGGCTGACGTGTTATGTGGTGGGTGAATGTATTTGGAAGAGTAAATGTTGAATTGGGAACAGTGGGAGGTCCTGAGGAGTGGAAATGGGACAGGAGTATGGGACTTCTAATAACACAATCCTGACTTCTTAGGACAGTTTCCGTGTGTGTGTGTGTGTGTGTACACGTGTGTGCCAGGGGATGAAGGGAGGTTCTTCAGTCATGCTCCACCTTACTGTATAAGACAGACTCTCTCACTGAGTCAAAAGCTCACTGGTTGGCTGGGCCAGTTTCCTCGGAAGCTCCAAGGACCTGCCTGCCTCTGCCTCCCTACAGCTGAGATCGCAGCCCTATGTCGCCATGCCTGGCTGTTTATGTGGGAATCTTAACTCAGGTCAGGTTTTATGCTTGCAGAGCAAAGACGTTACTGACTGAGTCATCTCACTAACCTCAGATTTTTTTTTAAACAGTACACATGTATTTTTTTTCAATAAGTAAATTACAATATACTCATTAAGAAATAAATTCTTTGTTCAGATATAATCTATAAATTATGCAAAGAGCAAGTTCTAGAACAACAGAAAATAATTAAAAGCAAAAACTCAAGCCTGTTTACAGCATATACTGAAAACTGAAGTAAAACACACAGAAAGGTGCTATTAGTGGCAGGTGTAAGTAGTGTGCCTCTGAGGGAGAAGACATGGCCATCTCCTTCTCTATACACTGCAATTACTTACAAGTCAAAATATTTCCTCATCTTCTGAAAGCTGAAAGTTTGTACGATTAACGTTTCTAATATGAAAACACAAATTCAATTTAAAGAAAGAAAACAACATAATTTTTATTGTTTCCAATGGATTCCTAGATTAAGTAAACTTACCCTTAAAAGAAGCGTGGCCCAGTTTTGTGATGTGGAAGCAACACTGTGCCTCTTCCGAGGCCCCGCAGCTGTCTCTTCGGAGAAGGCCTTTCTCTGTCAGGTAGCTAAGTGACTCGACGGTTATTTCCCAGAGACTCTTTTCTTTCAATAAAATCTTTTGCTGAACACCGAAAAATGTACTGTTCATAAACTGATATAAGTCACCAAGACTTGTTGCAATCTGAAAGAGTTCAGGACATCATTGGAAATTTTCCTTAGTTTAAGGAATGAGATTGTTCACTATTATTAAAGCTACTGGAAGAAAAAATTAACACAGAATCTACACAAAATCTACATCATTTAAAATTAACAAGGAAAACAGCAAAGGGAACATCATCACGTTCACACCTGGTACACACATTTCTCATCATAACACTTTTTAAAAAAGAATTGTTATTATTTTTTACTATTATTATTATTACTATTATTATTATATGTTTTGCTTTGTTTTGAGACAGGGTTTCTCTGTGTAGCCTTGGCTGTCCTGGAACTCACTATGTAGACAGGCTGGTTTTGAACTCAAGAGATTCACCTGCCTCTGTATCCTGACTGCTGGGATTAAAGGTGTGCACCACCACACCTGGTCCCTATTTCAGTATTTTTAGCTGCTGCCTGTGTGTGGTGAGGTCCGTGTGCAAGGGTACGGGTGCCAGTGGAGGCAGAGGTGCTGGATCCCCTAGAGCTGGAGCTACTGGTGCTTACAAATCGCCCAATGCGCTGGGAACCGGACATGGGTCCTCTGCAAGAACAGTACTGACTCGTAACCTCGGCGCCGTCCTCCAGCCCCCCAATGCTGCAGTTTTTATATTACCTCCGAAGCTGTGCTGTTTGCCCTCCCTAGCCAGTTCCCCATTCCACTCAGACCCTTTTGGAACCCTCTCTTCAGTGACACTACTACTCAAGGAAACATCCTTCAGCTCCAAACACTGCATTCTTTGCCCTGCCCTTGGGCTCCTTGTCCCTCCACTCCTGTGTGTCATTCACAACTTACAGCAGTGACCCTAACACCCTTCACTTGGTATTCAGTCGTAAAACTCACTCTGAATTAGAATATACTTTAATTAGCTATTTTCACCAAAATCAGCATGTTATAGTAAGATATGATCGATCAATAGCTCTCTCTTACAAATCTGATGATATCTCAATGGGAATATTTAAGTAGTCATCTTATATTAAACCGATATAAGGGATAATAAAAATGTTATGGGCATTCATTTTTGTATTTTTGCTTCTCTCCTTTTATTAACAATCACTGGTAATATCTGATCAAGCTCTAGTACACTCGGAAGATATCCTAGAACTGTGTCGAGTTTGTGATCACCAAAGGGCTTAAGCTCTGGTGTTTTGGATAAGATGCTCCCCATAGCCTCAGGTGTTTAGATACGGGGTCTCTAGCTGGCAGTGCGGCTTGGGTGGGGCCTCGCTGGAGGAAGTATGTCACTGGGGGTGGGCTATGATGGTTTAAATGTCACATCCATTCTCACTCAATCCCTCTGTCTTCTGCTTGTTTGAGATATGAGCTCTCAGCTTCCAGCTCCACGGACATGTCTGTCACCTGCTGTATCCTGTCCCTACAGTATTTTTTTAAAACTGATTCATTTATTTTTATTTTAATTGCATTGGTGTTTGTCTGCATATATTTCTGAGTGAGGGTGTTGGGTCCCCTGGAAATGGAGTTATAGATAATTGTGAGTCAACATGTGGGTTCTGGGAACTGAACCCAGGTCCTCTGGGAGAACAGCCAGCTCTGATTCACTGAGCCACCTATCCAGTCCCAGATTTAGATTTGTTTTTGTTTTTGTGGTTTGTTTTTTCAAGACAGAGTTTCCCTTTGTAACAGTCCTAGCTATCCTGGAACTAGCTCTTGTAGACTAGGCTAGTCTCGAACTCAGAGATCTACCTGCCTCTGTCTCCCGAGTGCTGGGATTAAAGGTGTGCGCCACCACCACCTGGCTAGATTTTTTTTTTTTATGTCACAGATTGTTCCTGTTCACATTACATTAGAAGCTAACATTTTTTTTATATTTTATAATTTGCCTGAACTTTGAAAAACTGCTGTTATCTCAGGTAATAGCTGTCATATTTAAGAAGACCTTTAAAAATACCTTCAAACTAATTAAAGACAGAAACAAAGTCTGGATTCCCCTGGTGAGCTCCTCAACAAGATGGCTGTAGCAGTTTTCCAGGGGTCCATTTATCAGCTCCAGGACCTACAAAGGTAAAGCAGGCGTATGTTTGCGCTGTTAGTTTTTAACAGATGGTTTCAGGTGAGGGTAGGCCAATGACCAAGAAAGAAAAGGAAGAAAGACGGGGCAACAGCACAAGTTGGTCAGGTGGGACGTTACCTGCTGCTTGTCTTTTTCTTGCAATAGAAGAATACTCTCGCCAACTGTGTCGATCCCAGCGCGGCCAGCCCTGCCAATCATCTGCTTATACTGATTCCTCCTTAAGAATTCTCTCGCCACGTAGGGGGCTCTTAGGATGACTCTATGGATGGCACAAAATTAAAGGAATCCTCTATGTCAATGACACCACTTTTTAAACACAATTCCTTTTTATCTATCGGTAACTAAATGTAATGACATGTCAGCTTTAGACAAAACTGCATTTAAGTAGATCTTTGATGTCCTAGGTTCTCGAGTATATCTTCTGCTTACTAAATATTTAACAACATCCTTCTTTTCTAATGAAAGAATCAGTTGAAGTTCAGTGAGTGGCTTATCTTAAGCCACGGGTTCGTACAAACCACAGCCATCCCTTGCACTCAAGTCTCTGGAGCTGTGAGGTCTACAGCAGTGCTTGCCGTAGTTTCTGATTTTATACCCAGAACTGAACGATTTGGCACAGACCGGTGCCGCACGCGCTATCAATCTGTGAATTGATATTATCTTTAACTGTAAGGCATTGCAGACTTCAACTGGATTAGTCTACAAAAACAGCAGTTCCAATCCTGCCTAGGTATAAACAAGTCTGTAGTCAGCTTTCTTCTTCAAAGGGAACTGAAGAATCTGTCATTGCTTATAAATCATAAACCTTTATCTATAAGTCTCAACAGACTGTTAGGATTGATGAACACTTAAAGAAAACAAACATAAAAGAAGTAAGGAGAGCTCCCAGAATCAGTGACTAAATGTCCACAGAAGATCCCAGAGGGACTCCCAGCCCCTGGGTTAAAGCAGACAATACAAGAGAAGACTTGGAAACTCACAGAAAATCTAAAGAGATAACAGAGGAACATAATTAAAAGAGCAGTAAAACCTAACTTTGTATCTTCTGACAATTCCAGACATGTATACAGTGTATTGCCATTCTACATCATCCTCTTCCACACCCTCCTATCCCCTCCCAGGTGGGCTCACCTGCTACTTCTGTGTCTTAAAAATCTGGATTTTAGGTGGTACTGGGGTTTGAACCCAGGGTTTTCTTGGTGTTAGGCAAGCACTCTGCCACTGACCTACCTCCCAGCCCACCAAGAAATCTGGATTTTACACAGAAGGTAGAACAGGAGCAGAAGTATGCAGATGAGGGCCAACAGCTTGAGGCACGTGTCAAGCCCGAGTCACAGGAGAAGACATTAAAGATGAAAGGGGGAAATGCAGACGCGACCACCAACAGTTCTAAGATGGAGAGGACCACCATGCTCAAGATGGAGCCGCTCAGCAGGTGCCAAGCCCTCACCAAGAGACAGGTAAGCCGGCACTGTTGAAATCACACAATCAGGCTGCTTGGGTTCCAACCTTGGCTTTGAAACTCATTTATCTGATGTGACAATAAACTAGTTAATTATTTTATAGATTTTTAATTCCATAAAATGTCAGTGATAAATTGTGAGGGTTGAATAAATAAATGCATGTTTAGCAGTTAGGTGTGGGGAAGAGGGGGATAGTGATGTGGGACTAGGAGGGAATGATGTAGCGACTTTGATTAGGGTAATCACACACCATGAGGATTAGGCGAACGGGAAAGCCTAGAAGCTGTTGGAGGGACTGGTCCCTGGACAAGGGTCCTCGCCTCTGAGTCGCCAAGGCTGTCCTCTGACCTCCGCAGTCATGAGGAGACATACATGCTCCTCTACCCCACAATAGAAATAACAGCTGTGGGAAGCAGAAAACCAGAAAACCATACAGAAACAAGAAGCTGGCTCCATGCTGCATGGTAGCTCAGGCGTTAACCTCAGCACTTGAAAGCAGGTGCAGGAGGATTTCTGTGTGTTGAGCCAGGTCTACACAGTGTGGCCCTGTCTCTAAACAAACAGACAGATAACTGTGAACATAGGGTGACAGCATAGTCAGCGGCTATGACACTGAGCCTGCCGTACACCAGCAGAGAAGCATGCTTCTTAACATTCAAGAAAATCTTGTGAAAATAAACTATTTGCTAGAAAACAGTCATGAATTATAAAGAAGTCAGTTATACAGTTTTATAAGTTTGGTAATATATGAAGCAGTAACCAAGGCTCTGACCTTAAAAACCTATTGCATTTAGGCTGGGCAGTGGTGGCATTTGACTTTAATCCCAGAACTCAGGAGGCAAAGGCAGGCAGATCTCTGTGAGTTGGAGGCCAGCCTCGTCTACAAAGTGAGTTCCAGGACAGCCAGGGCTATTACAGAGAGAAACCTGTCTCAAAAAATAAAAATAATTAAAAAAAAAAAAAGCTATTGCATTTAGGCTGGGCAGTGGTGGCATATGACTTTAATCCCAGAACTCAGGAGGCAGAGGAGGAGAATCTCTGAGTTCCAGGACAGATAAAGCCTATCTCAAAAAAACAAAACAAAACAACAGAGCTGTTGAATTCAGCCCCTCCCCTGCAGACTGGACGCAGGGCCTCATTCAGTCAGGCAGGGTTCTAACCACTAAACTGGCTTCCCAAACCAAGTCACGCCTCTAATTCCAGCACTAGGAAGGAAGCTGAGGGTGGAAGAATTCCCTCCAGTTAGAGGCCTGGGCTACAGAGACTCTGCCTCACAAGATCAAGACACAAACAGAAAACATAAGAAAGAGGGCACAAGCCGGGCAGTGGTGGCGCACGCCTTTAATCCCAGCACTCGGGAGGCAGAGGCAGATGGATCTCTGTGAGTTCGAGGCCAGCTTGGTCTACAAGAGCTAGTTCCAGGACAGGCACCAAAGCTACAGAGAAACCCTGTCTCGAACCCCCCCCCCCAAAAAAAAACAAAAAAAAAAAAAAGAAAGAGGGCACAAGAGGGAGGGATCTAATACCAGGACATCCAGTTTTTCATTAAAATGTTGAAGGAAACAAACCAAGTGGAGGAAAGCATTCGTGTCAGTGACACCCTACCTGCGAGCCGGTAGATTGACCCCCGCTGCCAGGGTGGATGTGCAGGTGAGAAGGCAGAGCACGCCTGTGGAGTAGGCCTCTTCCAGAAGCTTTCGTTCGTCACTCGTTAGACCGCTGTGGTGATAGGCCACTCCGAAAGGGATGGTGCGCTTCAAGACAGGGCACACTTTGCCGTTGCCTATGTCCCTCAAGTTTTTAATCACTTCGGACTTTTCTTTTTCTCTGTGGTTTAGAAAGTCCCTAGAAAAAGAATCCCTTAGATATAAGAGCCTGGGATTAGAGAGAGGGCTCAGCAGTTAAGAACACTGACTGCTTTTCCAGAGGACCCAGGTTCAGTTCCCAGCACCCACACAGCAGCTCACAACCACCCGCAACTCTAGTTCCAAGGAATCTGACACCTTTTTGTGACCTCTGAAGGAATCAGGTATGTGCACAGTGCACGTGTGTGTGTGTGCGTGCACATGTGTATATGCAAAGCACCCATAATCATAAAATAAATAAATCCTTAAAAGGAGGAACTATGAGTCCTTGAATTACAGTTAGGAAGTGCTTACCACTTTCTTCTAATACACCATGCTAACATCCCTTCTAGCTATGAACTCCTTTTATCAGTACAGGACAGAAAATGTCTTTCCTGTGGACAGGGTGTAGACACTGTCTCCACAAGGAGGCCGGAGTTGATGTCTCTGTTCTTCTCACCATTTTCACCTTGGCTTTTAGACAGAATCTCTCACTGAACCTGGACTCCATCCAGAAAGACTAGCCAGTGGGCTCGAGGAAATCTCCTGTGTGAGCTCCAGAGAACCTGTGTGTGTGCTCCAGAGAGTCTCCTGTGTGTGCTCCAGGGAGTCTCCTGTGTGAGCTCCAGGGAACCTGTGTGTGTGCTCCAGAGAGTCTCCTGTGTGTGCTCAAGGAGTCTCCTCTGTGAGCTCCAGGGAGTCTCTTGCGTGTGCTCCAGGGAGCCTCCTGTGTGTGCTCTGTGCTCCAGGGAACCTCCTGTGTGTGCTCCAGGGAGTCTCCTGCGTGTGCTCCAGGGAGGCCCCTATGTCTCTCCGTACTGGATTGTAGGTGGGTGCCACCATGCCTGGCGCTCACAAGGGTGCTAGGAATCCAAACTTGGGTTCTGTGAGCCATCTCCCCAGTCCCATAAAAGGTTCTTTTAATTCTTACTTTGCTAACCATTAGGATGGCTCTCCAAGTCTTTCTTCGGATCACAGAACCCAATGGAAACCTGTTTAAAACTAAGGGAAAGTCAACTATCTATCCAAACATAACACCTTAGAGACAAGTTCAGAAGCTTTGGGGACTTCCTGGATTTTGGTCCTACACTTCCTATGAATCCATGGAACGGATACTGGTGTTAGACCCCTGCTCTAGACACTAGAATTATTTCCTCTACAATATATGTCTTTATGGGAGATGGTTTATCTTTTTTTTTTTGCATTTTTTTTATTTATTTATTAAGGATTTCTGCCTCCTCCCCACCACCACCTCCCGTTTCCCTCCCCCTCCCCCGATCAAGTCCCTCTCCCTCATCAGCTCGAAGAGCAATCAGGGTTCCCTGACCTGTGGGAAGCCCAAGGACCGCCCACCTCTATCCAGGTCTAGTAAGGTGAGCATCCAAACTGCCTAGGCTCCCCCAAAGCCAGTACGTGCAGTAGGATCAAAAACCCACTGTCATTGTTCTTGCGTTCTCAGAGAGGGTTTATCTTAAAGCATAAATTTTTGCTCTGAAAATGGAAACATACCATATGACAAGACAATGTCTAAACACTAATACTTCAGAAACTTCAACAACAAATTTTTTTTTAGTGTTTGTGTGCTTGTGTGTGCACGCCTGCGCATGAGTGCAGGCAGGCATGGGGGACATAGGTGCTGAATCCTCTGGGAGCTGGAGTTACAGGCAGCTGGGAGTCTCCTGAGAAGGGTGTTGGAATAGAACTTGGGTCCTCTGGGAGAACAGGAAGTGCTCTTAACCAGACATCATCTCTCCAGCCCAATGCCCTGAGCTTGTTTGTTACATGTTTGTCTGTCTGTCACTATGCAGCCCTGGCTGTCCTGGAACTCACTATGTAGACTAAGACGGACTCAGACTCACACAGGTCCTCCTGCCTCTGCCTTCTGAGTGCTGGGATTAAAGGCATGAGCTATCATGCCTGACCTTTTTCCCTTTAAATAATCAAAATCATCACTATAGAGGCAGACTATCAATCACTGAAATTTAACTTCTTGAATGTACCCTAAGCATTTTAGCATTGTACTACCCAGTAATGTTAACCCCCTAATTTAGACAGTCCATGCCAGTCAGATTGAGAGAGACCATAGAGAATGAGCAGATGAGAAATTCATGTCAGTAGTCATGACATAGGCTCAGGCCAGGGCCAAACTGGTATAGAAACTACACAGCAAACATGTGCAGGAAACAGAACTATCAGCACTTACAGCTGCCTTACACTTTCTCAGTGGATACAGCAGAGCTCATACGAAAAGAGCTCAAATTGCCAAACTAATACATTTCTAAAATTCATAGGAAATTATTTCTAGTGCCCACACAAGTTAAGAAAACAAGGACAGTGGTTATTAAAGAGAAGGTTCAGATGTAGACATGACCCGGCCTCGGAGCAATGGCGGTGATTATCCTACCCTTGCTGCATGCAGCCCGCCTGTGACCTAGCATTAGAACAATGGCAGTGGTTAGCCTGCCTGTGCTGCATGCAGCCCGCCTGCAACCCAGCCTCAGAGCAATGGCGGTGATTATCCTGCCCTTGCTGCATGCAGCCCGTCTGCGACCCAGCATTAGAACAATGGCAGTGGTTAGCCTGCCTGTGCTGCATGCAGCCCGTCTGCGACCCAGCATTAGAACAATGGCAGTGGTTAGCCGGCCTGTGCTGCATGCAGCCCGCCTGCGACCCAGCATTAGAACAATGGCAGTGGTTAGCCGGCCTGTGCTGCATGCAGCCCGCCTGCGACCCAGCATTAGAACAATGGCAGTGGTTAGCCGGCCTGTGCTGCATGCAGCCCGCCTGCGACCCAGCATTAGAACAATGGCAGTGGTTAGCCGGCCTGTGCTGCATGCAGCCCGTCTGCGACCCAGCATTAGAACAATGGCAGTGGTTAGCCTGCCTGTGCTGCATGCAGCCCGCCTGTGACCCAGCCTCGGAGCAATGGCGGTGATTATCCTGCCCTTGCTGCATGCAGCCCGCCTGTGACCCAGCCTTGGAGCAATGGCAGTGGTTAGCCTGCCTGTGCTGCATGCAGCCTGCCTGCAACCCGGCGGGGTCATCACTCTTCTGTAACTGTAGAATATTTTACTTTAATGTGAATTTCAGTCAAACTTTCTTTAAGGTCAATTCCTTCAGAATCTAATAAGACAATACATGCTCTGTGAAGAGAATCATGATCAGTACAAACAGTGTATTATTTAGTCTGTGATTTATGACAAACATAGAAGAGATTTTTGTTTAAATTAACGTACTTGCTTAGAAATTTGCACAGCATTTCTGCTATATTCTCACAGTTCTTCTTGCTCGGGCAGAAAACCAGGCAGGAGTAGTTGGGGATAACTTCTGTCACCAACGCCACCAAGTGATCGGGATCCATCTTTTTCAGGGCATCAGAATACTGCAAAACAGGGAACCATGCAGACTGCAGTCACAAAAGCACATCCGTTTTCCTGTGTGACTTTTAAACTTCTCTATGTCTCATTATTAAAACAAGAAATGAAAGCTCTATAAAACATCAAGTGTTCAATTTTCTTCTTAGGTAATTAGTTAGGGACTTGGTTTGGGGGGGGGCACATTTAGTCTAAAAAGAGGGTTAAATAAGAACGAAGGAGCCGGGCGGTGGTGGCGCACGCCTTTAATCCCAGCACTCGGGAGGCAGAGGCAGGCGGATCTCTGTGAGTTCGAGACCAGCCTGGTCTACAGAGCTAGTTCCAGGACAGGTTCCAAAGCCACAGAGAAACCCTGTCTCGAAAAAACCAAAAAAAAAAAAAAAAAAAAAAAAAAAAAAAAAAAAGAACGAAGGAAGTGAAAACAGTTCATGTTATTAATAATTCTGTTATGTGCCCACCTCCACCTGAGCAGAACAAAACGCCCAGAGGGAAATAAAGGCTGATGCCACCAACTGTCACAGAGCTGCACGAGGGACTTCTTTTGCCATTATGAATTGCATTCCAC
Organism: Microtus pennsylvanicus; assembly: GCF_037038515.1. Lineage (NCBI taxonomy): Eukaryota > Metazoa > Chordata > Mammalia > Rodentia > Cricetidae > Microtus > Microtus pennsylvanicus. Next base: position 7,716,069 of record NC_134590.1, on the reverse strand, counting down.
AGCACTTTCAGAAGTGAAAATATCGCAGTGAATTATGATAATTTGTAACACCATGCAGGGACACAAAGGACAAGAAATAAAAGGTTGGTCATTTAAAATCTCCTTAGACCCTTTGACTTTACTGAAGACCAAGATACGGGTTTAGAATGTATCTCACAAAATTCTAAAAACACAGCCCTTTGAAATACTCCTCATGCCAGTTGTGAGCCCTTAGCATGCAAGCATGATGCTTCTATATACCACTGTGTTAGTTAGACTATAAATTATCCTTTTGTTGTTGCTGGATAGATAACTTATCTACCGGACATGCCTCCAAATTTTCATGGTTTAGAAGCCAAGAAACATCTTACTGGTTCATTAGTCAGATGCAAACAATATAACAAGTACGTACTTCCTCAAAAATGCAGCAGTCATTTGAATCAAAAGTATTCTAGTTCTTAACTAACACAAGAGCTCACTAACAGGATGTGTGTACAAGGTATTGTCTTTCAAACTGGTGTAGGATAGCACACAGTCCTGTTCTAGAGTTTTCACACAGTATCGCGTACAGCAACTTCACAGACACACGCCAAAGGGAGAAGCCCAGTATGATCTAACTAAAACCAGACTAGGTGAGCTCAGTGGGAGTGTGTGCCTTTGCACGTACAGGAGCCTGGCTTGATCCCCAGCACTGCAAACAAAGAGGAAACAGGCTGCATTCAGTCAGTAGCTGTTATCCATGACAAATCAAGTACCAGACACCTTTCCCCAGACACAAACCAGCTAGACCCCCGTGAACACAAAGGAGGGGCGCCCGGACTGAAGGGTTCCGAACCAGCACACCTTGTAGTTAAGGAGGCGTGAGAAGGTCATGCCGTTCTCAGCTCGGCTGTCCACCTCGTAGATTGTGTCATTCACTTTCAGGTATTCTTTCAGCTCAACCTTGAATTAAAAGGAAATACACAATTAATATAAAATTTGTAGTTTGGAATTTAATAAAATATTTTAACAAGGGACACTACACAAAGGCCGCAGCTTTATGAGGATAGCGAAGACAGGCTTCAAATTAGACGTTCTGACTTTCTCCTTTCCCTTTACCTGTTTTCCTTTACATAAAAACAGGAATTAAGATCCCTGGAAAATTACTTTTGAATTAAATAGTGCATACTACTTAGTAGTGTATAGATAAAAGTGACTATCCGAAGGAAACCAGATCCTCTGTATTTGCTGCAAGTAGGAATGAGAGGCTGGAGAGACGGCTCAGGGGTCGTGCTTGTTTGCTTGCGAGGACCCGAGTTAAGTTCTCAGCACCCACAACAGCATAACTGACTGTAACTCCCGCTCCAGGGGTCTGAGGCCTTTTCTGGTCTCCACAGGCACCCACAAACACATGGCAGACATTTACTCAGACATATACACAGAAATAAAAATTAAGTAAATATTTAAAAACAAAAGTAGGAAGAAGCCGTATGCTGGCATCTTCTCTTTTTCTGTTGTTTCTTAAGATCTACGACTTTCCGTGTGAGCCGTCAGTTCCAATCTGGAATGCCGCTGAAGGGCTGAGGACAGAAACAGTCTGCAAACACTTTCTTTCGGTGGGAAGATGTGTTGTGAGTGTGTGTGTACACACGTGTGCATGCGCGTGTGCGCCAGCACACTGGTGCACATGCATATGTATGTTCAAGTAAGTGCTCATACATATGGGCGCCTGCATGAAATGAGAGGCAGAGCTCAGTGCTGCTCCTCAGGCATTGCCACCTCATTTAAGACAGGGTCTCTCCCTGCCCTGAAGCTTACCAAGTAGGCCAGGTAGGCCGGCCGGCCATGGAACCCCAGTGATACTCCTGGATTACAAGACACGTGAGTGCGCCTGGCTTTTATGAGTGGGTTCTGGCAAACACTTTATCACCAAGCTATCTCCCCAGCCTCAGTTTACCAGTTCTTAAGAGTGCATTCTTAACTGTTTTTTTTTAAAGGGGGTTTTAAATTTGACATCTAAAGTCAGAAAATATTTCCCAGAAATTTTGATATTTGGTACAAATATAAAAACAACAAATTTCAAAATAATATTCAGTGACCCTCAACAATTTCTTTCTAAAAACCTAGACACAGGATATCCACAGGAATACCGCAAAGACAGCGTGTGGACATTATACAGTATCTTCAAGTAATTACGAATTAGACTTCTTACTTTAGTCAAGTATTTTGGGAATGTTGATATTAGGATTAAATTTAAATCCAGGTAGGCCACACAGGGCAGCGTTGTCTATAAAACAGTACTTGGGAGGTGGAGGAAGAAGGATCAAGAGTTCAAGGTCATCCTTTGCTAGATAACTAGGTCAAGGTCAGTCTGGAATATATATTGTTTCAAAACCAAGAAATTAAAAAAAATTGTTTTAATTAAATTATTTCAATTCTTAACTTACTTAAAAAGTGCCTAAAAGTTAGGCATTTGGAAATATTTTCAGAGCTTTTTTTCCTTTACGGGCTCTTGGCCAGGTCAGCTCTGAGCTCAGTATGTAGCTCTGTCTCCTCTAAAACTCAAGATGCTCCTGCCTCAGCCTCCTGAGTCTGTACCATCAAATCTGACTAAGGTAAGTTCTTTCTTTAAATTAAAAAAAATTATTTTAGAATCCACATAAAGGTACTCTATTTACATAATTGCTACTCCTTATCTCCCCATTTTTCTCAAACTCATGACTTTTCTTTTTTTCAATTATTGTTGTTCATACACAAAGCCTACTGAGTTCATTCAGTGTTACTGATATGCATAAGTATTCAGGGCTGAGCGCTTGGAGTGGGTCCCATCAGGGTGCTCATCCCTGAGAAGACTGACCCTCCCTCTCATTTTATTTATTTATGTGTGGGGGTGTTTTGTCCGCATGTTGTCTGTGCGCCACATGTGTGCAGTGCCTTTGGAGGCCAGAAGGTGGCACTGGGTCCCACGGAATTGAACCCAGGTCCCTGGAAGAGCATCCAGTGCTCTTAACTGCTAGGTCATCTCTCCAGCCCTGATTCTCCCTTTCAGCAGCCATTACTGGCAGCGGTTCTTCATTAGGGGTGGGGCCTTATGAGACTAAAATTGTGGAACATTTCCCCAATTTTCGTGTCATCCTTGCATGGGGGCCAAGCTAATCACTTGTACTGTTCTGATTTTAATACACGTGTTGCTGGAGGGGGAACTAAGGTAAATTTCTTAACGTTGACAGTAGGTACAAACATATCTCATGAAACCTTACTCAGTTAAAACGATGACTTCAGATACTAAGATGTGAAACATAAAATGAGTTCTGGGAAAACTCATTCAATAAATGTTCATCGAGGGCCCGCTGTCCAGTCACTGCTCCAGGTGCTCCAGCCAAGATCCCTAGCAGCACAGCTGACATTCTCTGTAAGTAAATCACTAGCACACAGCTCTGGCGAGTGGGATTGTGCACCTTAAAGCTCACTATGCTCACTTTATTCCTTTTCCTTTTGTTTTGTTTTTTGGTTTGTTTGTTTGTTTGAGACAGGGTTTCTCTACGAAGACCTAGTTCACAGAGATCTGACTGCTTCTGCCTCCTGAGTGCTGGCATCAAAGGTGTACATCACCACCCCACCCCCACCCCAGCCTGCCACCCTTATTTCTAAGGGGAATACAGATTAACCAATACCGTGCAAACCTTGGGTACATACTGGTCTGAACTGACTGGTGTAATACTCGGCTTTAAGGAACTCCTGCAGGTCTTGGACATTGTTTAACGTTGCACTCATTCCAATAATCTGAGTTGTTTCTAAAAAATCAAAATATTAAGAGTAATGTGTCATTTATGTCCTAAAGCAGTTTTAGCTCACTTCACCATTCTGAGTGTCTAGAAACAGGGAGCAGGGAGATGAGGGCATGTTGTTGGAGGCCGCTTGTTCATTCCCGGCAAGCTCAGACCCGAAATAATCATACAGAAATCTGTATTAATTAAATAACTGCTTGGCCAATCACTTCAGCATAGTGCTAGCTATCTCTTACATTTAGAATTAACCCATTTCCATTATTTTATATTTTACCATGAGGCTCGTGGCCTACTGGCAAGGTTCCAGCTAAAAGCTCTGTGTATTTCCCCATTGGTGGCTCCATGGCATCTCCTGATTCTTCCTACTCTCTGTATATATATCTCTTCCAGCATGGCTATGTTCTGTTAAGCCATTGGCCGAGAGCAGCTTCTTTATTCATTAACCAATAAAAACAACACATATAGAGAAGGACTTCCCACACCAAGGGTACAACCTGAGTGCCCTATAAACAAAACATTTGGACCAAATGTTTCAGATTTGGGATCTTGTCAGATACAAGGTAAACACGCAACACCACATCAATAAACAGAGATGATTAGGGTATTTCATGCATAATTTAAAGACCACTGGATGTTGCAAAACAGTTCCTTAAAATCTTCTCAACTATATTTTTCCAGGTGTGGTGGAGCACACCTTAGTATCAGCACTCAGAAGGCAAAGGCAGGCTGTGACTGGGAGGCCACCTTGTCTACACAGCAGGTTCCAGGCCAGCTAGAGCTATACAGTGAGACCCTGTCTTACCAACAAACAGACAAGGTGGGAAGCTGGCAGCGATGGTGCCGAGGGCAATGGTGGCAGCAAATCCTATCCAGGGCTATGTGAAGCCACAGTGAAGGTTCCACACATTCTCAGGGAACCCTCACAACCATCCCACCAGGCAGGTGCCATCACAATCTCCATTTTACAGCCAGAAGCGCGGAGGCTGCTGCTGTGGCTGAATCCAGAGCAGGCAGTTGGGAAACAGGTCCGCTTCTAACACCTTCGCAAGTCTCACCCAGCCACTCTCACAAGAGAGATGCATAAGCTGACGAGCTAAGGCATGAGCCTCAAGTGCCTTGCTGTGGGTTATAGAATCGAGTGACAGAATTAAGTCTTCTAAGTCAGTACTTACTGCTAGTGTAGAGCACTTTCGCTAGGGTCATCTCCAGGATGGCGCCACGGCTCCCTTCCCCGATCATGTGCAACTATGACATTAAAGGGGGTGGGGAGGAAAGCAGTCAGTGCTCACATATGTTCATAGAAAGCATGGCTACTTTGCGCAGAACGAACAGGTATTGGACATTACAACTAATACACGCTTAGATGTGGAGCGGCATCCTGACACGTTTGAGATTTGGTAAGTACCACTATAAAATGTCTCTGCAGACCCACCCTCACGGTTCAAGATACATTTGCCTGAGACCAGATATAAGACTGTCCAGCAAGGCACGTCTCCTCTTGTGTTCTCTGTATATTAATTACTGAGAAGATCCAAACCGCAGCAGGGATAATGAGTGCAGGATGTCAGTATAATAAATATGTCAACCAACCTCATCGACGACAACCAGACCCAGAGAGCTAATCCGTCCGGTTTCAATCAAGGCGTTCACCAGGCTATGCCCTTTCTCGATAGTGGCGATATACAGCGATCTCTTTTCCCTCCTTTTAGTCGGAGGAAATTTTCCTTTGCTTCCAGCATATTCTTCAACAAAGAAACCAAGTTCTACACCAAAACTTGATAAACTGGCAATCTAGAATCGTAGTTAAATAAACAAAAACACAAATCAGAGATGGAGTTGAAAGAATTCAGAGGAACTCCCTTGATGTAAAGTCGTCCCCTTGGTGGGCCCAGTCTAGAAACACCTATTTAGGAACTGGTGCAACATGAGACGGTGATCTTTACAAAATAAACACATAACAACTTTTTATTTAGTCTATGTGTATGGGCGTTTGGTCTACATGTAAATCTGTGCTCCGTGTGCATGCAGTGCCTGAGGCCAAAGAGGGTGATGAATTCCTTGGTACTAGAGTGACAGATGATTCTGAGCCACCAGGTGGGTGCTCTGAATCAAACCCAGGACCCCTGGAAGAGTAGTCAGGGCTTTTAACCATTTTTCCAGCCTTAGTATTTACAACTTTAAAAGTATATAATGCAAAAATAATTTCACTTGTCTCCTCTTATATTAAAAAACCCATCAGACTGACTCATTTATTCTGATAAGGTAATGAGTTAGTTTCTGCTTGAAAAAGCAGGCTAAATATTGATGGGGCATTTAAGATACAGTTCATACCACCAACTTAGCAAAAAAAAAACAAAACTATATACAATTAATAGTTGAAAGTAATTAAGTACTGTGTTACTCCTGTACATCCTAAAAAATAATCAGTAATAGTTAATACATTTATGCTAGTTTTTAGATCTTAAAACATCATATTAGAAAATAACAATTGTTTAAACACACACACCTTTTCTTGGACAATTGCCACATATGGAAGAATCATTAAAACATCCTTCTGTCGGCAGAGCAGTTCTTGTAGCATTAAAATCTCAGCCACAAGGGTTTTTCCACCACTTGTTGGCAAGGAATATATTAAATTTTTTCTTTTTTGCACAGAACTTAATGTGAGACAAGTATGCTGCCAGTCTGTAGAATTCAAAGAAAAACAGCAGAGATTATTGTCCCCTTCAATATTCTCAAGAATTTTTCTGAGACAAAATCATTGTGGCGGTCTTCATGAGGACAAATACAATCCTCACAGAGGGCAAAAGGCCAGTCCTGAATGAACCCAGCAGATCTGAGTTCAGCCCTTGTCACCCTAAGATACAGGATCCAAATTCCAGCAGAGCAGACATGGGCAGAGAAGGGCAGTCTAAGAACCTGTGTTCATTCTGAAATCATCTTGTGTTCTACAAGAGCGTGTAGGCTTCTCTCCCTCACATACTCACGAGCTTCTTAGACAGAAATAGAGGGGAAAGAAAAGAAAATCCACAAGATCTTGCCCTAACCAGAAAAGCCTGCAATCAGCGCTTCTGGACTTGTTCTTTGAGTGATCCAAACGTCATTTAAATAGGACTACCTGAATCATAAAAGGCTTCAGTTACTGACTGGCGCACCCAGGGTCTCTGGGAGAGAACCAAATCCCACCAGTTGTCCACTGACCTCCAGATGCATGCCAGGGCACACGTATCTACATACATACATACATACACATCCAAGCACATAGAACAAACAAATGGGAAAAAAGTTAAAAACTATTTACACACTTAATATACAGTTTAAGAAAACTCATCCCAAATTTAATTTAAAGGGCTTCAATATACTATTTTAAGAATTAACGGCCCGGGCCGGGCGGTGGTGGCGCACGCCTTTAATCCCAGCACTCGGGAGGCAGAGGCAGGCAGATCTCTGTGAGCTCGAGCCTGGTCTACAAAGCGAGTTCCAGGACAGCCAGGGCTGTTACAAAGAAACCTTGTCTCAAACAAACAAACAGCAGAGAAGAAGAGAGTGTTGGTGTACATTTAATCCCTGTATTTGGGAGGCAAGGGCAGACAGATTGCAGTGAATTTTAGGCCAGCCTCGTCAAAACAAATTTCCAAGACAGCCAGGGCTACACAGTGAGGCCTCACCTCAAAATAAGACATTAAAACAGTCCATTTAAGATCCTGAGCAGTCAAACCACTAAATTCTGCTAGAGAATTCAGATGCAGCCAATACCAATGAAACAATAAAAGAACGAAGGGGAGAAGGAAAAGGCGAGAAGTAGAGTGGGAAGGATGAAAACTCAGCGGTGTGGCCACAGCAGAACGTGAGGCTGCTCTGGATCAGATCTGGGCTTGGATTCCTTGTCTCTGCAAGTGAAGGCACAGAAGGGAGGGGACCGAAGACTAGAAGACTACCTAGGCAAGAGGCACAGCAGGACACCTGGCTTGAGGACGGTGAGGAAGGAAGTCTGTCCAAGGAATCACCTGCTACCACTGGTTTGAATTAATGTTATAATATGATTTTTTTTTTTTTTGGTTTTTCGAGACAGGGTTTCTCTGTGGTTTTGGAGCCTGTCCTGGAACTAGCTCTTGTAGACCAGGCTGGTCTTGAACTCACAGAGATCCACCTGCCTCTGCCTCCCAAGTGCTGGGATTAAAGGCGTGCACCACCACCGCCCGGCTTGTTATAATATGATTTGAATTATAAATTCGGTTTTCATTTTATAAAAAGCATTACCATATAGTTTTTTGATTCCTTTCAACTGAGCATAAAGGTCTCTCACTTTGCTGGGTAGAGAATAAAAAGGACCAAGATCATCCGACGGTGACTCCATTGCCTTCCTAGCAACACTGATCTCCTCAGATAGGAGGGTCTCTTTGAGGTGTTTACTCCTGGAAAACACCGGTGTTTGGGCTGTGGCATTCCCAGCCATGGCACTTTTCAGGTGGTCTGCAATACTCTTCCTCCTGCTCGTCTCTGAAGAAGCTCTGGCTTCAGAGAGGTCATCATTTGGCTGCGGTAGCTCTTGATGGCTAAAGGCCGGTTCCTCATTCAGCGATTTATGTGAGTTCCCATCTCTTTCCTTAGCAGACTGATCGCCCAAATCATTTGATGAGTTCTGTATACGTTCAAAATATAAAATCTGAGAAGAAGGCACATCAAACAAAAGATCACTGTCAGGTTCTGGCCCAGCAGGGCCATCTGCAGCACTCTGGTTCTTTATGTGTTGGTTAGTTTCAGGGTCAGTAGAGCTGCTCACAGCGAAGACAGGGAGTTTGTTTTCCATGCTTTCTGAACAAAGACCTTTGGCGGCCGAGTCTGTGACAAGCTCCCTGTGCTCAGGCAGTTGTGGATATTTCTGTTCCAGGTCCTCAACTTGAGCTAAAAAGGAATTTTCTGTAAAGCTATCATAGCCATTAAACATGTCCTCTTCACTGTCGTTCTCCTGAAAGGGAAACAAAAATACATAAAGAGTTCCATCCTTCATAAAGAATAAGAAGTGTTCCGGCAAATGATTATCAAATATATCACTATATGCAAATTATCCTCTGAATACATTATCACCAGATAAAAGAAACAATCAAGCCCAGAGACTTGAACTGACTTGCCTAAGAGTGCTGCTGGAGGGGGTTGGAGAGATGGCTCAGAGATTAAGAGCACTGGCTACTCTTCCAGAGGTCCTGAGTTCAATTCCCAGCAACCACATGGTGGCTCACAACCATCTGTGAGATCTGGTGCCCTCTTCTGGTGGGCAGGCGTACTTGCAGACAGAACATTGTATACACAATAAATAAATTAAAAAAAAAGAGTGCTGCTGGATTATTATGGGATATCAGGATGCCAGGACAGGATCTCACATAACAGAGGTACAAAGTCTTGAACCTCCCACCTCTGCCTCCTGAGTGCTGGGACTCAAACCCAGGGCTTTATGCACACTAGGTAAGCATTCTACCAACTCAGCTATGCCCCCAGCTCAGCCCAAGGGGTGATACTATACTTTTAAATTATTTAGGCCTGCCCCTTGCTCCACTGCCGAGCCCAAACTCCCAGTCTTTGGAATTTAAAATTTTTTTACTTTATTTTATAAAGCTTTGCCTCCACGTATGTCTGTATAAGTGTTGGGTTCTCAGGAACTGGAGTTATAGACAGTTGTGAACTATCATGTGGGTACTGGGAATTGAACCTGGGTACTCTGGAAGAGCAGCCAGTGCTCTTAAACACTGAGCCATCTCTCCAGTCCCAGGGATTTTAATTCCTAAACCCGTGCTAAAGCACTGAGAAATGAAAGAATGGTAGACATCTATAAGGTTGTGAATTTAATAAATACTTTTGGAAATCCCCACCCAGACACTAAAGTAGAGGTTGGCCTGTTACAAAATCATGGTTGTACCACTAGACACTACAAGCAAATTCTTTTCTGAACTTGGAATTGTGACAAGAGAATGCACTCTCATGTGGGGTGGCTTGTTGAACAGAAAAGATTAAAACTGGGAGCTAATAATTATTTATTAGAGTTAGAACTTGGGCTTCTCAACGTCCTGGGGCCTGGTTTAATAAAGTAACCAGCATGTCAGAGGTCACCAATAAAAAGTTTTATTGGTAAAGTAGAAATGAGTCATTTTGAAGGCTGGCCTTCTGTCTGTCAGAGCAGTTAACTGCCCCGTGAATACTTTTTATGACAAGGATAGTGTATTTGTGTGTGTGTGTGTGTATGTGTGTGTATAACAGGGATGGTGTGTGTGTGTATGACAGGGATGGGGTGTGTGTATTTGTATGACAGGGATGGTGTGTGTGTGTGTGTACGTCTCACATCCACTTAAAAGTTTAAGGCAGTGTCTCCCCAAGTGTAAACAAGGAGGTTTCGAGCCCCCTCCCCTTGCAGCGGTGCCCGGTGCAGGGGACGCGGGTAGGTCCTGCAGCCCTCGGTGATGACGGGACCGGGCTCTGCGGGGAATCACGGGGCTGTACCTGGGCGGGCTCCTGGCTCCCGGTTTTGCGGCGCCGCCTCCCGGCCGCCCCTTCGTCCTCCAGGTCCTCGGAGGGCTGGAGCTCGGCCGGGGCGGGGGCGACGCAGAGGCTCTCTATGCTGACGCGGTTCCTTTTGCGAACAGACACCCGCCGGCGGATGCGGGGACCGCCGTCCTCCATGGCTAGGGCGGAGAGCCGGGCCGCCCGGGGCGCAGACTCAAGCTGATGCCACCGCTCGGATGCTCTCCATCTCCCCGCGGCGCGGTCTGATATCACGTGACATCCGGCCCGCGGAGGGCGGGAACAGAAAGGTGCCCTGTTGTGGCGCTGAAATCCCGGGCGCGCCCGCACCCGGAACCTTTGCGTAGAAGCCCCGGGGCCCGCGGGGGAAGACTACCGGGAAAGGACCTGTCGGGCCGATTAGGGAAAGGAAAGGAAGAGGAAGGGCGAAGAATCATGACGGCTCTGGTGGTGGTGTGCAGTGGTGTAGGGAGGAAAAGCTTGACCACGGCTGCAGTCTGCCTCGCGGATCGCGGAGCTCACACGGGTAGAGTCTGCAGCAGAGCCTTGCGGCCGCAGTCGACTTCTAGTTGTCGATGGCGTCTTTGCTCTTAGCGATTTGACTTTTCTACACTGTAACTATCTCTAAGAGGGGTGGGAAGCTCGAGTCGCCTGAGACTGGTTTCTCAGAGCTGAGCAGCCCTTTGAGGTGTAGTCAACTCGTTACTTTTAATTTTTGTTTCTGTTTTTCTCTGTCAGTAACTTGAATCGTTTTCTTGTATTCCCTTTGGGATGGCAGTGCCTTTCTGTTGCTCCTGGACATACTTGCATTGCAAGCTGGTAACTGTAGAAAGGGGGAAGGTTTTATAGGAGAGAAAATATGTATGCCCTTTAGTTCAAAGCCTTGGGAATCATTTTAAGTCCTCTTGTGCCCCAAATCTAACAGGATGTTAACCAGTCACTGAGTGAAAAGAATATGAAACCTTTATTTTATATTATACGGGTGTTTTGTTGTTTGAGACAGTATCTCACCATTATGTACTTTTGGCTGTCCTGGAACTGAGTATGTAGACCAGGCTGCCTTGAACTCACAGAGATTCACCTGCCTTTGCCTACCAAGTGCTGGGATTAAAGGTGTGCACCACCATGCCCGGCACTATATCGTGCCTTTTGATTCTGTAGCCCATTTAAAGACATAAGTCTTTGTTAGATATTAAGTGAATGAAAATAATTGGGTCATTGCATTTCTGTTTACTTACAGTGCTGTGGAGAAGTTGTGCACAGTATAAACAGGTAGCCAGCAATGAGGATCTGGTAAGATTCCTTTTTATTTTATTTTTTTTAATTTTTTTTAAGATTTATTTATTTATTTATTTATTACATATACAGTGTTCTGCTTGCATGTATGGTTGCAGGCCAGAAGAGGGCACCAGATCTCATTACAGATGGTTGTGAGCCACCATGTGGTTGCTGGGAATTGAACTCAGGACCTCTGGAAGAGCAGTCAGTGCTCTTAACCTCTGAGCCATCTCTCCAGCCCCCTCCTTTTTATTTTTTTAAAGAAAATATTTATTGTTTTTATTACATTGGGGGGAGCTGTGGAAGTCAGAGAGGGCATTAGATCCCCTGGAGCTAGAATTAGAGGTGGTTGTGAGCCACTGGATGTGGGTGCTGGGATCCTAAGCCCTGTCAGTAAGAACAGCAAGTGTGTTTAACCACAGACAGCCATCCAGCCCCAGATTTTTTCCCCCTTATATTACTAAGCCATTTCCAAATTTGGCCTAGTTTTTTATATTTTACCTGTTTGGAATTCAATTATAGGACAAAACAAAATAATGTTTACTTTGAGTTTGGAAAGTCTAACTTACTGACTATGGTCACTTGGGTTTTGAAGGGAATCCTAGATTTTGGGGGGCTTCTGTAATACATATTTTTCTTTGTAGATATTAAAGGATATGATTTGAGAATTTCTAAAGATAGCTTGGGTAGATAGAATAATTGTAGATAATAGAATTATGGAACAGCATTATTTTTATCTAATTTATCAGTTTTGACAGGCTACCTTGATAAAAGATACAATTAAAGTTATTTTGTTTTGTTTTCTTCGAGACAGGTTTTCTTTGTGTAGTCCTGGTTGTCCTGGAACTAACTTTGTAGCCAGGCTGGTCTTGAACTCATAGAGACCCACCTACCTCTGCCTCACACCAAACTAGTTTAGGACATTTAATCAGCTGCTTCTAAACTGTAGGTGTATTTTTATGGGTTTACAGTATGAACATGGATGTGGGCACCCAATCACACCATGCAAGTACTTAGCTAGAGTTGAGGAGAAATATAGCTTATATCTCAACTGATTATAAATTGGATTAAGAAAACTCAAGGCAAACTAGACGAGGTGCACACATATTGTACTAGCACTTAGAATGCCGAAGTGGAAGGATCTTTTGAGTTCAAGGTCACCCTGGGTTACAGCAACAACAACAAAACCTTTTTGGCCTTTTGGCTAAGATCAAATGTTAAAAAAGAAACACAGGCTGGAGAAATGGCTCAGCGGTTAAGAGCATTGCTTGCTCTTCCTAACGTCCTGAGTTCAATTCTCAGCAACCACATGGTGGCTCACAACCATCTGTAATGAGGTCTGATGCCCTCTTCTGGCCATCAGGCATACACACACACAGACAGAATATACATACTAAATACATAATAAATAAATAAATTAATTAATTTTTATTTAAAAAAAACAAGAAAGAAAGAAAAACAGCAAGAATACAAAAAAATAAGTTAAGTAACTGTAAACACCAAGGAATGTGTCAAAGCAGATGAGTGTCTGCCTTAGTCATCTAAGTCATACATCATGCTTTAAAAATTAATAAAGGAAATTTACTCTTGTATCTAGGTCATAAATCCTAATGTGACTAATGCAAAGTATGTATCTTTTCCACAGAAAACGCACACAGTCATACTCATTTGTCACAGTTAAGGAAGGTTATAGATTTCAGAGCCATTTCTGAATTAAGACCCTGTGCCGGGGTATTGTCATGCAAACTGTAATTTCAGCATTTGGAAGGCTGATACGGAAGGGTAAGGAGTGTGAGGCTATCATATGCTGCACACTAAGCTGTAGGACAGCTGAGGTTACAAAGTGAGACCCTGTTTCAAGAAACCAAACCACAACAGCAAAGGACCATGGAACAGGAACAGAAAAGGCACTGTGACGAGGAAGGAAGAGTGTGGAAGGACAGGGACAAAAGAGGATCGCAGGACACACATGTTGTGTTAGTCCTATTGTAAAAGCAGGAAAAGATTCTTGGGAATAAAGAAGGGACCAGCAAGCGGGAGAGGCAGCTTGAGTGAGAGCTGTAGAAAGTAAATAAGAACAAAGTATAAATCATACACACACATGCATATATACAGAAATGTCATCACAAGCACATGTGATGTATACAGAAATGTGTATCATTTATCAGCGTGCTGATCTTGGAAGTCCTTTTCTGCATAAATGATTCTTCATTGCAGTAATCCCTCTTTAGCCAGGTTGACCCAAAATAAAGTACCTGTGTAAAAAGATTCCAAGTGTAGCTGTAGCTTTATCTTTTCTGTCTGTCTTAACACATTTTCATCATGAGACTGTTCTTTTATCCTAGCCAATCCCGATGGAAAACCCCTATAAGGAGCCCCTTAAGAGGTGTGTCTTGTGCGAGAAACGTGTGGATTATAAGAATGTACAGGTGAGTGTTGGTTGGCCTCTGTGGTACTTGACTAGAATTCTGTTCTGTTCATTTGCTCAGACGATCTTGTCACTGTCATCAGGCTTTCTGTAGGACGGATTGAGCAGCCTCATGACATCAGATCTGGTTTTAATGTCCTATGTTATCTCTATTCAGCTCAGAGCCCCTTGCTCCCCTCAGTCATATGATTTGGCTAAGTCCCTTTGCTCTGTTGTGCACAGTGGCTCACTGCACTTTGGGCTTTGGGCAGAGCTGACCTGTGAAGCTGACCTTTGCAGTTCACTATCATATTATATTGCTTTAAATAGTTCCTCCTTGCGCTTTCAGCAAATTAGAAGTAACGGATGTGGGGGAAGTGAATGAAATGAGAAGTATTCTCACAGTAGTGTAAATGACAGCTGCCTCAGGAGGAGGAATTGCAAGAAATTCTAAGAACTACAATGCAGCAGATGTTTGGGGGGGGGGAGCCAAGGCTAGTGCCTTGTAGCTAGAAAGTGTTATTAAACTCTTCAAGAAGAGGAAGTGCCCTAGTCTGTGTCCCGAAGAACTCACTTGATCACCTGTTGTGACCAGCGAAGTATCCAGTCCTGGCTGTGAGCAGCAGTGTTAGGGCTGTGGGAGTTGGTCGCCGTGGCACCTAACAGAAAGGCTGACTCGTGTGCCTTGGTCTTATCAAGTTTCTGATACATTAGACGTTAACTTTTTAAAAAATGCCTTGTTGCTACAAGGTATTTTAGTTCATGTTATTAACTTTGTCTGAAACATAGTAAATGTTTACATAACTTGAAGGTTATTTCTAAAACCTTTTTAAATTTACATATTCGGGGTTGAATAACAAATACACTAACATTTTTCCCTTTCAAATGTAACCCCCACAGCTTCTGTCCCAGTTTATCTCTCCATTTACCGGATGCATTTACGGACGGCACATAACAGGTACTTTCTTTCTTAATCTTAGAGATGTAAGTGTAGATAAGAATCACACTGGTCGGGGGCTGGAGAAATGGCTCAGTGGTTAAGAGCACTGACTGTTCTTCCAAAGGTCCTGAGTTCAATTCCCAGCAACCACATGGTGGCTAACAACCATCCATAGGGAGATCTGGTGCCCTCTTCTGGCCTGTAGGCACACATGCAAACAGAATACTGACAATACTGTATACATAATAAATAAATAAATCTTTAAAAAAAAAGAATCACACTGGTCACTGATCGCTTCTGTTATCTTAGGAGACTGGCAGTTTTCAGTCATGCTGAGTCAGTGTTAGGCCAGCTCTACAGGGACTGGAGTGGGATCTTTAGGGGAGGATTTACCTTCAGTGCAAGCAGCAGTTGCCTCCTTTACTCTCAGCTAACTTAAGGATGACAACATACAGAAATTTGGGCTTAAGCAAAAACTGTATCTTTGTCTAGACAGGTGGCCCAGCAGTTAAGAATGCATACACTTCTTACAGAAGACTGGAGTTAAATTCCCAGCACCCACATCAGGTGTCTTGTAACATCTGGGACTCCAGCTCCAGGGAATGCAGCATGTCTTGCTTCTGCAGGCACCTGAACTCATGTGCACATATCCCACCACCATTAAAGATAGTAAAACTAGCTGAGTGGTGGTGGCGCACGCCTTTAATCCTAGCACTTGGGAGGCAGGGGCAGGCGGATCTCTGTGAGTTCGAGACCAGCCTGGTCTACAAGAGCTAGTTCCAGGACAGACTCCAAAGCTACAGAGAAACCCTGTCTCGAAAAACCAAAAAGGAAAAAAAAAAAGATAGTAAAACTAAATCTCTTTTAAAATTACTATTCCTAGACTAAACAGTGTCAGCAGCTGATGGCGCTATCTAGACTGTCATTTGCTTTTTGTTTATTTGTTTACATAGGGCCACATGGTTGTCACTGAGTTACAGTTAACAGAATTGAGTGTATGACAGACCAAATGATTCACAAAAGATTTTTTAACTTTTTTTTAATATTTATTTATTTATTTATTATGTATACAATGTTCTGTCTGTGTGTATGCCTGCAGGCCAGAAGAGGGCACTAGACCTCATTACAGATGGTTGTGAGCCACCATGTGGTTGCTGGGAATTGAATTTAGGACCTTTGGAAGAACAGGCAATGCTCTTAACCACTGAGCCATCTCTCCAGCCCCATTTTTTAACTTTCTTAACAGAAAAACACTTAGCAGTATTCATCTTAGAAAACTGTTGTGAACGTAATGCGAGCATTTTCTGACGTGTAAGAAAGTACCTGTTGTGTTTCACAGGTCTTTGTGGGAAGAAACAGAAAGAAATAACGAAAGCCATTAAGAGAGCTCAGAAAATGGGTAAGTCCACCTGCACAAATGAACAGAACTAGTTAAGACTTTACTCGTGGGGGCAGGAGAGATGGCTCAGCGGTTAAGAGCATTGACTCTTCTTCCAGAGGTCCTGAGTTCAATTCCCAGCAACCACATGGTGGCTCACAACCATCTATAATGAACTCTGGTGCCCTCTTCTGGGGTGCAGGTAGAATACTGTATATGCAATAAATAATCTTTTTTTTTTTAAAAAAAAAAGACTTTACTCATGGACTTTGTGAAAAATTTGAATATCTCTTTACAGGGTTTATGCCAGTTATGTACAAGGATCCAGCATATCTCAAAGACCCTAAAGTGTGTAACATCAGGTACCGGGAATGAACTGTGCGAAGTTACTGCCAATAAATCTGGAAGTGAACATGTTGGCACTGACGGAGCTGCTTTGAGTAAAAGTGTCTTTCAAGGGATTAGGAGGGATGGGATGTACCCTTCCACACCATGAGTGTGCTCTGGACACACTGCTTGAGATGGTAATGTTACCTTGTACACTTTGGTAAAAGTGGTACCTCATGGTGTCGCGCCTTCTTTATATGGTACCTTTGATTATGGAAGGGGCGGGCTTCTATTAGAATTCCACTTGAGCCCAGATTCCGTTTTAGGGGATTGGTTATAGAAAGGTAGTGTTTATGAATCCCATGTAACTGGCTGTGGAATTCAACTTGCTTTGGAGCCATTCTGTGGTTTTGTGTGCACATGTGCACAGGAGTGTATGGAGGCTACAAGTTGACATCGGGTTTTTTTTCTCAATGTAACGCCACCTTTTTTTTGTAAAACAATTATTCACTGATTTGTGTGTGCCTGCCATGAGGGCACATGTGGAGGCCAGAGGTCATTGTTCAGGCATTATTTCTGTCCTTCCAGCCATGAGTTCTGGTGACAGAACCCAGGTCTCCTGGCTTAGCACAAGTATTTCAACCCACCAAGCCATTGTGCTGGCCCGTTTACCTCATGGCCTGAGACCAGGTCTCCCTGGAGTTCACTTAGACTGACCAGCTGACTCCTAAACCCCCGGGACCCTCTTCCCTCCACATTCTCAGTCTGCGACTCCACGTGCACACCACTGTGCCAGGCTTAACCAAAACCGTGCTCTTGGCTCTTCAGTCACTCATCTCCTTTGACCACACACATGCCTGGAGTTGTTGGGGTTCCAAACACAAGTCCTCATGCTTATTGGCACCTTTGCTGACCCATCTCCTAGAGTCGTTTGCTAACTAGTCAATGTTAATTGCGCCTGACTGTCCGAGTTCTCATTGCAGAGGTGCACACCGGGAATGATAGTAGGCTAGTCCCTGCGAGACAAACTGTTCCTGGACCACTGTTCTGTACACGGGCGGATGGCACGCGGTCTGCTTTCTGTGATGATAGGAGGACCTGTTGACAACTATGGCTCTTGTCCTGTGCTGTACAGTACTACATCACCAGAAAATCACCCCCTGGGTAATGGGTGGCTTCACAACAACCCCATAGAACTAATGCATATCAACACCCAAGTCAAAGTGCTACTGCTACATAGAATCATGTCTTAAGTAGTTTCTCCAGGCAGCAACAAGTGGAGAACAAGGGTAAAGTGTGTTCAGTGTTAACGTGCACCGAGTAGAACATAAGGTAATGTGTGTGCACTTCACTGAACAGGTGAAAAAGACGAATACATCTGCAAGAACAGTTTTGTTTTCCCTTCTGAGATGGAGGCAGAGTTACCAGTTCGTGGGCTCAAGCAGTCATCTGGCCTGAGGTGGGAACTGCATGAAGATGCAGAGATTTATCTCGATTTTTTTTGTGTTTCTCTGTGTATCCTGGCTGTCCTGAAACTCACACTGTAGACCAGGCTGACCTTGAACTCAAAGAGGTCAGCCCTGCCTCTGGCAGCTCTGGGATTAAAGGCGCGTGCTGTCACCACTACCCAGCAGCGCAGATTTATTTTAATTTGTTTATTTCTGTGTGTTTGTGAGAGAAAGAGAGAGAGACAGAGAACACATTCTTGGAAGCTGGAAGGGCATTGGATCCCCTGGAGCTGGAGTTACAGATGGTTGTGAACTGCCTAATGTAGGTGCTGAGAACCAAATTCAGTCCTCTGAAGTGCCTCAAGCACTCTTAATTGTTGGGCTCTCTCTTCAGTAAGAATCTTAATGAAGTAGATAAAAAACAAGACTTAAAAACTTTAGAATTTTATTAAATTTATTTGTGGGGGTTTCATGATTATGCCACAGTGAAGGTATGTGTGGAAGTCAGAAGAACTTGTGGAAGACAGCTCGTTCCTTCTGCTAAGGGAGTCCCAAGAATCCAACTAAGGTTGTCAGTCTTCACTGCAGATGTCTGTGCCAGCCGAGCCAGCTCCCAGGCCTGATTTTGCAAACTTCTGTGCTCTTTTCTGTGTTGTGAAACAAGGCTAGTTTCTCTTTTCCAATTTGAAGAATGTTGTAGTTTAAAAGAATGCATCTTTAAGTCTCCCTTGATAACTCGGGGAAGCTGAAAGGTCGTGACTCTGAAATAAAAGCATCTTAGCTGGGTGTGGTGGCGTGCGTTTTTAATCCCAACACCTGGGAGGCTGAGGCAGGCAGATGTTTGTTAGTTTGAGGACAGCCAGAACTACATAGAGACCTTGTCTCAACAAACAAACAAACAAACAAACAAACCAAAAACCCATCTGGACTACAGCTCAGTGGTAGAGAAGCTGCCTACCGTTCACATGACCCTGCATCGATTTCTGCACCACAAAGGTTTCTAAAAAGTACTTTAGATGTGGATGGACAGAGGCCAAGCCACTAGAAAGGGGTCAGGAGATGGGAGAAAAAGAATCTGCAGGGGCGAGGAAGGCAACAGAACATGGGATATAAAGGGGAAGGGAGAATTCCTACAGGGAAGGCACAGTGAGAAGAGGCTGGGAAGCGAGGGAGGTTGCAGCTGAGTGGAACATGTACACATTCACAGAGCATTTACAATGTATGAAATATAAATAGTAATTTCTAAAATACTTTATAAAACATCATTATTACAAACGGTTGAGTAGTAAAAATACCATATTCCCCTACAGTGCAGTAAAACATGAACTTCTCATGTTACTCCAGTAGCAGACAGTAAAATAGTGTCTGAACCTCAGTCAGGTAAAAATATCATCTAGCAAGAATCAAAATGTGGGAGAGCGAGGGTATTCAGTGTCCTCTTCCGGGCTTCCCATTTCTGTGTCTATATCTGGGCTGCTTGAGGACGTTTTGTTTTGGTGACTGCTTTGGGACTCTTTCACAGGTCTGCTTTCTGTCTCCTGCAGCCGTGGTTTCTTCCCAGGCCACTGGTCTTGTGTGTCTACATCTTTACGCTTAGTTAGCTGGGCTTCAGGCAGTGGACTAGCGTCAGGGCTGTGAATATACTCCACCATTAGGGTCAGCTTATCCACATCAAGATGGTGCTTCATGCTACATCCACTTTGAGAAATATGTCTATTTTTCAAAGAAATAACACAAGAATGAAGAACCTCAGACTCTGGAAAAAAGGTTCGTAAAGCTTGACAAAGAAGAATGTTCTCCTGGGGGTTGTTTTGGACATTCTTCTCTCCTAAAGAAAATAAGAAAGAGCTCAACGTTAGTTTTACAAACTTATGATTAGCTGTAAAGTAAAAACTATCCCAAAAGACAGATTATTCAGAATAAAAATGATGTAACACTAGATTCCTGTTCCTGTGCCACTCTATTCTAAGAGAAAAGCAGTCTTGTGCCTTTTTATCCGACACACCCACACCCACACCCACTACAGTAGCGTGTTCACCGTTTGGGACCATTACGAGCACAGTGTCATCACTACTTGTAATCCCAGTCCATCGGGTCATGCAATGCGAAGCTAGCGTCTGCAGTGTTCATCTGCTTACCTGCTGCTTTAATCCGGGCTTGCTGCTCTTTTCTAACTTCTTTTAATCGGTTTACATCCATCATTAGTCTCTCTACTTCCCGTTCACTTTGTTCAACTTTGTGGCATATACTCTGCACAATAAAACAGTGCACAGATGAAAACATTCCAGGTTATACTAATGAGGCTTTACAATATAACATTCTCAGACTGTAGAATACCCTTAACTTTTGTGTAAGCCACCTCCATAACAAGCATTTGATGATATCAGCATGCACCGTGGATGTGTTAGCTTTCCATTCGTTTGTGGACCAGCTATTTCCTTGATAAAATTCATTTTGAAATATATATATATATTGGGCTGAGGATAGAGCTCATTATCCAGAATGTGTGTAGCCCGGGGTTCAAGTCCCAGCATGTGCCCCACCTGACAGCTGAGATACATAACTGATTTACATTTATGACGTGGAAGGATTAGCAGTTAAAGGTTATCCTTAGCTATCTCAAGGGAGTTCAAGGCCAACCTGGGCAACACAAGAACCTGTGTCATAATACCAAAAAACCAACGATAAAATAAAAAGTGGCTATGTTTTAAGGAAATTACAGAAGATTTTAATTTCTATAAGAGTTATTTTCAAAGTTTCTGTGTTATTCATTAAATAAATTAGTATATAGGGGGTCAGAGAGATGACTCAGCAATTAAGAATGCCTGAGTTAGGTTTCCAACACCCACATGGCAGCTTAAAACTGTTTGTAACTCTAGATACAGGGGAACAAATGCTCTCCGTGGGTCTCCAAGGGCACTGGACACACACACTGTACACAAAGGCATGAAGGAAAAAACGAATCACATCAAAATAAATAAATCTTTAAAAATTAGTATAGCCAGGTAGTGGTGGCACATGCCTTTAATCCCAGCATTCGGGAGGCAGAGACAGGGATCTCTGAATTCTAGGCAGCCTGGTCTACAGAGCTAGTTCCAGGACAGCCAGGGCTGTTACACAGAAAAACCTTGCCTCAAAAAAACCAATGTATATATGTCAGTAGTATACAAAGTGTGTTAATCTTTTTTTTCCTTTACTATGTTCTACTAACAAGTATGGCTACCATAAAAATAGACTTTAGATATCCAACTGAGAAAAACAACTGACTGATGTTCCAATTTTGAACTCATGATTTTGTGATTTATTAGAGAAAGCCTCGTGTGTTCCAGGCTGGCCTCAGACTTAGTATGCAGCCAAGGATGACCCTGAAGATCTTCCTGCCTTTACCTCCCCAGTTCTGCAATTACAGATGTACACATCGTAGTCCTGGGGACCAAACTCAGAGCTCTGTGAATTCTAGGCAAGTGTTCTACCAGCTGAACACAGTGCTTGCTTAAAGCAGTACTCCCTAAGGACTTTTCCTAGCAGTGACTGAGCATGGTGAGGACATTAGTACATGCCTTTGCAACAGTATGCAATACTTCTGGGTCATTTTGTTCAATTAAGAATTTAACTTTTTTCTTCCTTTAAGAAGGGCAGGCACAGTGATGCCTTCCTGTAATCCTCATGCTAGGGTCGAGCAGGATTCTGGGTCAGGGCTATGCTCAGGGAAGCTCCCACAGAATGGTACAACCTGAGGCTCCTTCTGACTCTGGGGTCAGATTCTGCTGCAGTCCTCAATCCCCTCCGATTTTTACATTGGTCCAATGACTCTCTTGCACTTGGGATCCATTTATGACTCTACAGTGACCTGCACTGCAAGACTATAATGCTGTAGTGATGGTTGTGCTTCTAAATCTGCTTCCTCTTCATCTTCAAGAAGACTATGGGGGCTGAGCCTCATGGCACACACCTTTAATCCCAGCATGGGGGGGCAGAGACAGGAGAAGCTCTATATGTTCAAGGACAGCTTGGCCTACTACATAGCAAGTCCCAGGACAGCCAGGGCTTCATAGTGAGATCATTTTTGAAGAAAAAAAAAAAAGAAGAAGAAGAAAAGAAATAGCTACAGCCAGTATGAGAGCAAACTTAAGTTTGCATCCCATCCCCAGAGTCTCTATTATGGAAGTCAAAGGAGTACAACATATACTCAAAAAATGTTAACTTTTCTAGGAAACAATTCATGCGATCTACTGACGTGAACGAACTCTGAAGTGGTCCTGAAGTAGTTACCTTTAATTCTTCTTGTACTGCAGCGTACATTTCATTTATCTTATGCACCTCCTTTAGCGATCCATCTTCGTTAAAAAACTGAGAACTGTGAAAGCAAAGATGGTTTCCTTGGCTAAGTGTATAGAACTGTAGAAGGAAAGGGGAATCCTCCAGCTCCACAGGGTTCCCTTAGTGTCTACTGTCTAGACGAGCCTCACCTGTGTGCTCTCACGGCTCTGCTAAAGCCAGGGGATGTACAGGAAGCGGATTCTGTTTTATACCCCAGTTGATCAGACATTCCCAGGTTGGCAACCACCAAAGGCACCCTATGAAAAAGCCTGAGGGGGAAAGTTTAAAACAGGGTAAGATAACACCTGCCATCAGAGCAGGCTGCTGTCCTAACACTGTCAGCAAAAACAGCCCCATCATTATTTAGCAAGATAGAATTTTCCTAGATGAGCTAAGTTGAAGCAACTAGATTTTTGTTTTTTAATATTAGGTATATGAGTGTTTTGCCCACATGTATATCCACGTGCCACTAGTGTCCTTGGAGGCCAGAAAAGTGTCCATCTTCCTGAAACTGGAGCTCAGGTGGTTGGGTATGAGCTGCCATGTGGGTGCTGGGGATTGAACTGGAGTCCTTTGGAGAGCAGGCAGTGTTCTTAACTGCTGAGCCCTCTCCAGCTCCTGTCACTCAGAAGCAGAGTTTGAGGCTGATGAGGTCTACAGAGGGAGCTCCAGGACAATCAGGGCTGCACTTTCTCAAAAAACAAAACAAAAAGTCATGACGTACACAGCATAAAAAGCTGCATGGACAGTTTAGCGGCTGTCTCACCTGGTCGTGTGCATGCAAGCAAGGATGAAGCTGCCCCGAAGGCCGTGGCAGGCAATACAGGTGACGCCTGAGCTTTTTGTTGCTGTCATTTATTATGATTTATGTATGTTTATCATGTTTGTGTGTTTGGAGGAGTGTCAGAAGTTGATTCTTTTCCTCTAATGAAGGTTCTGGGATAGAACCCAGGTCTTCAGGCTTGTGGGATAAACACTTTTACCAGCTGGGTCATTTCACTGGTCTTTGTTTCTTTTCTTTTCTTTTTTTTTTGATTCATGGTTTTAAGTAGTTCAACTTCCATTAAAACTCTGTGTAGCTGAGCATAACCTTGAACTCGTAATCCTGCTCTCGCTGGAGCTCAGGGATTATGGAAATTTACCATCATGCCTGCCTGAGACCTTAAAGGATGGAGAAAGAAAGGAAAAGAAATTTTGTTGGAGATGAAGCTCAGTGGTAGAGCCACTCTTGTCTGGTGTAAATCTCACACTGTGTCTCTGTGTCTCCTCAGTTCACCAAAAAGGCAGAACAGGTTAACCTCCCTAGTCCAGGGTTTGAAATGTGAGGTAGGGTCTTATTATGTAAACTGACTCAAACTCTCAATCCTCCTGCTTCACTTATTGGGACTCTTAAGTTTGCACCACTAGACACTAAAATGTGTCTGGAAATGCTAAGGTTGTGGGTTCAAAGCTAGACAGGCTCATCTACCCATTCCTTTTCTTTCTTTTGTTTTCTTTCTGGTGTTTCAAGACAGGGTTTCTCTGTGGCTTTGGAGCCTGTCCTGGAACTAGCTCTTGTAGACCAGGCTGGACTTGAACTCACAGAGATCTGCCTGCCTCTGCCTCCTGAGTGTTGGGATTAAAGGTGTGCACCACCACCGCCCAGCTTAACTTAATTCTTATATTCCCAGAGAATGTAGTTTATAATACCCAAGCGGACTGCTTGGACTCACTGTGGCAGAACAGCAAAAAGCCCTGTCTCTGAAGAAGCTGTACAGGCCACACTTACATACTTACATACGACAACCCTTCCAGTTCTAGCACACAGGAGTCCAAGCCATGGCTGCACTGGGCTTCCCCTTCCTTGCCTAGCCTTTGTTTTCTCATCTATTACTTCCTTTGCTGTTACTATGACGCCTTATGTAACATTGTATGAAAACACTTAGAGCCACAAAACACTACAAAAAAAATTTAAAAATTTATCTTAAAATAGTCAGAACCAACCAATGCTTACCCCTTTTGAGGTTTATATAAGGCATGTTCCAGGCAGTGAGTGGAGCAGCTTTCTGTTGTTATACTTGGTGTTAACAGCAGAAAAACAAGCTCTGGGCTTGAAAGATGCGTCTGTAAGTTTCTGTGCAACAACTGCTCTCTTAACGTCATTACCTGATCCGAGTGACGACGGAATTTGTACCAGCCCACCACAGTCTGGGGAGAATACAGGAAAATTAATGTATGTTGGCTACAATAACTAAATGTCTTCCTGCAGCTTAGCAATGAAACCATGGTCTTAAGCAGTAGCTGCAGTTGTACCCAGTGGCTCCGGCACACACGGGACTGGGACCGCAGGACTGTGGTTAGCCTGGGCACACAACAAAACTAAACAAAAACCCTGGTACAGCCTTTTTTGGTTTTTGGAGGCAGGATTTCTCTGTAGCCCTAGCTGTCCTAGAACTCGCTCTGTAAACCAGGCCTGCCTAAACTGGGATTAAAGGTATCGCCACTAAGCCTGGCAAAACCTACAGGACTTAAAATGGCTTTTCCAACTGTTGGTAAAGTTTGGGTTATACATAAAATAAGTCAGGGATATACTTAGTTATAAACTTTACTTTTGTAAACAAATGGACATAGTACTTTATACTTAGCAAGAAGAAAAAAAGACCCTACACATTTAATGCAGGAAAGACAAAACAAACAAGAACCTCCTTGCAGGGGAGTGGTGGCACACACCTTTGATCCTAGTATAGCCAGGGCTACACAGAGAAATCCTGTCTTGAAAACCAAAAGAACAACAATAACAACAACAAAAAAACCAAACACCAAGACCACCCTCCCAAAAAACTTGACTTAATGTTTTTTTTTTTTTTTGTAGACTGGGTCTTGTGTACTCCAGGCTGGCCCCAAGCTCCATATGTAGCCAGGGATGACCCTGAACTCTGATCCTCCTGCTTCTTTCTCTGGGATTATATGCATGTGCGAAGTTTTTAAATGTGGAACCCAGGTCTTCACATAAGTACCTTACTAATGGAGCTGCACCCCCAGTTCCTACTCTAAGTAAACAACAAAGTAAAACATTTGCTATCATGCAGTCACTGTGTGAGAGTGATGGCTCAGTGGTTAAGAGCACTGGCTCTTCTTCCAGAGGACTGGGGTGCAATTCCCAGCACCCACATGGTATCATTTAACTGCCTATAATTCTACCTCCAGGGGATCTCACACAGACATAATGCACGCAAAACACCAATGTACATAAAATAAAAATAAATCATTTTTAGAAAAAGAATTTACGTGAAGGAAACACCAATGTCACTGTTTCACA
The DNA here is from genome assembly GCF_037038515.1 of Microtus pennsylvanicus. Classification (NCBI taxonomy): domain Eukaryota; kingdom Metazoa; phylum Chordata; class Mammalia; order Rodentia; family Cricetidae; genus Microtus; species Microtus pennsylvanicus. The sequence goes on along the minus strand of NC_134590.1, from coordinate 7,690,414 downwards.
TAACAGGAATCAATGCCTGTAATCACTTTCATGTCCTATGCACACCCTTGGTTTGTAAATGTTAGGCTGTTTAAAATTATTTTAAGGGGACTGGAGAGATGACTGGGTGGTTAAGAACACTGACTGCCCTTCCAGAGGACCTGGGTTCAATTCCCAGCACCCACATGACAGCTCATAAATGTATATAAATCCAGTCCCTGGGCGATCTGACACCTTTACAACATTACACATAAAATAAGTTTTAAAAATAAATAAATAGGGGCTGGAGAGATGGCTCTGAGGTTAAGAGTACTGAGTGTTCTTCCAAATAGACCTGGGTTGAATTCCCAGCACCCACATGGCAGCCACACTGTCTGCAACTCCAGTTCCATGAGACCTGACACCCTCACACAAACAAGCAGGCAAGTGAAAAAACTATGTTCAGAAAATAAAAATAAATAAATAAAATTATATTAAGATCATTTGAAAGGATCTTGTAATCTGTAGCATGCAAAAATTCATGATTAACAGTAATAACTATTTTAAACTAGAAAATAATTCTCATTACCTTATAGTAATTATAATAAAAAATAACCAGTATATATTATACATTAAGATTAAGAATTAGAAATGGCGCCGGGCGATGGTGGCGCACGCCTTTAATCCCAGCACTCGGGAGGCAGAGGCAGGCGGATCTCTGTGAGTTCGAGACCAGCCTGGTCTACAGAGCTAGTTCCAGGACAGGCTACAAAGCCACAGAGAAACCCTGTCTCGAAAAACCAAAAAAAAAAAATATAAAAAAAAAAAAAAAAAAAAAAATTAGAAATGGCTCCTGTAAATATGATTCAGCATTTGGAAGGCTGAGGAGGATAACAAGTTCAAAGACACAGTGGGCTACATAGTGAGGCTATGTCTCAAAAACAAAACACATTCTTTTTAAAGGAAAATGTTCCTATAGGTACATTCCCTAAATTATCAATGTAAGAAATGTATAAACTGCTGTGTGTGCGCACAGGTGGCCATGGGAGTGTGGCAGTCAGAGGACAGCTTGTGAGGGTCAGTTCTCTCCCTCTTTCTATCATGAGTCAAAGGGATTGACCTCAGCCAGCCAGGTTAGTAACAGGTGCCTTTGATTGCTAGCAACAAATGTAATTTTTTAAAGTCCAACCATTTCCTTTCAAAACATTTTTACACTTACGTATTTGTGTGTGCGTGCGTGCACGTATGTTTGTACATAAGTGTTCTACCCATGGGGAGACCAGAGGACAGCACATTGTTCTCTCTCCCCCCCCACCATCTATGGTTTCCACAGACTGATCTCAGATTGTCAGGCTAGGGAATTGAACCCAGGACTGAGGCAGGCAATCAGCAGAGCTGCATCCACAGCCTGTGTCAGGATCTCACCGCTTCCCTAGGTGGGTCTCAAACTTGGAATCCTCCCATCTTGGATTTCCACATACTTAGCATAACATGTATACACCCAGTATCTAAAAGAAACTTCTATTATTAAATCTACTTTCATTCTAAAATCAGAGACGTGTGCCAGCATCCCCAGTAACCAAAACTTTTCATGAAATCTACTTTTATACTCACAAACATAAAATTTTTAAGACAAAAATGCATATCTTGGAAAAAGTTGGGGGGCATTCTGACTGTTCAGTAACTTTTATCTGAATATCAAGTACATGGAGGATTTAAATGTAATTGCTGTATAGATAACTGTCTCTGCATTTATATAAAATAATAACCGCAAAGCCAGGCTCTAACATACACCTGAAGTCCCAGTCCCTTACTACAGAGGGACTTACTACAGTTTGAGACCAGAAGACAAAACAAAGAGTGCAGCTATGTGAAAATAAAAAAACCATTTCTATTATGTTCTAGAATATAATAATAATAATAATATATATATATATATATATATATATATATAATATAATCAGACTGGAAAAAGCTGTGGTTAAACAATGTACCACAGAAGAAGTCAGTGTAAATCCAAGCAGTCAAGGAAATAGATGGATACTTTCTTCCATTTTATTTTATATGCATGAGTGTTCTGCCAGCTCGTATGTCTGTGTACCATGTGCATGCATGTGTTCACACAGGGCATCAGAAGGGATCATATCTCCTGGGACGAGATTTACACCTAGTTAAGATTCCATGTGGGTGCTGGGAACTGAATGCAAGTCCTCTGGAAGAGCAGCCAGTGCCCCGAGGTGGATACTTTCAATGACTGGTTTTGCTTTCTGGGAAGACTAAGTCTCCCACATGCTCTAATGAACACCACTAAGGCTTCTGTAAAAGTACTATGTTTTTAGGAGTGTAAAAGAGTGCAAACAGAGCCAATAAAGAAAAGGTAATACCTTTTTGACATTTGAAAGAATTTTCTTCAGTGCGTGTTCGTTTACTTCACCTAAAGAATTATAAAAGCTATAAAAATCAAAATGAAAGAGATTTCAATAAGCCAGACATCTGGGCAGCTTTACTATCACTTTAAGTTTAGTTACCCAACCCACGCTGTATAACCAAATGCATATCTCCTTCCCTAAAAGAAACAGTAGAGAAAATTACAAATTAATTGTAGAAACACTAGATCCACAAGCAAAAACAACATAAAATAGAAAAACTTCTAGGTTTGAGTTTGTCTATCATATTTTTAAACTAAACAGAACAGTAAACTATTCATTAAATACAAGTATCAAAAGCTAATCCACAGTTCACTTATTAGTAACTGATAACCACTAATAGAATATATAATGAGTAACAAAGAATAGTACGAAAAGGATAACTTGTTCATCGCTAATTCCAAAAGCTGTGTTTAGGGAATCTGGAAGATGGAGGAGCTAACTCCAAAAGCTGTGTGTTTAGGGTATCTGGAAGATGGAGGAGCTAACTCCAAAAGCTGTGTGTTTAGGGTATCTGGAAGATGGAGGAGCTAACTCCAAAAGCTGTGTGTTTAGGGTATCTGGAAGACTGAGGAGGGGAGGGTAAATCTGGCTTAGTCCAGTGGTTTTTGTAGTTGGACTTCCAAGATATAGAAAAAATAATTCTAAACAATCTAAACATTTACTTCTATCTTTGCTTTCTTCCTGCAAGGGAGACTCCAAGTCATACTTCCTTCCCTATGGTAAAAGCCAGAGGTTGACACTGTTTTCCTTGGTCACTCTCCCCCTGATTTCTTGACAAGTTCTCTCTCACTGAACCTGGAGCTCATAGATTCGGCTAGTTGGTGGCCAGCGACCTCTAGGGATCTTCCTGTCACCCCTCCCTGCCCTACCCTCTGACACTAGGGTTATATGCATGGAGCTTTTACATGGTTGCTGGGGATCCAAAGCCAGGTCTTCATTCTTGTGAGCCATCTCCTCAATCCTAGTCCTTTTTATCATTAAGATGAACAATATTTCTTTTTATAATGCTGAAATACTAAACAAAATCCTATAGGATTTTATAGGTTTCTTTAAAAAAAACAACTGGAAATCCTCAAGTATACATTGGAAATATTTATTTACATAAAACTGACCAACTATATTCTACTTGGCAACATTTTTAAGCTTAGGTTGGTGGTATAGGTCTATAAATCCAACGACTCAGCAGGTTAAGGCAGGAGGACTCCAGTTCCGCCTAAGCAACAAGAGCAACTCTAAGGCCAGAAACTTAGTAAGACAATGTCTCAAAGAAAGAAATAAACGCACAACTGTGATTACAGGTTAACCTAGCAGGAGTAAAGCCCTTGGTCCAATCTCCAGTACCACAAAGAAACAACAACAAAAACTAACCTCCATTAAAAATGTTTTAATAGGCTGAGGGGTAGCTGGGTTCACTGAAGGACATCTGCTATGACATGTGTGACTTGGATAAAGACTGAAATCATGGCAGGTCCAGAAACCGATGCCCAGTTCCTGGGTTCAATCCCCAGAGAGGTGGACAGGGAGGAAGAAAAGGAGAGAGGAGATAAAAAAGGAAGAAAAAGATTTTTAATGCTGTCTAACATGGTCCACTTCTAAGCATCTCAACCTGATGCCTAAGGCAGTAAGGCCTCAGGGTAAATAAGCATAGGCTAACAGTATAGACGCGTGAGAACACCGATTTTATGTCAAGTTGTATTATACGGAAACATAATAAGTCAGGTGTGGTGGCACGTGCCTATAATCCAACACTTGAAAGGCAGAGACAGAGAATCTGAAGTTTTAGGCTTGCGTGGGCTACATATTGAGACTCTGTGTTGCCTCCCAACTCTCCAAAAGGATATACAGTAAAGAATTCATACTTAAGTGCCGAATTTTTAAGATAGGTTTCATTGACCTATTTTCAAGGACCTTCTAGACTTCTTAGAGGAGCACAGAATCAGAGCGGCGATATAGTTAGTGCCGAGCTAGTACAGTTCATCTGTACACGGCCAGTCAAGACATGCCAAGTCTTCCCCAGTGTCCCTACAACCCTTAGAAATAAACATTTTAAGAAGGGCTGTATAAAAACAATTCACAGGGTTATATTTTGATAACGTTTGTAGTAAATTATAAAGCTGGCTATTAATGCCTATCTAACTTGGACTTCAAAAGATGTCAGCAGAAGACTTAGTTTTAAATATATTCATCAATATGACTTATAAGGGGGAAGCACCAACATGACAGGTTGTTAGAAAGCCTGGGGCCTACGGCTGGGGCTTAGCAGAAACTCGCTCAGCATGCGTGAGGCCAAGTCGCACCCGAACACCACACACACAAGCCATTGAAAGGAAATGCCATGTCTTCTAGTTTTGTCCTACTGTTAAGTCAGTGGTTCCCAACCTTCCTAATGCCACCCTTTAATACAGTTCTTCATGTTGGGGTGACCTCCAACCACAAAATTATTTTGTTGCTATTTCATAACTGAATTTTACTACTATTATGAATCATAATGTAAATACCTGTGTTTTCCAATGATCATTCAACCCCCAAAGGGGTTGTAACCCACAGGTTGAGAACCACTACATGAAGTAGCTCTTCACCACTAGTTGTAAACTTTGGCCTATCGTGGTTTTAACTGAAGATGAACAGTACAGTAACTTCATGAATGAGATATATCCAGATAGCTCATGTCCTCTTTACCTTCAACTTAAGAGCTGACAAGATCCAGACATTAGTGGATCAGGTGGTAACAAAAGGAGAAACAATTAACAAATTGGAATCAAAAGATAGAAAAGTGGGGCAGTGGTGGTGCACGCCTTTAATCCCAGCAGTAGAGAGGCAGGCAGGTGAGTCTCTGAGAGTTTGAGGTCAGCCTGGTCTGCAGAGTAAGTTCCAGGAAAGCTGAAGCTACAGAGAAACCCTGTCTTGAAAAACAAAGAACAACAACAACAAAAAGGGAAACAATCTATTATTGACATCTAAGAACATGTCAGTTGTGAATTTATAATATGAAATGAGAGGATCGGGTGTAAGAAGAAAAAACAATCCTCTAAACTGGCTTTTCAGCGGCAGGGAAAAGCAGCTGAAGGTAACACAAGCACTGAATTATAGACAGGCGCACTAGTGCACCTTAAACAGACAACAAACCTCCTTCCATTTGTGACTGAGACACTGCTAGTTGTTCAAATTATTTAACGTGCAAAGAATAATTTCCATAATGGGTGACTCGCTTGTTTTTACTGATGCTGTTACTCACCTAAAGAGCCGGTAGCATGGAATGTATTTCTGAATGTCTAGAAAGAAAGGATTTAGGTTATAAGTGCAGTAATCGTTTGCCCATGCTGCGAGAGGAATCACGTGACTCCCCAGAGACACAGGGCTAAAAATCCTACCTGGAACTACATGTTATATTCACTAGCCAAAGACAAACATGTAGGACCCAAGTGTTGATCCTCCTGCCTCCACCTTCTAAGTGTGGGGTTACAAGTATGTACCACTATACCCACTCATATTTTTTGCAGTGCTTTAAAAAAATATTTAGGGTATATAGTTTAACAGTTTAAACACACACACACACACACACACACACGGGCTGGAGAGATGGCTCAGTGGTTAAGAGCACTGCCTGCTCCTCCAACGATCCTGAGTTCAATTCCCAGCAACCACATGGAGGCTCACAACCATCTGTAATGAGGTCTGGTGCCTTCTTCTGGCCTGCAAGCATACATACAGGCAGAATACAGAGAATACTGTATATACATAATAAATAAATAAATAAATAAATCTTTTTTTTAAAAAAAGCGTGCGTGCACACACACACACAGCACACAGGCAAGATGGCTCATCAGGGAAAGGCACTTGCTGAAAAGCGTGACCAACTCAGTTCAATCCCTGGAACCCACATGATGGAAGGAGAGAAACGACCCCCCTCCCCCACAGTTACACATGACACAGGTATCCCCCATAACAATTAAAATGTTACAAAAAAGAACAGTGCCATTTATAACTACCCAAACCATACAGAACTAAGTGACTCACCAATTGTATAAACAACTTTAACACTATCCATTTGTGAATCAGTAATGCTATTCTTGGCTTCACCTTTCACTTCACCGAGAAGAAAACCTTCCTATAAGAATAAAAATAAGAAGCCGTATATGAAACACACTGGAGAGGATTACCGTTGTTTCCGAATCATCTTTTCTCAGCATTTTACAGTGGTTACACGTGAGGGTAACTGGGAAAGGCTGTGCGGAGAAGAAAGCCCTGACTTTAAACAGATGGGTCATAATTTGGGAAGGCAGAGCTAGAAGCACTTAGCAGTCCAAAGCAGAAAAACTGAGAGCCTGTCTAAGGGCCCAGCAGAGCGGTTTGTCGTGGAGGACTAACGACAGCCGTCACTGTACAACCCTTATTACTAGCACTGTGCGGGAAGCAGCTCTAGACACCCGAGCCCTTACACTTTGGAAAGAAGGCACAGCACTTCACACGCCCTTCTCGACACTGCTCAGTACTCTGGCCTGTTTTAGTGCAGTCCCCAAAGCTCCTTTAGATAGTTTTAGTTTTTTTCAATATGTTACTAAGAATTTATTGCAAGATGCTACTTCCCGACCTCAAAGTTTTAAAGTGAGTGTTTTTGTTTGTTTTGTATTTGAGTCAGGGTTTCTCTGTGTAGCCCTGGCTGTCCTGGAACTTGCTCTGCAGACCAGGCTGGCCGTGGAACACAGAGATCCACCTGCTTCTGCTTCCCGAGTGCTGGGAATAAAGGCACGCGCCACCACCGCCCAGTTTACAGTGAGATTTTTAGATCTCCTAAATTTTAAAAACAGGCTTCTAATTTTTTTTTCCACTTTGACTCGGTGGCTTCGAAAGTAAGCAAAAGTTTAACGATGCATTTACACATGTGACCCCGGACAAATCTGCATTTGTAACGGAAAGCGGCACAGAAAGTAGCTGGGCCGTCCACTCTCAGGAAGGGTTGGGGCAGCCACCCTGAGCCCCAGAACCCACACCGGCCAACCCCCTGCGGCTGCCAGCCGTGGCCGTCCTCCCGGTCCTAGCCGCGCACCGCCGGCGGGGCACGGCGCGGGGATCCCTCGCGAAGCAGCGGGTAGTGAGCACGGAAAGCGGCAGGATCTCCCGCGCCGAGCCGCAGGCCGCCAGGAACTACACCCCTAAACTTGACCAGGTCGGAAGGGCCTGGATGAGAGCCGGGGAGGGCGTCCCGGTCCGCGAGCCCGCACGGCCAGCAGGAGCTGCGGGCAGGGGCGGCGGGGACGACAGCCGCGCGCCCGGCTCACCGTGTCCGAGTCGGTGTTGAGATGCTGGAAGGTGAGCGCGCCAAACACGAAACCAGACAGCACCCCCAGCGTGCTCTCGCCCTCCATTCCGCCGGCTCAGGCGCTGCCGCCACTACCGCGGCACGTGACGGGAGGCCCGAGGGCGGGGCGTGAGGGGCGGGGCCTGGGGCGGGGGTGGCGCCTGCGCACGGGAGCGCGTGTTTTGGAGGGAGTGCGAGTGTCCTCTAGCCCAGGGAGGACAATTCTTGGATCAGCTTGGCTGAGATACCGGCATGCAGGCAAAATCCTATTTATGGGTAGTTTAAGGCAATTAATGGTTGTAAGAATAAGAATTGCTTGGCAATATTTTAATATCACAGATATGTCCCATCTTGGTTTTCTAACTGTATACACTATTGAAACTTAGAAGACCAATAATCAGTTGGAGGGGGGGGGGGCTTTCTTGGGTTGTTCCAGCTGTGTTGCATTCTTCTGTATATGCGTGTGTGTTTTTAACATTATGAGAGTTTAATGCATGTGTCGCGCAAACTGTACCGAGGGGGTAACACAGACGCAGGTGTTACAATTGGAGACACCGCTGGGATATCAGGAATTACAATTAATAAAGTTTCTGCATGGTTATTTCAGGGCTGAGAAGCCGGGAAATAACAAGTGGCCTTCTGCCAACACTGCAGGACACCCCCCCCCCACCGCCCCTTCTTGTTCTCTCTCTCTCTCTCTCTCTCTCTCTCTCTCTCTCTCTCTCTCTCTCTCTCTCTGTTTTTTTGTTTGTTTGTTTGTTTGGTTGGTTTTTTTTGAGACAGGTTTCTCCCTGTAGCGTTGGAGCCTGTCCCGGCACTAGCTCTTGAAGACCAGGCTGGCCTCAAACTCATGGAGATGTGCCTGCCTCTGCCTCCCGAGTGCTGAGGTTAAAGGCATGCGCCACCACCGCCCAGCTGACCCCTCTCTAGGGGAAGTATTAGCTAATGGAGAAAATTAAAGTACACAAAGTTGCTGACTGCAGCCCATTCCCCCACCTGTAGTCATATAGAAAATGTTGACCACCCAACTTCTCCTGTCAGCTCGGTAATATTTCAAACAGCCCCTGAGGTTAGCAAAGGGTCAGCAGATGTCTAGAGGACGTAACCAGAGGGCTGTTGCTATCCCCCCTTAGATAACAATAGCCTATCAGGAACTAACAGCTCAACTTTACCTAATTTGGCCAATTATGATATAGGATACATAATTTTGCATTTTGAAACTGTAACCTTGTGAGTGTTTTGTGGTTTTTGTCTTTATAAACCCCTTACAATAGTAGACAGGGTCCTTCTCCCTCCATCTGCTGTGTCAGACTGGGAGGCAGAGTACCCGAGCTAGCCTGTACTTAATAAACGAAACCTTGTTTTTGCATTCGGAAGTGTGGCTCTGTGTTAGACTTCTTGGGGGTCCTAGGACTTGGGTACAACAGCAGTACATCGCATATGTATCGTGTATATTATTATACATTATATATATATATGTATGTGTGTGTCGCTGTCACATTTAATTTTCAGAAAAGTGGTATGTGTATCTAAAGAACTACATGGACAGGGGGTCAAGGTTGATTGTGATGGCAGAGGAATAAAAATAAGAGTCCTAGCTGACGAAGGTCCCACTCAGGATGTAGTTTTCCTAACCCTTAACCTCTGCACTTCCTTTCCCTCCTTGTGCAAGAGTTTTCATTTACCTCAGTTCCCTGACGTGGAATTGGAGGGGTGGGGATAGTTTTCTAGTCTTCTCAGAAGAGTAACTCTTAAATAAACCTTTGCTCCAGCTCTCATTCCCTGAGCACTGGCTTCTGTGTGGAGCAGGTGAGCTTGGATCCGGTAACATTTCTGCTGGACTTTGCATTGGGTACTTTCCTATGTCTCTGATAAAACGCCATGGCCAAGACATCTTCCAGATGGATGAGTTCTTCTGTTGCAAAAGGACAACATCAGGAAGTGCAATGAAATGTTGAAAAACCAAAGTTCCTCCATCTTGTCCTTTGCCTCCATCTTGTGTTTTGTGTAAGCAAGTTTCCGTAAAAATGTTCCACTCCTCAGAAATGGCTAGGGGCAAAAGTAACAGGGTAGCCTTCTTGAACGTACAGATAACCGTAGAATGTCCCTACCTGAAGGTCAGCCAATAAGAAATCTTGACAAGCAACAGGTGAGGGTGAGGTTTGAAATTAAAAATTCCTGAAAAATCCCTAGACATGAGCCAATCAGGATTGAACCCATCGCCCCAAACCCTGCTGATGTAACTTTCCTGGGTTTTGCCTTCAAATAATGCTGTCTAGAAGGGTGGGGTACCACTTCTCGGTGCCACGCTGACGAGGTCCAGGCTGGCTGGTAATTGCTTTTGCATTTTGGTGAGTCAGTCTCCCTGGTGGTCTTTTGGGGTCCCCACGGACTGGGCATAACAACATGACCAATTGAACTAATCTGAAGGTCTTTCCGGCACTGGAAACACTGAAATGTAACTCACCATTTTGGGTAAAGCAGCCTGAATTAATTCCTGTGCAGGGCCTGGGGGTGAGGGTGATGCTCTTCAGATTCACCTGGGCCCTTGATGTTTGACAGAAAAGAATGTCTGCATGGGATAGAGTGAAGCAAATTTAGTGAGTTTATTGGTTAAGAAGAATGGCAAGAAAAACCTGAACCATCAAATATGAACATCACAAGAAGAATGCACCTAAGTACCTTGGCGGTTGCCATATTTGACTTTGGGGCTTTGAAACAAATTAGTCCAAAGCCGGGTTTAGAGATTAGGGGAAGTATAGCCTGGTAAACTTATTTTTCTTGCCTGCAGAATTTTGTCCTTGGAGAGACTTTCCTAACTCATCGTGAAAGCTTGCTGCTGGAGTGCAGGAGCGTTGGGGCAGCTTCAGCTAAAAGGATTGACTCTTCACTAGGACAACTAGAGGCAGGGTGAAAGCTTAGCGTTTCTGCTTTTATTTCGTGTCTGTCTCCTTTACTCGGAAGGCACAGAGGTAAATCTCATTGCCATTAACCTTTTTTCTTGAGTCACCTTGGATTTGAGGGACAGCAAAACTTTACGGGTCCGAAGAACACAACCTCATCACAGATAAGGACAGTTATGTCTATAAAGGCAGGAGCTCCTCTGGCCACAGACCTAATTGTTTCTCAGCAACCGTCTTTTCTTCCTTAAATGAAAAGACTTCTTGAGACCTCTTTGTGGGACTGGAGGTGAAACCAGGTCAGGAAGATCAGGTCTGCTCAGTTGTGAATACACCTTGCCTCTGGGCTAGGTCTTCCTCTATTTAAACCTAAATCTATCCTGAAGATGAACTCGGAGTGATCAAACTCATATGTTTCCTTGCCCAATGGTGCCACACTGAATCATCTCTTCTTTCTGCTCTTCACCTTGTGTATGTGGTACTTACGTGGTGTGTTGGGGTGGATGGGCAAATCTAGCCTTCCAGGGTTGCTAGAGACCGTATATCTGCCCTAAAAACTCTGGTTCCACTATGAGAGATATAATGTTGAGCAAATGGATCCTTGTTTGTGTATGAGTCACAAGGAGGTAGATAAAAGGGTTCTGCAGTCAAAGAGTATCTTGGTAAGTGTTGGGTCCAGGGGGCGTCACACAAAGATGGGGACAGACCAGAAGCAAACTTTATTCCAGAAACCAGAATCCAGGAAAAAGATAAATAAAATAAAATAAAAAAGCTCCATGGGGCACAAAAAGCTAATCAGCTAGCTGAGACCACAGCCAGAGATGGATTTTAAGGCTGTGGCAGAGGCCGGTTTCTGAACCCACCTTTTTATACTAGGGGCACCAAGCATTAGGTCTGAACAAAGGAATTTTTACAACCTCAAGGTAAAACTCAGATACAGATTTTCTTACTTAACAATCTCCATTAACAGAGTTTCTCAGTTAAACTAGTGTTTATACTTAATCAATTGTCTTTCTTGGTACTTCCAGGTGGTGTTTACTGAAGCCCTGTGCTCTCCCCTTTGATGCTGCCAGTTTCACAGAGCAGGGATAACGCATAACCCAGAGGCCATATATCTCTTCCCTAAAAGTTGACTCAGCTCATATCCGTAGGCTAGCTCTCAGTTTGCAGAGAGATGCTTTGGCCTTGTAAACAAAGCTATGGGTTGTAAAGTGAAACAACACACTATCATTAGTTAATGCTCAAGCTGCTGAGAAAGCTGCTGACAGTCTCTTCTCATTCTCCTAGACTTACAACTTTATATTTCCTTATTTCTACATTCTTATCTTTGGAATCTACATTTTTATATTCTTATTCTTGGACCCTTCAGTGATCAGGGGCTTAGGGAATGCCACAAAGTCACACCAAAAAAAAAACAAACCTCATGCAAGAGATTTATTGGGGATGCGGGAACACAAAATGGCTGTCTCTACGCTGGGATGGAAAGAAACTTTGGGTGACTGTCCAAGCAGTGAGATGTCTCTATCAATTCTGGAGTTTGGAAGTTGCTTACAATGCACTTCCTGTTTACTTAGGTAATATTATATCCTTCTGGAGTCTTTGATGGAGTGGAAGAATAGATAGTTATAATTATAGTTTTCCTTAGTTATGACAAAAGATAAAGTAAATATAAATGCTGTAATTGTAATTCTTGCTTGATATCTGTCTTGTTATATGTAATTTTACTATGTTAAAGTTAAAACCTTCCTTTTTATTTAAACAGAAAGAGGAAATGGTGTGGGAAGTCCTTCTGTATAAGTGTTGCTTTTATTGGTTAATAAAGAAGCTTCTTTCAACCAATGGCTTAACAGACTATAGCCAGGCTGGGAGAGATATATAGAGAGAAAGGAGGCAGAGTCAATGAGAAGCCATGGAGCCTCCAGAAAGAAAGTAGGACTCTCGGCTCCTCCAGCACCATGTCTGCCCACATGCTGACATGGCCTGCCATGATGATAATGGACTGAACCTTTTAAACTGTAAGCCACCACCTCAATTAAGTGTTTTCCACTATAAGAATTGCTGTGGGCAGGGTAATGTTGGCGCACACCTTCAATCCCAGCACTAGGGAGGCAGAGGCAGGTGGATCTCCATGAGTTTGAGGCCAGCCTGGTCTGCAGAGTGAGTTCAATGACAGGCTCCAAAGCTACAGAGAAACCCTGTCTCGAAAAAACAAACAAACAAAAAGGTTTATATCTGGGCCAGGTGTCGTGGTTTACACCTTAATCCTAGCCCTGGGCAGGCAGAGGCAGGCAGATCTCTGAGTTCAGAGTAGCCTGGCTTATAGAGTATGTTCCAGGACAGCCAGAGCTGTATAGAAAAACCCTGTTTTGAACTCCCCTCCTTGCCTCTCCTCTCTCCCCTTCAGCCCTCCCCCAAGGTCCCTATGTTCCCAATTTACTCAGGAGATCTTGTCTTTTTCTACTTCCCATGTAGATTAGATCTATGTAAGTCTCTCTTAGTGTCCGCATTATTGTCTAAATTCTCTGGGATTGTGGTTTGTAGGCTGGCTTTCTTTGCTTTATGTTTAAAAACCACCTATGAGTGAGTACATGTGATAATTGTCTTTCTGTTTCTGGGTTACCTCACTCAAAATAATGTTTTCTAGCTCCATCCATTTTCCTGCAAAATTCAAGCTGTCATTTTTTTCTGATGTGTAGTACTCCATTGTGTAAATGTACCACATTTTCCTTATTCATTCTTTGGTCGAGGGGCATATAGGTTGTTTCCAGATTCGGGCTGTGACAAACAATGTTGCTATGAACATAGTTGAGCACATGTCCTTCTGGCACGATTGAGCATCCTTTGGATATATACCCAAAAGTGGTATTATTGGGTCTTGAGGAAGGTTGTTTCCTAATTTTTGAGAAATCACCACACTGGCATCCAAAGAGATTGTACCAGCTTGTACTCCCACCAGCAATGTAGGAGTGTTCCCTTTATCCTGCAACCTCTCCAGCATAAGTTCTTATCAGTGTTTTTGATCTTGGCCATTCTTATAGGTGTAAGATGGAATCTAAGAGTTGTTTTGATTTGCATTTCTCTGATGACTAAGGATGGTGAACATTTCCTTAAGTGTCTTTCAGCCATTTTAGATTCCTCTGTTGAGAGTTCTCTGTTTAGGTCTGTACTCGAGTTTTTTATTGGATTATTTGTTCTTATGATGACCAATTTCTTGAGTTCTTTGTATATTTTGGAGATCAATCCTCTGTCTGATGTGGGGTTGGTGAAGATCTTTTCCCCTTCTGTAGGTTGACCATGTCCTTTGCTTTACAGAAAGTTTTCAGTTTTAAGAGGTCCCATTTATTTATTGTTTCTCTCAGTGTCTGTGCTGCTGGGGTTATATTTAGGAAGTTGTCTCCTGCACCAATGCATTCAAGTGTACTTCCCACTTTCTCTTCTATAAGGCTCATTCAATGTGGCTGGCTTTATGTTGAGGTCTTTGATCCAATTATACTTGAGTTTTGTGCATGGTGATAGATATGGGTCTATTTTCATTTTTCTACATGTTGATATCCAGTTATGCCAGCACCACTTGTTAAATATGCTTTCCTTTTTCCGTTTGATATTTTTTGCTTCTTTATCAAAGATCAGGTGTTAGACGATGTGTGGATTGATATCCGGGTCTTCCATTTGGTTCCATTGATCTTCCTGTCTGTTCTTATGCCAATACCAGGCTGCTTTCAGTACTGTAGCTCTGTAGTAGAGTTTGAAGTCCGAGATTGTGTTGCCTCCAGAAGTTCTTTTATTGTATATGACTTGAGTGAGAGTCTCCCCATTCCGGGGGTCTTTTATTTAGGGGCTCATCTGGGATTGGCCAACACCCTCACCTCCGAAGACCTACTTGTCTGTGTCTTTGTGTTCCCATGCTGTGCTGGCTGAATTCAGGTTCTGCACTTTTGGTTTTGCAGTAGCTCGGGAGGAGACAGAGGGAGTGATCAACAGACATGCTAGGAAATCACCAGCTGCTGCCCTGGGAGACATCCTGGGAGGTGAGGAGGGACCCCAGGGACTTCTGGGAGATTCCCGTCTGGGTGCTGGTGAGGATATGGAAGTTCTTCTAGATTGGAGGAACTATACGCCCTCCTGGCTGTCTGTATTTCTGGAGTGGTTTTGTCTGTCTAGGTGGAGACGGACATTTGTTAGCCTTTGTTTGTGTGTCTTCGGTCTTTGTTTTGTCTTACTTGTGACTTTGATGATGGAACAGACTGTGAAATTGACTCTGGATCATTGGACTGAAGTTATAGCTAGAGCACACAACTTGTCAGTTGAGATTAAGAAAGGTCCATGAAAGACTTTACTTTTTGTTCCTCGGAGTGGCCAGTGCTTGATGTTGGCTGGCCTCCAGAGGGCACCTTTGATTTAATCATTATTTTTGAAATTAAAGCTATTGATTTTCAGGAAGGACCAGGATCCCATCCTGATCAACAACCATACATTCTGTATGGCAAGATTTGGTCCAGGATCCCCCACCTTGGATTAAGCCCTGGGTGCACGGATGGAAGCCAGGTTCCCGAGCCCTGGCTCTCCCAGAGCCGGAGCACAAACCGAAACCTGTAGCTCCGAGGTCTGAAAATTTGCCCAAGAACCAACCTTCAGCTCCTCCTGAAATCTATCCCAAGATTGAGCAGCCGCCTGAATGGCCGAGCCCCCCACCATCCCATTACCCACTGCCCCAGATGCCTGATCCTGGTGCTAGGGGCAGCACTGGGGGATGGGTGGAGAGGGCTGCGACAGGGACTGAAGTCGGCATGCTCAGAGTCCTGCACAGGGTCCCGGAGGACCAGATTCAACAATGGCGCTGCCACTGCACGTCTATGGGCCTCCAGTGGACTCACCCCACCTCCAACCCCTCCAGTACTTTAATACAGCAGCAGGTAGGGAGCGGCTGACAGTCTATTGCCGGGATCTCATGGCAGGTCTCTGAGGGGCCGCAAGATGCCCCACTAATTTGGCCAAGGTAAGGGAGGTTCTTCAGGGGCCGGCTGAACCGCCATCTGTGTTTCTTGAACGTTTAATGGAGGCTTACAGGCATTATACTCCCTTTGACCCAACCTCTGAGGGTCAGCAAGCAGCGGTAGCTATGGCCTTCATAGGACAGTCCGCATCAGATATTAAGAAAAAGTTATACAGTGGTTAGAAGGGTTGCAGGATTATACCTTGCAGGATTTGGTTAAGGAAGCAGAGAAAGTGTTTCATAAGCGAGAGATGGAGGAAGAGAAGCGAGAGAGGGGGGCAGGAGGCAGAGGAAAGAGAGGACTGGAGGGATGGAAGACAAGAGAGAAATTTGACTAGAATTTTGGCCGCAGTGGTAGGAGAGAAAGGGAAGACAGAACCTAGACAGATAGGGAACCTGGGCAACAGAAGATCAAAGATGAGTGAAGATGGACAGAGGCACCCCTTGGACAAAGACCAATATGCTTATTGCAAAGAAAGAAAAAGGACATTGGGCAAGAGAATGCCCAAAGAAAAAAGGAAGGGCCACTAAGGTACTGACCCTTGAAGAAGATGATTAGAGGGGATGGGGCTAGGACCCCCTCCCCAAGCCTAGGGTAACCCTGACTGTGGAGAGGACCCCTATGGATTTTCTAATGGACACAGGGGCTGAGCACTCTGTGCTGAAACAACCATTGGAGAAGCTAAAGAATACAAAGACTATAGTAATTGGAACAACCGGACAGAAACAATATCCATGGACCACCTTACGAACTGTAGATTTGGGAATCAAAGCCTTTTGTGACTGAACGAGTGACCTTCGTTCCCCCTGCTGTCCTCAATCCCGCCACCCTCCTGCCCGAGACTGATGACTCCTCACCTACCCATCACTGCGCTGACATTCTGGCAGAAGAAGCTGGTACCCGAAATGATCTGAAGGATCAGCTTTGGCCCGGGAGTCCGAACTGGTATACAGACGGTAGCAGTTTCATGGTTGAAGGTAAACAGAAGGCAGGGGCAGCAGTGGTGGACGGGAAGCAAGTGATCTGGGCCGGTAGCCTCCCGGAAGGGACGTCGGCCCCGAAAGCTGAACTTGTGGCTGTGATACAAGCTGTACGGATGGCAGAGGGGAAGTCTATCAACATCTACACTGACAGCAGGTGTACATCTGCCACTGCCCATATACACGGAGCAATATACAGACAGAGAGGACTGTTGACATCTGCAGGAAAAGACATAAAAAATAAGGAAGAAATTTTGAGCCTCCTCAAGGTCATACATTTGCCAAAGAAGGTAGCCATCATACACTGTCCAGGACACCAAAAAGCTCGATATTCTGTGGCTAAAGGAAATCAGATGGCAGACCTAACCACTAAACAGGCGGCCCAAGGAGCAATGATCCTGGCAGTCAAAGAGCCTAAAGATTATTATGATATCAGTGAAACTAATTTTAGATACACCCCCAAGGACTATCAAGTTATGGGCAAATTACAACTGGTAAAGGAAGCCCCATATGGGGCAGTAGAGACAGAAGGAGGAAAACTAGTCCTCCCACGAAAAGAAGAACACAAGTATTTTACCAACTTACACTACCCACTTGGGGGCCAAGAAACTAAAAGATGTAGTTAGGTCCTTCGACTATTATGTTATAGGACTCTCTGACTTGGCAGAAGAAGTAGTCAAAAGCTGCAAGGCCTATGCTATGACTAATGCAGGACATTCCATATATACTCCTGGGAAGAGGCTCAGGGGCGACAGGCCTGGGGCCTACTGGAAGGTAGATTTTACAGAAATTAAGCCAGCCAGATATAGATACTTTTTCAGGCTGGGTAGAAGCTTTTCCTACCAGGGCTGAGATGGCCAATGTGTATGTTTCCCTCTGGTGTCTTCCCTCATTCCTCCAGCGTCTCTTGACTCCTTTGGGAGCTAAAGAGATGGTTCAGTGGTTAAGAGCACTTGCTGCCCTTCCAGACGACCTGAGTTCCGGCACATACATAGTGGCTCACAGCCGCCTGTAACTCCAGCCTCAGAGGATCCTCTTCAAGCCTCTGAGCGGACCAGGCACAGACATACATGCAGGCAAAACACCTATACACATAAAAAGAAATATACTTGTCTAAAAACTGTAAATTGCTTTCAGAGGACTCAGGAGGTTTGTTCATAGTTAGACATTGCCTCTGGGGAGGCTGATGCAAGAGGATCAGCAGAGTCCCAGACTTCAAAACCCAGCGTGGAAAACATAGAGGTACATTTATTTTAGTTTCATCTCTGTTGCCATGGATAAAACAAACAAACAAATAAAAACAAACAAACAAACAAAAAACCTCTCTGTGTTGCGGGTCTAGTGGCATGACTTTAATTCCAGCAGAGGCAGTGATCTCTGAGTTCAAGGTGTACAGACTGAGTTTCAGGACAGCAAGGACTGCATAGGGAAACCCTGTCTGGGATGAAACAAAACAAACAAAACCACAAAAACACTTTGATGAAAAGCAACTTGGGGGAGGAAGGAATTTCCGTAAGCTTACAAGTTATAGCCCATCACTGAAGGACGGCAGGGCAGCGGCTTGAGGCAGAAACACTGCCTGTTGCTTGCTTGCTGGTCTGGGTAACTCCTCCCTTCTTAGGTCATGGTGAAAGCTAACTGGGACACCATCTCAAGAGAAAAGTTAGTTACAAACCGAATTGTTCCTAGGCCCCATGGATAAATTGAATCATAATCATTGGGGATGATGCCCAAACATTAAGAATTTTTCAATATACAATAATGGGAATCTTAAGTTCTTTTTTTTTCTTTTTTTCCCTCCTTTTTCTTTCTTTCTTTTGGTTTTTTCAAGGCAGTGTTTTTGTGTGTAGCTTTGGAGCCTGTCCTGAAATTTGCTTTGTAGACCAGACTGGCCTCAAACTCACAGAGATCCAGACTGGCCTCAAACTCACAGAGATCTGCCTGCCTCTGCCTCCTGGGTGCTGGGATTAAAGAGGCATGCGCCACTACCACCTGGCAAGTTTTATTTTATTATTATTATTTACTTTATATGTATCAATGGTTTGCCTACGTTAGGTCAGTGCACCAAGTGCTTCTATATTGCTCTTGGAGGCCAGGAGAGGGTGTCAGATTCCTTAGATTTTGAGTTACAGACAAATAGTTGTGAGCTGACATGTGGGTGTTGAGAATTAAACCTGAGTCTTCTGGAAGAGCAGCCAGTAGTCTCCAGTACCAAGTTCAGTTTTATAAATAACTGCTTTATGGGAAATTATAGGTGGTTTTACTACCGAAACTTATGAATGAATAATCTCAGAGCGTGATGAGTAAGCTTGGACAAGTCTTAGTTCCGCACTCCATAGACAATGTAAGTCAGCTCTGTGATGGGCCAGACTAAGGGAAGGAAGATTCTTTTCTGACTCCATGGCAGGTCTTTCTTTGAAGCCCACGGACAGGTTTGCCCACTTAGTGGAGAGCCAGCCTGGTGGTTCACGAGGTTGGCTGGGAAGTGGGCTGCGGGGTTTTAAATGCTGCCATCTGGACTGACTGTCCTTCCTCCCAAATCTGTCTGTCTGTGCCGCTGTAGGTCCCTCCAGAGAGTGTCCCTGACAAGATCTGTTGCAGATCCAGCCAAACTATTCTTCCCACCAGCCTTTAACTGGGAGAGTGAGTCAGGCTGACTTCAAACAGGCTCCCGTGATTTCTGACGATTTCTGACGCTGGCACGTGGTGGGTGTGGTGAGCCTACCCGAGATAACAAACAAAACCACTTTGTAAGCTGCGCCAAAGTGACTCCTACTTGTCATTACCCTGGGTCCATCCTGCTAGACATCACAAAGAAAAGTGGGCACTCAGCAGAACTAGAGCCGTGCCCCACAGCGAGTGTACGTTCTAGAAACTTGCTAAGGAGCTTTACACCGCTGAGGCATTGGCTCTTCCCATTTCCCTGGCACCACTGGGAATGCAAACATCAGTTATCTCTCCTTGAAAATTAAACTGCCACACGTGAAAGTGGAGGTACCTAGCTTTGTTTTCATTTCCTTCTCTAGCCCTGGGTAGAGAGCTGGCAGTCTGAGCTGCCCAAAAAGAGACAAGAGGACCAGTTATCTCTGCGTTGTGTAAATTTCCTAAGAAATTAAACATTCCATCCTGCAGGGAAGCTCCTTAAGCAGAAAGGCAAACAGCTCAAAATAGCTTCAGAAAACCCTCCAAGACCCACCAGAGCGACCAGACCCCTCCCTTCCAGGGTAAGCGGTAATCTGAGAGTCGCTTCCAGAAGAGCAGAGCCAAGCGGCAAGATTCTGAGACCGGATCAGCTTCCGGTCTGATGGGAAGAGGTTTAGACCCACTGAGGCGCCTGGAAAGGATGCTCTCCAGGTTCCCAGTTCTGTGAGCTGTTTCCCGTGCTGGAGTGAGTTTTGGTGATACAGCCATCTTTGAGTCATTTCTGCTCCTGTACAAAACCCCTCACCCATGCCCTCACAAGTAACCCCAATAAAGCTCATGGTCCACCCAGCAGAACTTTGGTGTTATCTGCACTTTGGTCTGTGGTGGACTCCCTGTCCGGGGTGTCTTGAAACACTTCCTAATGAGATAACATATTTTTCCTTCTTGAAGCCTCCTTTTCAGGACAGCCCCTTGCAGCTGCTGTCACAATATCTGCCACAAAGCCTGCCCACTTCTTAAGTTACACAGAAAGTGTGGATTTCCCTCCTCCCCGCTCCCTGCCAGAGCCCAGGCAGCTTCCCAGTGGTCTCTCTTCACCTCTCCTTCCAGCAGCTGGCTGCTCATCCATCTCCATTACAAGTGGCATTGTCTTTTCTCTTCCTCTTCCATTTCTCTGCTCTTGGCCATTGCCAAGATTTAGAACTTGCCTGTCCTGTTTCCTTTTTGTGTGTTTGTTTTGTTTTTGCTTGAGCTCTAAGGAATTGCACTCAAGCTTCTTGTCTTCTATCTTTACAAAACAATTTTAACTTTATTGTGTATCTGAGGCTTTTGTCAGTAGCACGGGCATGCCTGGTGCAGGTGAAGGCCAGAGGAGGGCATCAGGTCCCCTAGGACTGGAATCCCAGTATCCTGTGGATACTGGGAATTAATCGGGGACCTCTGGAAGAGCAGCCTGTGCTCTTAACCACTGAGCCATCTCTCCGGCCCCTTTCTTTTATTAATGAAACTAACAATCTTAAAAGGGAACCCCAGTTTTCTTTGTAAGGAAATGTTGCACATGTCGAGGCTGAATTTTAAGGCATTTGAGCTGCATCTTAGTAAAGCTGCCACACTTTTTTTTTTTTCGAGACAGGGTTTCTCTGTGGTTTTGGAGCCTGTCCTGGAACTAGCTCTTGTAGACCAGGCTGGTCTCGAACTCACAGAGATCCGCCTGCCTCTGCCTCCCAAGTGCTGGGATTAAAGGTGTGCGCCACCACCGCCCGGCTAAAGCCGCCACACTTTAAAGGATGGATTTAAAACACTCAAGCAGCAACAGTTCCTTCAGCATCTCCCATCTGAACAAATACTTCATGGTTAACTAAGGGGTGTAGAAATTTCTGAAGTGTCCACTAATAACCTTTCAGTCATTCCCTTCAGAAGAGTCTCCTGTGCTAGAATTTTACTGGTAATGACCATCACGAGTATATAAATGGATGCAGATTTCACATACATGCACATTGCACACACATGCAAAGATACACATTATACACATACACACACATCACGCACACAATGCATGGTCATACACACGCGCAAAGGTCTATAAAAGGGACTGAGGAACTGGCTCGGTGGGTAGAACACTCACTGTACAAATGTGGCCTGCCAGGTCTTGAGTCCCCAGAACCCTGTGAAGCTGGATGGGTAGCACACACCGGAAATTCTAACGCCTCAATGGTGATTTGGGGTCAGAGGCAGGAGATTCCCTGCAAGTTCACAAGCTAGCTCGCCTAACATCCACAGTAGAGAACAGCAAGTCCTCTGGCCCCCACATGTGCCGTGGTGCTCACGTGACCTCATTTGTACACCTGTACACTCAGACACAAGACTGAAAAGGAAACAAAAATTATTTCTGGTAGTGAGAATAGTATTCTGAATCCTTCTTAGGTTGACTGCATCTTAACAGCAAGCTACCACTGACCTGTTTGTGTGTCTGACAGCAACAGACTGAGTCACCCTTGCAAGGTAGGATAGTATTTGCCAAGACCAACAGAATCTCCGGTAAGGGTCCTGGAGCACACATAAACATGGAACCTAGGGTGACTGTCGCTGTGATGAAACATCGTGACCAAAAGCAATTTGGAGAGGAACGAGTGAGTTTATGTGGCTTACACATCCTAAATCACCATCCACTGTCTCATCAATCTCTAATTAAGAAAATGCCCTGCAGGCTTGTCTGTCTACAGCCTGGTTTTATGGAGGCATTTTCTTAATTGGGTTCCCTCCTCTCAGATGACTCCAGCTTGTGTCAAGTGACTATAAAACTAGCCAACATACCTTCCCAGACACTGTTTTAGCTGTGGGGAGTCTGTAGTCACCTCTGCAGCAGCGCTCTGAACCCAGGCTTTGCATCACCTTTCTTGGAGAATTTGAGCTACCGAAATTGCAGCTCCTGGGAGATGGGTGGGCACTGGTGAGTCTGAGGACCAGGCGGCTATGTGTTGTTTACCACCCACAAGTTGCCCTTGGTAAACGGTAAATGGTATTTCCACCAACATGAACAGTCATTTTCTCCATTGTTGGTGCCTTTGCAGTTTGAGGGCAGAAGTTAATGTTAGCTTTTCCCAGAAAAGGACAATATTCACAGGCTGAGTTAGAACTAAGTTCCTAGATGTAGTTCAGAGTTTACAAAGAGCCGGGCGGCGGTGGCGCACGCTTTTAATCCCAGCACTCAGGAGGCAGAGGCAGGCGGATCTCTGTTGAGTTCAAGGCCAGCCTGGTCTACAAGAGCTAGTTCCAGGACAGGAACCAAAAGATACAGAGAAACCCTGTCTCGAAAATCAAAAAAAAAAAAAAGTTTACAAAGAGGAGCCAGACATGGTGGTTCATGCTTGTAATCCTGGCTCCCAGGAAATAGAGGCAAGGGGATGGTGAGTCCTTGGGCTACAGAGCAAGACCTTATCTCACACACATACACATATGTATATATACATATATGTGTGTGTATATATATATGCGTGTGAGACATATTTACACATTATGCATATATTTTCATAAAAGGAATATTTAATGATTAATAAAAAGAATTTTAGCGTATTTTCTTGCCTTGTTAATCATGTTTAGACTAAAGTAGAAATATTACTTATAAGGTGGCATAAAAGAAATGAGTGCATTGAAATTTTTATGAGATGATTTTTGTCTCCCTAACATTTTCTCCTCTGAACAAATATATAAGCAAATAAAAACATGGAAACACAGAGAAATGTTAAATTTGTTGGGGCAAACTCTGTTTGCAAAACCATTGCAATAATTATATGTCATTAATATTTTTAACGTGGAAACACATGGGTTCTAGTGTACACACAGAAAAGGAAGGTTTTTTTGTTTTGTTTTGTTTTCTGAGATAGGGTTTCTCTGTAGCTTTGGAGCCTGTCCTAGAACTAGCTCTTGTAGACCAAGGTAGCCTTGAACTCACAGAGCTCCACCTGCCTCTGCCTCCCAAGGGTTGGGATTAAAGGTGTGCACCACCACCACCAGGCAAAATTTTGTTTTTTATTTTTTAATTATTAGTGTATGTGTGTGACTGTATGTAGTTCTGTGCACATGTGATGCATGTACCTTCAGAGTTCAGAAGAGGATACCAGATGTCCTAGGCCTGGAATGACAGGAAGTTGTGAAGGGACACAAACCAACTCTATTTTGATCTAGGCCCCAAGGTGGCTGTCTGTGGGAAGTTCCCTAGACTGGAGCCCAGCTGCTGTCAGCAGAGTGGAAAATCCCCTGGACTAGAGCCAATCAGAGAGTCACCCATACCCCTTATACCCATAACAATAGATTTGTGATTTTTTTTTGCCTTTATAAACCCTGCCTAAGAACAGTGGGGCACCTCCTCTGGCCCCCATTGAATCGGTGTGCAAGATGAAGTCTTGAGGAAGGTTGTGTCCTACTTTTCTGAGAAATCGCCACACTGACATCCAAAGGGGCTGTTCCAGCTTGCACTCCCACCAGCAATGCAGGAGTGTTCCCTTTTCCCCCACAACCTCTCCAGTATAAGTTGTCATCAGTGGTTTGGGTTTTTTTTTTTTTTTGAGACAGGGTTTCTCTGTAGCTTTGGAGCCTCTCCTGGAACTCCCTTTGTAGACCAGGCTGGTCTCGAACTCACAGAGATCCGCCTGCCTCTGCCTCCCGAGTGCTAGGATTAAAGGCGTGCGCCACCACCGCCCAGCTGTCATCAGTGTTTTTGATCTTGGCCATTCTTACAGGTGTAAGATGGAATCTCAGAGTTGTTTTGATTTGCATTTCTCTGATGACTAAGGATGTTGAACATTTCCTTAAGTGTCTTTCAGCCATTTTAGATTCCTCTGTTGAGAGTTCTCTGTTTAGGTCTGTACCCCATTTTTTTAAAATTGGATTATGTGTTCTTTTGATGACCAATTTCTTGAGTTCTTTGTATATCTTGAAGATCAGACCTCTGTCTGATGTGGGGTTAGTAAAGATCTTTTCCCATTCTGTAGGCTGTCGTTTTGTCTTGTTGACCGTGTCCTTTGCTTTACAGAAATTTTTCAGTTTCAGGAGGTCCCATTTATTAATTGTTTCTCTCAATGTCTGTGCTGCTGGGGTTATATTTAGGAAGTGGTTCCCTGTGCCAATACATTCCAGTGTACTTCCCACTTTCTCTTCTATAAGGTTCATTCAATGTGGCTGGCTTTATGTTGAGGTCTTTGATCCATTTGGACTTGAGTTTTGTGCATGGTGATAGATATGGGTCTATTTTCATTCTTCTACATCTTGATATCCAGTAATGCCAGCACTACTTATTAAATATGCTTTCTTTTTCTCATTTGATATATTTTGCTTCTTTATCAAAGATGAGGTGTTCGAAATGTGCGGATTGATGTCTGGGTCTTCTATTCAGTTCCATTGGTCCTCCTGTCTGTTCTTATGCCGGTACCAGGCTGTTTTCAGTACTGTAGCTCTGTAGTAGAGTTTGAAGTCAGGGATTGTGAAGCCTCCAGAAGTTCTTTTATTATACAGGATTGTTTTGGCTATTCTGGGTTTTTTGCTTTTCCATATGAAGTTAAGTACCATTCTTTTGAGGTCTTTGGAGAATTTTGCTGGGATTTTGATGGGCATTGTGTTGAATCTGTAGATTGCTTGGTCTGATCATTTCTTGCAATCACCTATTCTTCCCTTTTGTAGCCAAAATATTTATTCTGCATCATTGTATGTTATTGTATGTCGGAAGTGTATAACTTGCTTTCTGATGTTAAAAAAGTTCACAGTGGCCAGGCGGTGGTGGCACACGCCTTTAATCACTTAGGAGGCAGAGGCAGGCAGATTTCTGTGAATTCGAGGCCAGCCTGGTCTACAAGAGCTAGTAGTTCCAGGACAGGCACCAAAGCTATAGAGAAAACTTGTCTCGAAAAAAATCTCCCCCCCCAAAATAATAATAAAATAAATAAATAAAAATAAATAAAAAATAAAAAAGGCTCACAGTGAAGACAGTGCCTGGGTCTCTAAAGAGATTACATTTAAGCTTTTGCACAGTTTTGGAGCTGTTATGGACTGAGGACTTTTGAAGTTGGAATGAATGTTCTTTGCATTATGTCATGAGCCTGTGGTAACAACAGGTGGAAGATGATGGCTTACCAGTGGTATGTTTGGGTGTTACACTGAATTACCATGGTTAATATTGATGGTCAACTTGACAGGCTCTAGGATCACACAGGAGATGGTCCTCTGGACCTTCTTGTGAAGGGTTATCTAGATTAGGTGACTTGCGGTGGAAAGCCTCCCTCACCCTGAAGCATCATGGTCTAGCCCAGAAGAACCACCCCTGAAAAATTCCTGTAAAACATAAGTCTGTTCCTTGAGTTCATCCAAATGTCCAAGAGATGCCTTTTTTTTTTTTAAATCTCCTATACCGTTTCATTCAGCCTCAGGTGTAGATGGAAATTTCTGTCTTGCCTGGTCCTGTAGCTGTTCAGTCCCAACAAAACACACAGAGGCTTATATTGATTATAAACTTGTTGGTCTATTAGCTCAGGCTTATAATTTTTTTTTTTTGGTTTTTCGAGACAGGGTTTCTCTGTGGCTTTGGAGCCTGTCCTGGAACTAGCTCTGTAGACCAGGCTGGTCTCGAACTCACAGAGATCCACCTGCCTCTGCCTCCCGAGTGCTGGGATTAAAGGCGTGCGCCACCATCGCCCGGCTCAGGCTTATTATTAACTAGGTTAATAATTCTTACCCATAATTCTTATCTATGTTTAGCCACATGACTTGGTAACTTACTCCGTAAGGCATTCTCATCTTGCTTCTTCTATGTCTGGGTAGCAACTACAGACTGATCCTTTCCTCTTCCCAGAATTCTCCTAGTCTGGTCACCCTGCCTATACTTCCCGTCTGGCTACTTGCCAATCAGTGTTTTATTAAACCAATATGAGTGACAATCTTTACAGGGTACAAGAGCATTATCCCACAGAACTTAGGTGTTCTCCAAACACCCATGCCATTGGTTAAGGGAAGGACAGTAATGAATGGATTAGGTTTCACAGTCAGTTGTATCTGATAATCTAGTATTTTAGGATTGCAAAGGTTGTTAGAAATCATGAAAGTATAAGGGAGCATTGATTTATCACCAAAATGCAAACATTTTGAGAGTGAAAAAGGATGTTGTAAAGTATATGCCAAAGGGCTGGGGGAATGTAGCTTAGCAGGGAGAATGTTTGCCTAGAATGCATGAAACCCTGGTTTGACTACTCAGCTCCACATTCATGGGACAGATGGTGTGTATATGTGTCATCCTGGCACTCAGGGGGAGAAACACAAGATGCCGAAATGTAAGGTCATTCTTAGCTACGGAGGAGTGAGTTTGAGGGCAGCCTGGGCTATGTGAGACTCAGTCTCAAAATAAAAGGTTGCATCAACTTTCTCTTTATCATCATACACATACACACACACACACACACACACACACACACACACACACACACACCCCTCCAGTAACAGGTCTGGACAAATTTCACACTGAGCATTTACTATTAATTGAATTTTATCTTTTTTTTTTTTTTTTTTAAGATTTATATATCACAATACAGTGTTCTACCTGCATGCCAGAAGAGGGCACCAGATCCCATTACAGATGATTGTGAGCCACCAAGTGGTTACTGGGATTTAGGACCTCTGGAAGAGCAGGCAGCATTCTTAATCCCTAAACCAGATTTCCAGCCCCTAAATTTTATCTTTTTTTTTTTAAAAATAAAAAGTACATAGTTTTATTCAGAAGCATAGACCTTGTCTTAAAACTAAAAGACAAAAATAAAGTGTTAACCGTGGACTGGGTGTGTTGGCCTATGTTAGTGGTTCCCAGCCTTCCTAGTGCTGTGAATCTAATACAGTTCCTCTTGTTGTGTTGAGACCAACCATAACATTATTTTCATTGTACTTCATAACTGTAATTTTGCTACTGTGGTGAATTATAATGTAAATATTTGTGTATTCCCATGGTTTTAGGCAACCCCTAAAGTGAGCAAGACCCATGTGTTGAGGATCAAATCCCAGCACTCAGGAGACAAAGGCGGGTGTATCTCTGTGGGTTCAAGGACAGCCTACTGTATGGAGAAAGTTCCAGGCTAGCAGAACTTCTCAGTGAAACCCTGTCTAAGAAAGACAGGAAGGAAGGAAGGAGGGAAGGAAGAAGGGAGGGAGGGAAAAAGGGAAAGAAGAAAGGAGAAAGAAAAAATGAAATGAAATGCTAATTGTGCCAGAGTTCTAGAGACAGCAATCAGACTTGGGGACGAAAGGTCCCTCTCTCTTATTGTGTCCCCATAATTTCTCTGTCACAGTCTGATTAATTGTAATCAATATTGTTTGTTTGTTTGTTGAGTCTTACTGTGTAGCCCTGGCTGGCCTTGAGCTCACAGAGATCCACCTGCCCTGGTTCCTAGAGTACTGGCATCTTGAGTACTGACATTAAAGGTGTGTGCCATCATGCAGGCCTAAAGAATGGTGGATTTTTAGATAAATTCTTTCTAGATTAGAGTAGGCCCTAAAGTCAGGATTAAATGTCTTCATAAGAGAAGAAAAAGGCTGAGGATGTAGCTCAGTGGTAGGCTTTTTGCCTAGGAAGGTGAAATCAATACCGGGCAGAGATGGGGGTTACACAAACCCAAGGCCTCTGGGAACAGAGGCTTGAAGAGGGAAAAGATCCTTGCGAGGGCTTAGAGGGGCGCCTGACCTACACTACAGATGCCTTGATCGCAGATTTCTGGCTTCCATTAAGTGAAAACTGTGCTATTTGGTGTCTCAGAGGAGTCCTGCCTGCAGGAAGGGAAGGAGCTTCCCAGGAGGTAAGGCAAGCCTGAAGCCTCTCCTTTTCTAAGGTTGCCAAAAGCGCCAGCATCTTTTGGGGGGCTGTGCTGGTTTTGCAGTCTTCAGGTGAGAAGGAACACTGCCCTTCTAGCAGTTTTCTGACTTCTTGATGCAGCTTTGTTTACAGAGCCATTCCTAAACAAAACCCCAAACCAAAGCCAGTTCACAAGTTCAGTTATGAACAAGCAAACATACTGGGGCGCGTGTGCACTCGGTACAGTGTGTTTAAAGAGAAACGAGGGCTGCCTGGATGTTTCCTCTACAGGGTGGATTATGGAGCAATCATTCAGCATTTGGTTGGAGGAAATAAAGGAGGCTAAATATTTTTCCTGGACAATATTAAATGAGCTAGTAAATCTTAGATTGTGAGCTAAATATATAAACCATATGTGTACACAAAGATATATGTTGGCCAGCTTCCAGAAATGTTTATTTCTGCACATAGATGTTTCTTTTTGTGTTTTTGAGACAGGGTCTCATATAGCCTTGAACTCCTGGTCCCTTTGTCTCCATTTCCCAAGTGCTGGGATTACAGGTTTTTCTCTTCATGCCTGGCAATTTTTTTTTCTTTTTGTTTTTTTTTGAGACAGGGTTTCTCTGTGGCTTTGCAGCTTGCCCTGGAACTAGCTCTTGTAGACCAGGCTGGTCTCAAACTCACAGAGATCCTCCTGCCTCTGCCTCCCGAGTGCTGGGATTAAAGGCGTGCACCACCACCGCCCGGCTTGCCTGATAAAATTCTTAAGTGATGTTTTATTTTATCGTGGTGTGTGTGTGTGTGTGTGTGTGTGTGTGTGTGTGTGAAAGAGAGAGAGAGAGAGAGAGAGAGAGAGAGAGAGAGAGAGAGAGAGAGAGAGAGAGAGGCCAAGGAGAACCTGTGGTCAGGGGTAAATTGATCC
The DNA here is from genome assembly GCF_037038515.1 of Microtus pennsylvanicus. Taxonomy (NCBI): domain Eukaryota; kingdom Metazoa; phylum Chordata; class Mammalia; order Rodentia; family Cricetidae; genus Microtus; species Microtus pennsylvanicus. Next base: position 7,661,468 of record NC_134590.1, on the reverse strand, counting down.
TGAGCTTGCACCATGGGAGTTCAAAGACTGACAGTCACTATGTTTGGCATCTCACCTTTGTTGGCGAGCCATCTCACTGGCCCCATTTTGAGAGTAAGTTCCTGATATCTTTCCCTTCACAACTTCTAGTGGGGAGAGTGTGGACAACTGGTTGGAGGAGCAGAGGAGGTTCCTACCTCCTTCACGCCCCCTGGGGGGTGGGGTAGCCTTCTCTGCAATGTTTGTTTAAATTAACACGTTCCCGTTCAGTTTGCGGGTCACTCTTCTTTTTCCAGCTCCAAAACCAGTTCCCGACGGTCAACTGTGAAGTTAGTTTGGTCTTACTAAGGATTTAGAGCCGATTCAGTGATGGTCTGGACCCTACTGTTCTCAGAGTCCTTTCTCAGGCTTAATCTTAAAACTGTTTGTGCTGCAGCGGAATACACGTGCAGGCTTTTTTGTTCTTTGTTCTAGTAAGGGCTAGCACCACAGCGGCGTGGGACATGGATCCCCGGGAAACTCGTGTGCGGGTTGGGTGAAGGTTAGCATTTGAGAAGCATTTTCTGCTGTCTGTGCTGAGTGTGGGTGGACTAAGGGAAGCTTAGACTGGAATCTCCTCCGGGGAGGGGAGTGACAAACAGCCCCCTCCCTGCTCGCCCTTTAAAGAAAGATGGATCTGGCTATTTAGCCCCAGGCTGACTATTGGAACACCACACAGCCCAGTACGGTCTCCTCTTCAGTCTCAGATTCCTGAGTGTAAGTGCTGGAATTACAGTCCTGCGACACTGCCACTCCGGTCTTCTGGGTCTCTTCCGTGCCAGGGAGGTGTTGGCAGAGTGATTAGGAGGCTTGTGGAGAGCGAACGCGCTTTCTCCTTTCCTGCCCGGTAGGTTTCAGCCCTGCGGCTGGCTGGGTAAGGAAGGAGGCGTGGGGGAGCCAGGAGCGGCCGTGACTGCTCACCCTTGCTCTGCAGTTTCCTACGGAAAGCTTTTCCTACGAGGTCGTTTTGCACGTTCACAAAACAAGGTTTTCCGCAGTGTCCGGGAGACCTCAGATTCTGTGGGTGAAGATGGAAAGTCTGCTCCCAAAAGGACCTTTGCAGGGAGTGCAGTGCACGGGGGCGGGGGAGAGGCGGGACGGAAGGCAGTGGCTCACAAGGCAGCATGCCCCTGGGACTCAGTCGTGCCAGGGAGCTCCCCGTTGGGTGGCGAGGGGGGTGGGGCAAGGGCAGAGTGCAGTAAAAGGGGTTCCCGGCACCCGAAAGCAAGCCAGTGGCTTGCTACCCGCATAGCCCGCAGCCCACGCCAAGCCACAGGGAACCTGCAGGGATCCTCACTGCCCCTGGGCCTCGGTGAGTCACCGCGGGGTTGTCGCAATCGCTCCCCGGAGGAAATCAGGCCCGGGGTGGGGCACGTTCCTGGCTGCCTTCGTGAGCTCTGACCGCACCAACCAGGGTGTCCCCTAGATCCCCGCCAGTTGGGTCTTCTCAGATCTGCTCCTGCCGCGGTGTGGCCGCAGCTTGGCCTGGGCCTCTAGTGGAGAGTTAGCCCTTGGGACAGCGGGGACCCCAGAGGAGGAAGGAAGGAAATCGCCGTAGTTCTGAGAGTTCTCCCTCTCCTCTTCGCTCCGCAGAGCTGAAGGGAGTGAGGCTGGCAGCTCTGACTCCCCGGAGCCCGGCTCCGGGTCGGACGCTGTATTTTCCGAGCTGCACTGGGCTGCCCAGGACTCAGGTATCTTTCTACTGCGCCCGGACCTCCTGGGGACGTCTCCCAGAGGGCGTGCCGAGACATGGAGGGCACTGACCTGGCGGTGAAGCTGCTGTCTACCTGGCTGACGCTGGTAGTCACCCTCATCCTGTTGCCCTCGGTCTTCGGATTATCTCTAGGCATCTCAGAGGTCTACATGAAGATCCTGGTGAAAACCTTGGAGGTGAGCGCTGCGGGGAAGGATGCGGAGCCCTGATTGCTCAGAGAACTTAGGGAGCCTGAACTTAGAACGGTGGGAGCCTTTTGAGCAAAGGGTCAGGGTGGGACGTTGGGGGGGGGGGGTAGAGATGGAGTGGGAACCTGGTCTGCCTTAGTGAGAAAGACAGCGACCCACCTCAGAGGAACCCTTGCCCCTGGGCTCTGTCTTCACTAGTTTCACGAACGAGATGAACTCTATGACAGCCGTTTGCTGGATCAGCAGATTCATTGCTCACTGTGCATGCCTGCAAGCTGTCAGTCACTTCGTTGTGAGTTTTTACAGCCCCAGGTTTCAGAGGTCCTTTTGTGCCTACAGAGATCATGTTTCACTTCATGCCCAAGATAAGACACTAGTGGCTGGGTGGCAGAAAAAGAATCTGATTTTATTTATTGGAGTCACGGGGATTTTCATCCCCGTGTCCCTGGCATACCATCACAAAGGTTCTTGGACCTCAGCTTAGCCTAGGGTGTGTTTCCAAATTCCCCTAAGGATGTTAGGTGTGACTGAGTGGAGATTGGAGGGACGACTTCAGCTTAACTTTACACAAGTCTTTAGTAAAATTCAGGAGGCCTCTCCACGCAGGGAGGCAGGTGCCAGGAGACTCAGCGTTCCAAGGTTTGTTTGAATTCAGCACGACAGACAGTGGTCTTAATGGAAAGGGGCCCTGTAGACTGTACAGATTTGCCTAGATTTGATCTAACAAGGTCATCTGATTCTAGTACTTCATTGCACTCGTCTACCTAATAGGAGTACCAACACCTATTGCCTACTGTTTTCATTTGTCTGTCTGTCTGTTTGATTTGAGACAGGCTATCACTCTTGGAGCCCTAGCTGGCTTTGAAAATCTTTTTTGTTTTGTTTTGTTTTTCGAGACAGGGTTTCTCTGTAGTTTTGGAACCCACTCTGTAGACCAGGCTGGCCTCGAACTCACAGAGATCCACTGTCTCTGCCTCCTAAGTGCTGGGATTAGAGATGTGCACCACCACCGCCCCACAAAGTTCATTTTTTTTTTTTTTGGTTTTTTGAGACAGGGTTTCTCGGTGGTTTTGGAGCCTGTCCTGGAACTAGCTCTGTAGACCAGGCTGGCCTCGAACTCACAGAGATCCGCCTGCCTCTGCCTCCGAGTGCTGGGATTAAAGGCGTGCGCGTGCGCCGCCATCGCCCGGCTAAACGAAAATAGGTGGGTCCCTAGCAGGGTGCCTGTTTATTAGCTGCCCTGTGTGTTTGGTGTGATTAAGTGAACGGTATGGTTGTTTAGAGTTGGCTGTCTTTGTTTCTCCAGCTTCTTTATTACCACTCACAACTGTGCGGGTTTTTTTTTTCTGGCCTGTACTTTTTGTCCTCCTGTAGGATTTGGCTCTGTCTCTTCTTAGTAAAGGAGTGGCTCCTAGATGTCTATCTCTGCCACAGGGCTGCCTGCTGCTGCTTTTCCTAGATGTCTATCTCTGCCGCAGGGCTGCCTGCTGCTGCTTTCCTCTGGACTTTTTCTTTGTGGCTACTTCTTTGCTGAATCCTTGAGGCTATATTAGATTCTTTATCTCCAGTCTGCCGCTCGCTATTGCTTTTTCCAAGATGGCATCTCACTACGCAGCTCAGTCTGGCCTCGAACTCTGGATCCTGCTGCCTCAGGCTCCAAACACTGACCTAAGAGGTGTGTACCACCTTGCCAGCAAGCTCTTGTCTGTTGTGTGGTCACACTGTGCTCTGAGTGTGTTCCTCCCTCTGTTAGACATTCTAGCATGCTCACACCACAGCAAATGATCCTTTCTGCCCGGGCTTCTGAAATGATTGAGCTGGTTTCCTGGGTAGCAGTGCCATTTGGAGAGCGAGATAAGGGGAATCACACACATTGCTTCTAGGTACTTATTACTGCCTTTTTGCTTTAATCTTTCCTGGGCAGCTAAAGATATGGCAAGGAGGGAGTTACCACTTAGCCATTCTCAGCTGGTAAATTACTATATTTGATAAGATGATTGGCAGGCCAGGCTCTGACTTTGAGTTTGTTTGACAGGGCCCCAAGTTTTCCATCTAGAACAGAAAGAAACTCTACAGATGGTCTCACTCTCTCCACATGTGTATGAGTTTAAACCCAAACAACATACACATGTATATATATATATATATATATATATATATATATATATATATATACACACACACACAGCACACACACACACGTGTGTGCACACATATACACAGCACACATACCACACATACCAGACCATGTATATACACAGCACATACATACACCCAACCCCACTACACACACACACACACACACACACACACACTATAGCCTAAGTTAACCTGGAACTCAGAACTCTGAACTGACTTCAAATGGTCTTGGCCCCCCAAGTTCATGTTTTGAATTACTGATGTGAGCTTCCACACCTAGTGTCAGAGGTGAGTTTCTTGATAATTGGGTAAGTTTGTTTCAAAAGAAGTCTACATTCTTTTCTTTTCTTTTTTAATTAAAAAAAGACCCTTTTTTGGGAGACAGGATCTCATGTGGTCCAAACAGTCTCTGAATTGCTGTATAGCTGAGGATGCTCTTGCCTATCCCAACCTCCTGTCTCCACCTCCCAAGTTCTAGGATTCCAAGCACGCAACACTGCTTGCAGTTTCATTTGGTGCTGGGAACGGAGACAGGTCTTCATGCCTGGCCATCCCCAGAACTTGTCATTAGTTTTCTAAGTTGATGTGCAAAGCATTTTCACTCAATGATGCCGATACCATCCGATATTTTATGTCTCCTTCCTCCTAACTTCTCGTAAGGATTGCTATTCTAGTTAAAGCAGACATACTGTTAATCTTGGACAGTAGGTAGGAGCTAATGTAAGTAGTCATCTTCACTGCCAAGCTATTAGATTAGGGGGTGTTCGACATATACAGGATTTAGGTAGAGATTCATTTTGTGAATTGGTTGATTGTCGGTCATGGCTGTCTGGAGCTCCTAATAGGGACTAATCAGGGAAGAAAGGTGTGACCCCAGGTAACATCCTTCCCCCAGAACAGTGCTGTCTCAGCCACTTCCCAGAGGCTAGACTGACTACAGTGGATCGCTTTCTCCAGTGTAGGGATAAGTTTGGTCTTAGAACATGTTTAGTTCTCTGTATATCAACATTCAACAAAGTTAATTTTATAGACCCAGTACCTCTGTTACTCCTATTGCCCAGTAAGTGCTCAGTTAATTTGGTTCTGGGTTGTCTCAAGAATATTCTTGGGACACACACACAATTCTCACTATTTAACTTTAGCTGGCTTGGAGGAACTTTGAATATGAGTCCAACTTGGGTATATATCAAGTCACAGGGCAGCAAGGGATACACAATGAGACCCTGCCTCAAGAAACTAACAAGAAAACAAACAAGCAAACCACAGAGATCTGCCTGCCTCTGCCTCCCTAGTCCTGGGATTGAAGGCGTGCTCCATGTTGCCTGACTATATGTTGTTTAAAAACATCATTTAGTCTTGCCACTGTGTGTTTACCTTGGTTTTCTTACTGTTGGTAAATGGTTTTATAATGACCACACTTAGGTTCCGGAGGTTGAGTTGGGTGTGGATGTCTGCTTGTTATACTGTCAGGGTAGCTCATGGAAACCATGCGTGTCATCCTATCAAGCCCAGCAAGCAGAGACAGGAGGATTGCTTGGAGCTTGAGGACAGCTTAGGTTGCAGCATGAGACCTTGTCTTGAAAAAACATCCTTGAGCCCTCCTGATGGCTCATAAGAATTGTTACTATTGGGACTGGAGAGGTGGGTCAGTGGCTAAAAAGGTGCTGGCTGCTCTTCCAGAGGACTAGGTTCTAGTTCCAGCACCCACATGGCCTGGGATTCCAGCTCCAAGGGGTTCCAATGCTCTCTCTTGGCCTCCTCAGGCACTTTAAATATGTGGTAAACAGGCATACGTGCAGGCAAAGCACCATGCACGTAAAATTAGTAAGTCTAAAAAATTAAAGTGAAAAAAGTATTATTATTATTATGATTAATTTTGGCTTTTATGAGACAGGATCTAAGAATTATTATTTTAATTGTTACCTGTTAACTTTAATAAATGAAACTTATTATATATATGCATATATAATACATGGACTATCTGTCTACATACACATTATATATATATGGGCACTGAAAGCAGAAATGACTCTGGGGAGGAAGCTAGTGGCAGAGGGCGAAGCGAGAGAGGGCAGATATGTGGGGATTATGGTCAGAGTAGATGATGATCTGAATGAAACCCATCACTGTGTGCAAGGAATGAATAGATGCTGAGAGATTTCAGGTGGAAACAGAGCAAAATCTTTCTATCTGTTAACGCATATCTGTTAAGCCCTATAAACACCCGCCTAAAGTTAGAATTACTAACATTTCCTTATCTGACACGGTGGTCGTACTTATGATCTCAACACTCAAAAGGCTGCGGAAGGCTGTTGTAAGTTCGAGGCCAGGTTCAGGAGCCTGGTGAAATGGCACTTATCACCTAACCTGACAACCTGAGTTTGGTCCTTGAAACCCACATGGTGAGGCAGAGAGGTGACCATGGCAAGTTGTCCTCTGACCTCCACACATGCTGAGTTGTACATGCCCACAGATTCTAGTAGCCATCACGTTCTCTGTGAGCTATCATTTGATGTCTCCTTCCCCTTCCTCCTTCCCTCCTTCTCTGTCATTAAGTAGGACAGGATCTCCTTGCAGTGTGGCATTAAGGTAGTAAGGGGCATTGGCTTTTCTTGATTTGTTTCTTCCTTTAAAGGAAACACTTCTAATCTTAAAAATTGTTACTTTTTTATTGTATTATATTATTATTCTTTATAACTTATATGTGATTATATATCATTATGTACTATATAATTACATATTATTTACATGCCTGTGAATCTTATATATTTATATTACATTATTATTTTTATATATTGCTATTATACACATATTATATATATTTACATATGTGCTTGCATAATAACTATTTTTTGAGCATCTACTGCATGCTGCTTTCTTGGTTGCTAGGTGTCCTTAGATATGAATACATGTCTTTGGTATGGTGAGCTGTTTGAAGACAAGGCTTGAGTACTTGGGACAGGATCACTTCAGTGAGTGTGCAGACCTGGGATTTGGGGGAAATTGTTTTGGGATTCAAACTGAGAAGTAAAACTTCAGACTAAGGCGGTGTCCTCAGGAGAAATCCTCCCCCTGGATGGTCAAATGTATTGTCAGAATTCTGTGTGTGTGTGTGTGTGTGAGAGAGAGAGAGAGAGAGAGAGGTTTTCATGTTTATCCAACAGCAAATTAAGTGGTGAGAAACTCAATAGATCCATGCTTTTTAGCTTTCCTTGGGGCTTTAAGATTGAGGTGGGGTGTAGCAGTGGATGTTAAAGCTGCTTCTGCAATCAGGGTCCTCTTGTCTGCATGGTCTTGGGGCAAAAACATTCTGAGAATGCCAGAAGAACCGTCCTGGGACTCCCCCATGAGTGGAGAAGCTGGCTTGGTGAAAGACAAATAGTGGCTTGTTGGGAGAGACACTGATGGTCTGGGAACCTAAACCAAGTGAGGTGTGTGAGGAAGGAGCAGCCCACCAGGACTGCCTAGTATTCTACCATCTGGTGGGCATCAGGCAGCTGCTCTCCTATGCTTCCCCACACGTCCACGTCCTCATACTGGGGTTGAACCCAAGGACTTGCATGTGCTAGGCTAGTGCTCTCCACCACTGCTCTGTCTCCCCAGTCCTCATTTAACTCGTATTTTGACGTAGGGACTCAGTAAGTCATGCAGGCTGGCCTTTAGATCCCTAGAATTTGCTATTAGATTTAGTGTAGACAGGCCTTGAATTTATGATCCTCCTGTATCAGCCTCCCGAGTAGTTGGACTTACAGATCTGAGTCAGACCCTGCCTGGCTCACTAATCTTTACTGTCACCTTTGGTATTGACCCTCCTTAGAGAGATGATGAAACAGATTCCCCGAGAGCTTAAAGTCTCAGCTGGGAAATAATAGGAAGACAAATTCTCCCTGACACCAGGCAGGCTGCAATGCCTCTTGGTTTTCAGTGGTGAATAAGCACACACTGAAAAGTGGTTGTCTACACAGATTTTCAAGTGGTTGTCTACACAGATTCCCAAGTGGTTGTCTACACAGATTCCCAAGCGGTTGTCTACACAGATTCCCAAGTGGTTGTCTACACAGATTCCCACACAGATTCCCAAGCAGCTGTCTACACAGATTCCAAAGTGGTTGTCTACACAGATTCCCACACAGATTCCCAAGCAGCTGTCTACACAGATTCCCAAGTGGTTGTCTACACAGATTCCCACACAGATTCCCAAGCAGCTGTCTACACAGATTCCCAAGTGGTTGTCTACACAGATTCCCAAGCAGCTGTCTACACAGATTCCCAAGTGGTTGTCTACACAGATTCCCAAGCAGCTGTCTACACAGATTCCAAAGTGGTTGTCTACACAGATTCCCAAGCAGCTGTCTACACAGATTCCCAAGTGGTTGTCTACACAGATTCCCAAGTGGTTGTCTACACAGATTCCCACACAGATTCCCAAGCAGCTGTCTACACAGATTCCAAAGTGGTTGTCTACACAGATTCCCACACAGATTCCCAAGCAGCTGTCTACACAGATTCCCAAGTGGTTGTCTACACAGATTCCCACACAGATTCCCAAGCAGCTGTCTACACAGATTCCCAAGTGGTTGTCTACACAGATTCCCAAGCAGCTGTCTACACAGATTCCCAAGTGGTTGTCTACACAGATTCCCAAGCAGCTGTCTACACAGATTCCAAAGTGGTTGTCTACACAGATTCCCAAGCAGCTGTCTACACAGATTCCCAAGTGGTTGTCTACACAGATTCCCAAGTGGTTGTCTACACAGATTCCCACACAGATTCCCAAGCAGCTGTCTACACAGATTCCCAAGTGGTTGTCTACACAGATTCCCAAGCAGCTGTCTACACAGATTCCAAAGCGGTTGTCTACACAGATTCCCATACAGATTCCCAAGCAGCTGTCTACACAGATTCCCAAGTGGTTGTCTACACAGATTCCTAAGCAGCTGTCTACACAGATTCCCAGGCGAATGTCTACACAGATTCCTGTTGGGTTTTTTTTTTTTTTTTTTGGTTTTTCGAGACAGGGTTTCTCTGTGGTTTTGGAGCCTGTCCTGGAACTAGCTCTTGTAGACCAGGCTGGTCTCGAACTCACAGAGATCCGCCTGCCTCTGCCTCCCAAGTGCTAGGATTAAAGGCATGCGCCACCACCGCCCGCTCCTGTTGGCTTTGAAGAGCTGTTTCTCCAACCTTGAACAGTTTTGCTTATCTTGATCGGTTTTTGCAGACCCTTGGTGCTCTCCAATGGGGGAAACCTATGTATTCTCAAAGTTCTTATCTTTGAGTCTGATTTTTATGATGTATGCCGGAAGCTAGCGTGGTTATTACCTTCTGTGGAGTCTCCTGTTTCTGCCTCCCATCTATTCTGTAGGAGAGCTGGGATTATAGATGCTTGCCAACACATCTGGCTTTATGTGGGCCCTGGGGATTTGAACTCAAACCCTCACACATGCACGGCAGATGCTTTAACCCACTGAACCATCTCTGTAGCACTATCTCTGGTAGTCCGGATTTCTTCTTAGACTACTCGTCAGGGCTCACTTTAACGGCTTCATTTTAACCAACTCACATCTTTTAAAGATCTGCTCTCCAAATATAAGCCTTCTATATTTAACATGTGAATTTGGGAGGGTACATAATTGAGTGCTTATCTGCTAAAAGTGTTACGTCATTAAAATTAAAAATGCTCAGATCGTTAGTATGCCCTAACTCTCTAGTCTAAGGTGCCTTGGTACGAAATATAAAATCAGGTGGCCACAAGAAAAAGGTGAGTTCTAAGAATAATAATGATTGATTGTTCACACAGATTTATTTTATATGATCTTTGACTTTTTTTTACAAGTGATAATAGATGTCAAAGCTTTAGGGGAAAACTATGGGAATTCACCTTTTCCTCAGGTGAGAAAAGATGGGAGCCCAGAGTTTAGTGCCTCTCCCCCAAACAAGAAGAGAAAGGCAACCAGATGAAGACTGGGTCTACTGGTTGTGAGGGGCGACTGGAAGCCTGGAGGACTGGGCCTCTCTCTTTAGGTGTTCTAAGTTAGGTGGTCGTCTCCTGCGTGGCTCTGCGCTGTTGTGTATGGTCCTGCTAGAGTCTTGCTCCTTGACCTTCGACCTATGTTCTAGGCTGTTTATTCTCTTGCTTATTGGAAAAATACAATGTTGAATTTCTCTGTTTTAAGATGGATGTCTGAGCCTTTCAAGTTTCTTTTTGTACATTAAAACATCTGTCTTAGCCAGGCGGTGGTGGCGCACGCCTTTAATCCCAGCACTCGGGAAGCAGAGACAGGCGGATCTCTGTGAGTTCGAGACCAGCCTGGTCTACAAGAGCTAGTTCCAGGACAGGCTCCAAAACCACAGAGAAACCCTGTCTCGAAAAACCAAAAAAAAAAAAAATCTGTCTTTTCATCCCTTAATGGGTGCTTATATATGATTATAATTATCACAGTGCATTTTTATTTCTTATTTTGCTCCTTTCCCATTCTTTTCAGATAGTAAGTTTAGACTTTAGTGTCTAGGCTGGGTGCGGTGGCACATGCCTTTAATTTTAGCACTGGGAGGCCAGAGTTCGATGCCAGCGCCTGGTCCACAGAGTGAGATCCAGGACAGCTAGAGCTACAAAGAAATCCTGACTCAGAAAGAAAAAAAAAACAGATATTAGTATCTGGACTGTAGATATCATTGTAATTGGTTTTAAAAATAAACCTATTTACCTATGTTTCTGTCTGTCTATTATCTATCTGTTTATCAATCTATCATCTATCTGTATATCATTTCACTATTATCGATGCGTGTATAGCTGTGTCACCTACCATCTACATATCTGTATATCTATCATCTATCAGTCTGTCTATCTATCTATCTATCTATCTATCTATCTATCTATCATCTTTCTGTCCAGCTGTTTATCTGTCTGTCTGTTTATCTATCATCTATCTATCTATCTATCTATCTATCTATCTATCTATCTATCTATCTATCTATCCAGCTGTTTATCTGTCTGTCTGTTTATCTATCATCTATGTGCTGCTGAGGTTTTCCCCGCCCCCTGTGGTTGGTTTGGGATTTGGTGGGTCTTCTTTTCCAAACCAGACATTGTTGAAACCATGGCCTGTTTTTCTGCCCCGCACGCTTCACAGCTTTCTCAAGAAGTAGGCCATCATCAGTGACAACTCTAAGTGCACAAAGGAGACCTGTGTTAACCCTCTGGGTGAGAATAAACCACTGCCACGTGTTTGAGCTGAATTTGAAGCAAACTTTATTAAATACTGGCCAGGACGGTGGACACTGGCCAGGTCCATACCTGGGATTCCCAGAGAATGACAGAGAGTTAGTCCGGTGTTTATGGAACCCTAGAAGGCATGGTCTCTCACCTTGCTCCAGTCGGGTGAGCATACAGCCTGATGAGAGTCCTGACTTGCGTTCCTCCTGCGCTGTGTGATCAAGCACATCCTGTGCAGTTGGGGCCACCAACCTTGTTACAGATGTGAAAATGCGTGGCTTGTCATCTTACATGGACCGCAGCCCCCAGCACTCCAGGAAGTTATCTGGCTTACAGGCTAGAGGCTTTTTTGTTTTCTGGATCTCTTAAGCAAAGTGATTTAAACTTAAACCATAACTTTAGCCCTCACCCTAGCAAGAGTGCATCTCAGAGATTCCCTGGGGCGTCTCCCTAATTCAGACGGTGCCTAGCCTTAGTTTTCAATGTCTCTTCTGCATGTTTCTGTGTTTGCATGTGTCTATGGAAGAGTTTCAATGAATGCTTCTTGTTTTGAACAGTGGGCCACTTTGCGAATTGAAAAGGGAGCACCAAAGGAGTCAGTTCTAAAAAGCTCAGCTTCTGTGGGTAAGTCTTGCCTTCTAATCTGTTTAACTATGCAAACTGAATGGGTTTAGGGTGCTCAGGTTGAAGTTGGTGCTGCTCTTCTATAGGCCTAAGGCTATTCAGAGTTTGTGACGTGGAGGAGCAGCTGCCCGAGTTTGACAGAGTTGTTATCAGGAGGGCTGGGCGGTGTGTGTTAGCTCCTTTGTGTTCTTCCATATATTATTTTATTTCCAAGGCCTGCATTTGAAGAGGGTACTCATGGCTTTAAAGATGCAGTCAGCGATTAAATGAAACAGGCAGGCAACCAGTACTTTCGCTGCGCCAAGCTAACAGGGTATTCAGCTGATTTGCATATAATCAAGGACCTGGTGTGGTTCAATCTCCCACAGCACTGCGTACTTACTACTTGTTTATTTGGTTTTGTGTATGCTTGTTTTGGCGGGGGGAGTTATTGTTGTCTCTGGTACATTTTCCAGTTGCTGTAGATTATATGGCCGTCTTAATTACTCAGTACTTCACAATAGAATTTCTTTGTTTTATACATATATCACTGTTGTTTGAGTTTTCTAATCTTTACATTGAAAATTTTGTTAGCTTGAAAACATCGGTAATTATTTTTTCCATTTTGGTTTAGGGTTTCTCTGTGTAGCCCTGGCTGTCCTGAAACTCACTGTCTGTAGACCAGGCTGGCCTCTAACTCAGAGATCCAGCTGACTCTGCCTCCCAAGTGCTGGGATTAGAGGTGTGTGCCACCACCACCTGGCATGGTAATTATTTTTTTCATCTTAGTTTTTTGACTTGTCCTTCAACTTTGCTTTGTGTATGTTTTGATGGTATCAGTCAATTCTTTGTTTTACTTTGACCATTTACATCTTAATTTGCAGCTGACTAATTTTTTCAAGAGGGTGGGATGCTCTCTCTGCCTTGATGGCTACATTATGTCCTCTACATTCCAGCATCGTAGACGTCTTAGACTTGACCTGGGCAGTGGTTCCAGATGCTGCCACCGAGTTTTTACAGGACTTTAAATTCTCACTCAGTTTGCAGGACTTATCTTAGTTTCCAGTTACATTTTTTTCCTAAATATAATGAAAAAATGTAGAAAATTCTTGGTCCTCTGATTTCGTGTTAAAACTGGTCAAGTGGTCAGGTACTTTATAAGGAGAAATTTATCATCTGAAGGGTTGTGGATGAGGAACTGTGTGCTGTTTGGATCTGCGGATATTTGTTGGTAGATTGCCTGTCTGGCGTACCTGAAGCCCAGACTTTGGTCCCCAGTGCCACACGAGCTGAGAGAAGTGGTGCACACTTGTAATGCCAGGCACTCAGGATGGTAGAGGCTGGTCAAGATCATCCTTGGCTAGAGTTTGAGACCAGCTTGGGTTACATGGGCTATGCAAGACCCTCGTCATTTAGAGAGTAAGGCTAGCACCTATGACATTTGCTGTATTTAATTCAGAGAAGCTGTTCTTTAGCCGGTGAAACTGGAATAAAATCTCTAAGTTATGGACCCTCTGCAACATCTAACGTTGGCATGAGGTCCTAAGCTCATTAAAGGGTGGAGTCTGTTGGGAGACAGTCATCCTCAGGCCTCTGCGACAGGTACACATAGGTGAACACACAAGAGATGATGTAACAGGAGTTATGATGTGTTCTGTGTTCATTTGTGTGTATTACTCCACGTAAATCATGACTGTATGCTGTTCACCTCTGCCCCACTTCTGATTCTATGTTTAGGAAGCCCGGGCTTGGGGCAGTGCCCTGTTAATGCACCCAGTGTTTGGAGTCAGTAGGGAAACGGTGTCACAATCCTAGACAGACAGTAGAGGGTGACGAAACTCACTGAGCATTTGTGTGCCTGGCTGGCGCAATCATCCGTCCGTGGAGCATCGTGTGTCTGCACCGGAGCCAACAGAAGCACAAGTCAGGGTGGAGCCATCCAGCTCAGGCAAGGGTCACTGGCAGGCCTGGGGCCCTGGGCAGTGTGATTTCTGACATGCCTCTGAATTTACAGTCCCAACAATACATTTGGAGAACCCATGAGGCACAGACTGGCTAGAAAGGGGTAGGAAGTACTTATCTTTTGCACGCTCATGCAGAGTCTGCTCACATAGATGAGTCTGCTCACTCAGATCCTTTCTGCTGCTATTAGTGAAACACATATATTTTATAAGACATCAGGTCTCTACCAGTTATATGCCTTTCATGTTTTATTTCTTCTGTGCTCTTACTATATAAGCCATCTGCAAGCAAACCTAGGAAAATAGCATTATCATGGAGAAGTCTCTTTTCCTGTCTTTAGCTACGTTCATTCTCCTGTGCTGACTGTAGAAGATGGTGGTATTGTTTGGGCTCAGGATACATTCATGAGTAGGATCTTCCCTTGCCTGCATCTTTTTTGAGATTAGAGGCCTTTCTCATGGTTAATATATAGGTGGAGGTTAACCCCTTCAAGTAACTGTTATACTGGCATTTAGTTGGTGGGACTATAATTACTCCCTTACTCTCATCCTTCCTGGGTACCACCTTCACATGACACCCAGAAGAGTGGCTGGCCACACCCTTTGGGCCCTTGATTGAATCCACGACAATGTTAGGCTTGAACTGGTCATTTTGGTTGTGAAATTTTAGGGGCAGCAGTGATGTGGGAGTGATTTCTTATTAATAAAGAAACTGCCTAGGCCAATTTGATAGGCCAACCCTTAGGTAGGCGGAGTAAACAGAACAGAATGCTGGGAGAAAGAAGCTGAGTCAAGAGCCGTGTGAGGAGGAAGGGAATGACAGGGAAGGAATGCTAATGGCTCCTACGTTGTCTACCCCCACCCCCAGACAGGGTTTCTCTGTGTAACAGCTCTTGCTGTCCTGGTACTAGCTCTTATAGACCAAACTGGCCTTGTACTCACAGAGATCCATCTGCTTCTGCCTCCCAGCTCTAGGTTGCTTTTAGTCAATAACCATAGGACTCTGGGATATGGACTGAGATCTTTTTTTTTTTTTTTTTTGGTTTTTCGAGACAGGGTTTCTCTGTGGCTTTGGAGCCTGTCCTGGAACTAGCTCTGTAGACCAGGCTGGTCTCGAACTCACAGAGATCCGCCTACCTCTGCCTCCCGAGTGCTGGGATTAAAGGCGTGCGCCACCATCGCCCGGCTGGACTGAGATCTTAATAACTTTCATTTTAACTTGCTATAAATAGTATAAACTTTTAGGACTTAGGAAAACTTATTATTTTTAACATAAAGATAGGGTCTCTCTGTGTAGCCCTGGATGGCTTGGAACTGTCTATGTAGAGCAGACTGGCCTCAGAGATTCATTTGTCTCTGCCTTCTGAGTGCTGGGGTTAAAAGTGTGTGCTGCCTTGCTTGGACACCCAGAAGAGTGGCTGGCCACACCCTTTGGGCCCTTGATTGAATCCACGACAATGTTAGGCTTAAACTGGTCATTTTGGTTGTGAAATTTTAGGGGCAGCAGTGATGTGGGAGTGATTTCTTATTAATAAAGAAACTGCCTAGGCCCATTTGATAGGCCAACCCTTAGGTAGGCAGAGTAAACAGAACAGAATGCTGGGAGAAAGAAGCTGAGTCAAGAAGTCGCCATGATTCTCCCACCCAACACAACTGCAGGTTAAGATCTTCCCTGGTAAGCTACCTCATGGGCTACACAGATTATTAGAAATGGGTTAGATCAATATGTAAGAGCTAGCCAATAAGAAGCTGGAACTAATGGGCCAGGTAATGTTCAAAAGAATACAGTTTCCGTGTCATTATTTTGGGTAAAGCTAGCCGGGTGGCGGGACACAGCCCGCTGCTCCTATTACAACAGAGTGGTGTTATGCCTTCGCCTTCACAGCAGGTGAATTGTAGTGTAAGCATATTATGATGCAGGGACTCCAGGATGGTTTCCAGCTCAGAGTCAGCTGGCAGGAACATCGGCCCTGCTCTGAGAGTGAGTAGGACAGGGCCAGCACTGTTTGCGGAGCTGGGGTGCATGGAGCTGTGGCGCAATCATTCGGCCTTGGTCCTGGGAAAGTTATTAAGTTGTCTTTGATAGTCTCTTCTTTTTTTTCCTTGTGGTCCTAATGATCAAACTCAGATCTCATATATGTGAGTTGGGTGTTGTACCATTGTGCTATTCCTTAATCCTATAGTCTGTCTAAATTGGGTAATTGGTGTAAGTACTATTTATTATCTTGGTTTAAACTCACTGAATACACACCCAGGACTTACCACCCTAAAGCATGGAGTGCAGAACATTTAACGGAGTACTCTTAACCTCTGAGCTCTCTTTCTGGCTCCTGTTTGGCTAGTTTTGAAGACAGGGTGTGGTGGTTTAAATTAGAATGGCTGCCATTGGCTCATATGTTTGAATTCTTGATTCCCAATCAGTGGAACTGTTTGGGAAGGATTAGGAGGTGTGGCCTTGTTGGAGGAGGTGTGTCACTGGGGACAGGCTTTGAGGTTTCAAAAGCCCAAGTCATTCTAGTGTCTTTCTCTCTGCTTGTGTCTCAAGATGTGAGCTCTCAGCTGCTGCTCCTGAGCCATCCTTGCCTTCCTGTTGCCTTTCTCCCATCCGTGATGGTCATGGACTCTCACCCTTTGGAACTGTGAGTTCCCAGTGAGCTTTTTGCTCTGTGAGTTGCCTTGGTCACAGCGATAGAGCAGTGACTAAGACACGGGTTTAACTCTACAGCCCAGTCTGGTCTGGAATGCAGATTGGTCCAAGTTTGTCTCACATTCCTAAGTCTTTTACCTCAGGCTGCAGGTGGGATCAGTTTTGCTTGGCCCATCATGATCTCTTCTCCCCTCCACCCCTGGACTCAGGGTTTCTCTGTGTAGCCCTGGCTGTCCTGGAACTTGCTCTGAGGACCAGGCTGCTCTTGAACTCAGATCTGCCTGCCTCTGCCTACTGAGTGTAGGGATTAAAGGTGTGTACCACTGCCACCCACCCAGCTATAATTTCTTATTTTTATAAAAATATTTTTATTAGCATAAATGACTATATGTAACTACAGATTTTATTATGGCATTTCTATACATATATACATGTTTTTTGGTCACATTCACAAATTCAACCTCTGCCCCTTCTCGTCTTCCTTTCCCCCATCTCCTCCACTTCTCAACACTTTTACTCCTGCTAACACCGTTCCTCTTCCCAACTAGCCCCACTTTTACATTCATCTCATGTGTGTGTGTGAGTGAGTGATTCAGTGGGTTTTACTATGGTTGTTTATGGAGTTTCTCATCCTCCCTCACCAACCATTAGGGAGGGGTAAGGCTCTGTGAGCCCCTTCCTTTCCTTGACAGGTATCGACAGGCCCAGTCTCAGGGAGATTGTGTGCAGGTAATCACAACTACTGTGAGTTCAAAGCTATGTCATGCCCAGAGTTAGCTCTCCTCTCTTTTCCCCTGCCTTCCCTCTGGCTCTTATGTCCTTCTTATTCCTCCTCCTTCCTCAGTGTGTCCTGAGCCCAGGAAGGGGAATAATTAAGACATCCCGTTTATCGCTGTCCTTTATTCTCTGTACCTTGACCAGTTATGACTGAATCTTTGTAGCCGCTGCAGAGAGAAGCTTCTCTGAGCAAAGCTGATGCGGCACTCGTGTGTGCTAAAGGTCTGGTTATCTAGAGCACATCGTGGCCCACTCAGCTTAATATCCACTAACACACAGCAATATTTACATTACCTCAATTCAAAAATTTATTTAAAAAAAGATTTTTTTATTATGTATACAGTATTCTGTCTGCATGTATGCCTGCAAGGCAGAAAAGGGCACCAGATCTCATTACAGATGGTTGTGAGCCACCATGTGGTTGCTGGGAATTGAACTCAGGTCCTCCAGGAAGAGCCCCCACTGCTGATAACCTCTGAGCCATCTCTCCAACCCCTCAACTGGAAACATTGTTTACAATTGATGTGGGTGAACTGAAATTCACTTGTGGTTCAGCAGAAATGGTTACTAGCTTCCCTCTTTTTATGTAACTCCTGCTAAGTAGACCAGGCTGGCCTTGAACTCACAGAGTCTCCTGCCTCTGTTGTTCTTTTACTTGCAAATATGGAAGTTTTGTGGAAGTTTTTAACATTTTGTAATTCAAGGAAAGTAAAAATGAGTTTAGAAGTAAGTGGACCTGAGAGAAGTTTACCACATTGCTCCCTATTTTTTGTCTATATTTTTTGGAAGGTTTTGTTTTGTTTTTTTGAGACAGGCTCTCCTGTAGCCAGTTCAGGTTGACCTTGAACTCCCAACCTGCTTCCACCAGAGACTGCCAGCGCACGGCAAGGGGCATAGCTCTGTCTCCTATCTTAGTATTGACCTGTAGCTGGCAAATGTTTGGTTCTTTGATTACTTGTTTGTTTGAAAACCACAGCTTCCAGTCTCCATTTAAATGCAATAAAAGTCTTAACCAAGGACCTTGGAGAACAGTTTGGTGGCAGCTGTGTCTTAGTTTGGTTCTCTGCGATGGACCTCCATGAGTAGAAGCCATGTGGAGAGGAAGGTGCTTTTACAGCATGCTTCTGTGTCACAGTCCATCATCAAAGGAACTCAGGGCAGGAAGTCAGGCAGGAACCTGGAGGCAGGAATTGGGACCGAAACTCTATGGAGTTACTATGGTCACTGCCTGCTTATTTTTCTTTTTTTCTTTTTTCCTCCTTCCTTCCTTCCTTCCTTCCTTCCTTCCTTCCTTCCTTCCTTCCTTCCTTCCTTTCTTCCTTTCTTCCTTCCTTCTTTCCTTCTTTTTTTTCTTCTTCTTTTTTAAATAAAACCCAGGACCACTTACCCAGAGGTGACAGCACGCATAGTGCCACCTCAATCACTGATCAAGAAAATGTCCCACAGGCCTGTCTATAGACCAGTGTGATGGAGGTGTTTTCTCGGCTGAGGTTTTTTTCTGCCTTCCCGATGACTCTATCATGTGTCAAGTTGACGTAACTTCCCGGAAGACTTCATCTTGTGTCAAGTTGCTGTACCTAGCAGAACCTACTTACTGAGTGCAGCTGAAGATTGTTCTTTAGCTCACGGCCCACGGCCTCGTAAGACATCAAGCCTATCTAAACTCCGAGTGTGGCTGCACCAGGCCAGCTGACACAGGTGCGTGCCTTGAACTCAAACGTGGCTAGGAGGCCTTTTCACAGCAGGACGTTGACTTTCAAGCTCTGTAGCCGCTGGAGCGAATTAGCTGGACTTGGAAGAAAGGAGATAAATCTCAATGTTAAGAGAAAAGGGAATATATACTGTGATCACGTTTCTTTAAGATTTCCTGCCATAGGTGCTGAGAGTGTGTGGTTGGTGGTAGAATGCTTAGTATGTAAGAACCCTTGAGGGTTGTTTTTTATTTTTATTTTTTTAAATTTTTCCCAAGATAAGGTTTCTCTGTACAGCCCTGGTGGTCTTGGAATTCACTATGTAGACCAGTCTGCCTCCACCTCCTGAGTGCTGGGATTAAAGGCATACACAACTATGGCCAGCTTGAGCCCCCCGAGTTTAAACCCAAGCAGCACAAACACACACACACACACACACACACACACACACACACACACACACACATTAAAATTTACCACTGAGTATGGATACTCCATATTTAAATAAATATTTACAGATAAATATAATAGACGTATGGAAATGATAAATACTGCAAGAGAGCCGTCTTCTAGGAAGGAGGCGGCAAGGTAGGAATTTAATGTTAGCTTTGCTGTAAAGGCAGCTGAAGGTAGGCCTGGGGAGGTAGCCCAGTTGGCAGGCAGAATGCTCACCGAGCATGCGTGAAGCCCTGCGTTCAGTCCCTGGCAGCCTGCAGCCAGGGTGTAGGAGTGTGTCCCTTTCCTTGCTGGGACACCAACTCCCTGGCTCTCAGCTTTGAATCATGACTCTGACAAATGAAGCTAGGTAGTCTTATAGGAGTGGAAAGCTGGCACTTGTCCCAGGAGTCCGACTTGATGCTTACTGCCTTCAAAATACACCTTCCTTTAGCCTGGCTAGTGTCTAGAATTTAAAGCTCACCTTCCTTCCTGGTTAGTGTCTAGAATTTAAAGCTCACCCTCCTTCCTGGTTAGTGTCTAGAATTTAAAGCTCACCCTCCTTCCTGGTTAGTGTCTAGAATTTAAAGCTCACCTTCCTTTAGCTTGGCTAGTGCCTAGAATTTAAAGCTCACCTTCCTTCCTGGTTAGTGTCTAGAATTTAAAGCTCACCTTCCTTTAGCTTGGCTAGTGTCTAGAATTTAAAGCTCACCTTCCTTCCTGGTTAGTGTCTAGAATTTAAAGCTCACCTTCCTTCCTGGTTAGTGTCTAGAATTTAAAGCTCACCTTCCTTTAGCTTGGCTAGTGCCTAGAATTTAAAGCTCACCTTCCTTCCTTGTTAGTGTCTAGAATTTATAGCTCACCTTCCTTCCTGGTTAGTGTCTAGAATTTAAAGCTCACCTTCCTTCCTGGTTAGTATCTAGAATTTAAAGCTCACCTTCCTTCCTAGTTAGTGTCTAGAATTTAAAGCTCACCTTCCTTCCTGGTTAGTGTCTAGAATTTAAAGCTCACCCTCCTTCCTGGTTAGTGTCTAGAATTTAAAGCTCACCCTCCTTCCTGGTTAGTGTCTAGAATTTAAAACTCACCTTCCTTTAGCCTGGTTAGTGTCTAGAATTTAAAGCTCACCTTCTTTTAACCTGGTTAGTGTCTGGAATTTAAAGCTCACCTTCCTTTAGCCTGGTTAGTGTCTAGAATTTAAAACTCACCTTCCTTTAGCCTGGTTAGTATCTAGAATTTAAAGCTGGGGAATATAGGCATTGTTGACAGAAAGGTCCTTACTGGGGAGTGGGATTTGTGAACTCCCACACTGGTTTAGACAGGAACTCCATGAGGGTGACTGAGTGACCCTTTATTGTGGACCACAGTTTCCTACTTGTGAGGTGCTTAGCAGCATTCCTGCCTGATGCCTCTAGGTGACAGCCGGGCACACCCATCTGATGACCAGGAATGTGACCAGGAATGCGAGCTGACCCTCCCATGTCCACCCCAGTGTCACCTCAATAGTGCCTTCAGCGATTAGCATGCACCATTAATAACATGGTTGACTTTTGTGTCCCCCAGAACTTGGTTTCCAGTTTTCAGTGGCTGGTTTGGGGAAGAGCGGGGTGACAGGACAATGTGAGGGGCAGAGGGCTAGCTATGTGAGTAGCTGTTGGGGGCTGTGGACCCAGACCCTGAATTTCCTGTAAACAACTTGTTATGCTTGCAGTTGCTCTGAGCAAAACAACTTGTTTCCTGTGTTTGCAGCTGCTCTGAGACCGTGCAGGAGTTCCTGATGGCGGGGAGTGGTTTCTGGTGGGTTTGGCTGGGGCGTGGCTATCAGTTAAGAATCCATATATAAGCGGCTCTGGTACACAATACAGGGGGCATTCTTGTTTCAAGGATGACCCGGGTCTCTCTCCACGTGCGTTTGTGTGTTTAAATCTCCAGGTCCCTGGCCGGCTCGTGACTGGTTCTGTAGTGCAGGCTCCGCACTCCAGGCGTAGGACCGTAGTACACGTAGTAGTACGGACAGTACAAGTAGCGTGTTAACAGAGAACACCGGCGTTCATGGAAGTGTGCTCCTCAAGGAATGGCAGAGGCAGGTTAGGCCGGCCCCACTGTGTCTTAACCCAGTGAGAATGCGTTGCTGTCTGGGTCTCATCCTAGAGCCAAGGATTTGCTTAACTCTGGAGTGGCATGGGGACTTGTGTGTTCTGGATGTTCGTGTGTCTGATGCCCCACTCCCGGACTGACCATTTGAAATCTTTGCTCCCAACACTACGCACATTATTTACGTGAGAGAAATCTTATTAGCCCTCATCTTGCTAATGAGGAAGTTCAAGCAACTCAATCCAGATCACACCACACCAGGCAAGGCAGCCTCAAAAGGAGTTGGGATTTGTCCTCTGCCGAAGCCCCTCCTACCACCCCTCCCAAGAAAGGAATTGGGATTTGTCCCTTGCTGAAGCCCTCATAGGACCCCTCCCCCTAGAATCCTGCCATTTTTCCGGATCCCCAGTCAGCACCTACTTCTTACCCAGCTGGCTGAGGCCACTCTCCTATAAATAACACCTCCTCTGCACTGTCACTGCGACCTAGCAAGAAATGGTCATTTGCCTTCCTCACCCCTTCCCTGATGCTTCCTATAGAATCTTGGGAATGTCTGACACGCAGCCTCTTTTGGATACCAGTAGAGTGGCTGCTGGATGGAGTTCCTGCATAGCTTCAGGATGGAGCCCATGACCCTTCTCCAACTCCAGGGGCTAGGGACTGTATTAGTTACCCCATGAGAGCTCTGAGTTTGATGCTAGCTTGGTCAACATGGTGAATTCCAGGTTAGCCAGAAGTCATAGTGAGATCCTGTCTCTCAATTTCTTTTTCATGTTGTAATTGAGGACACTGCAGGTGGGCACCAAACCATGAAGTCTAACATATCTCCCTCTTGTGGAACTTCTTATTTAATTGAGTTACCTATGTATAAATCTGCACAGTTGACTTATACAGGTGTGGGCTGTCAGTCAGAGTAAGAATAGGCAGTGTTGAGTGAGCTGCTAAATTGAAATCTTGCCTGTTATTTCAAGTGCCTGTTGGTTTCTCTGTGGTGTTGACTGACAACTGATTATAATGTCTGCAACCCACCTCCGACTTTCATGCTTCAAAACACAGGGCTAATTCCATAAGAAATACTCATTTGGGTTAAAAAGCTTCACATGTTGTGATCGTCATTGACTGTTTTATAAACGTCCTCAGTAGAGCATATAATGACTGATTCTCCTCAGTTGTTTTCAATACAAAAGTAAATGCCTAACTCTTTTAGCTTAGCAAGAGTTTTAGTCTATTTTGGCTTATAAAACAAAATATGATAATTTGGGTGGCTTAGAAGCAACAGAAATTTATTTTTCACACTTCCGGAAACTAGGCAATTCAGTTCAGGGGTCATAGACAAGAGTCTTTTGCTATGTCCTTAGGTGGCAGGGATGAGGGACTTCTCTGAGGTCTTGTGTGTGTGGTGTGTGTGTGCTCACGTGCGTGTGTGCGTGTTTGTGTGTTGCAAGTGGAAGCTAAAGGTCAACAGTAAACAACTTTCTCAGCTGTCTCCATCTTACTGTTTTTGAGACAGGGTCTCATTGAGTTAGTCACCTGCCATCTGGGCTAGCTGGTGAGCTCCAGCAATCTTCACTGGGGTACAATTGTGTACTCTCTGGCTATGGGATCTCAGCTGAGGTCCTCATGATTGGCGTCTCCCAGCTCTGAGAGACATTCTCAAGGACTCCACTCTTGTGACCTACTTGACCTCCAAATGTCCCATCTCCAAATACCTTCACATTGGGGATTACATTTCAGTGTGTGGATTTTATGGATATACAGCCATTTATCCTAAAACAGTAGTTTTATCTGGACTTTGAAAAGCAAGGGACACCAGCAGAAAATCATTTAATAATAAAAAGAAGTGTGTGCACGTGTGTATGTGTGTGTACATGACTGTGTTTGGTTGGTTTTTATTGACAGACGTGCAAACCATGTAAAAATAGGATGATAGAAGGTACATTTATTGGAGTTAAGCCTTTGAGTCTTTTCATCCTAAGTAACAGGGTCAACACACCAATTGACCATCCATCACCCTGGAGATAAAATGAGCTGGTGAGATCTGTTACTAAACCTAGATACAGCCTTAGCATTCACATTACAGTCCGGCAGACAGATGTCACAAGATGCAGCCTCAGCTTTATGTCACAGTCCTGCAGACAGATGTCACAAGATGTAGCCTCAGCATTCACATCACAGTCCTGCAGAGAGATGTCACAAGATGCAGACTCAGTATTCACATCACAGTCCTGCAGACAGATGTCACAAGATGCAGACTCAGCATTACGTCACAGTCCTGCAGATAGAGGTCACAGTTAGCTAATTTGGAGCTGTCTTTCCTGATGGAGCCCTTGTTCTAGCATGCAGGTGATGTCACCAGCCTGGTTTTGGTACATACTTGGTTTCATTGCCTGAGGTTATATTGATCAGTTTGACATAATTGAAAGTACAGCGAGGTTGATTGAATGCTTTTAAATTAATCGTGCTTTTAAACAATATAGAAGACAAATAGAATTTGAAGTCATCTTGGAGCTGGGAGTGCAGCTAAGTATAAAGCACATGCTTACCCCGCACCAGGCCCTGGGGTCCGCACTCACTGTACAAAGTTAAAATAGATATTGGTGGTTTTCATAAGTGAACCATTGGACTGGGCGGCTTCATTTTACTTAATTTACCCAAGGGTGATGATGCAGGGGACCCTGGGGTCCCTTCTCTGAGTTCTTAGTTTTAATAATAAACTAAGAATGGATTTTAATGGGCGCGGGAGGACAATTTTTTAGAGTTTAAAAGAAAAACACCTCAGGGCAGATAATCTGTAAGTCTCAGCAGCTGCCTGGAGGAGGGGAATGGAAAGAAAAAGGAAAACATAGGCTGTTTAAGCCGGCTTGGATGTCAGACAAGTAGGCACATGGCAGGGGTAGGGGCTTTACAGAAGGAGCAAGGAAGCCAAAGTGTTAGAAGAAACATGGTTAGCTCTGGTTAGTCTCTAGAAGAAAGAGACAGAAACAAGGAAAAAGGAAAAGTTGTATGTTTCTCAGACAGGACTGAGAAGCACCTGGACCGCTTGGTCTGTAGGGCTGGGATTTCAGGGAAGGAAAAGATAGTCTCATTAAAATGATTCCACCTGCCTCTTTAGTGTGGTTTAGAGGAGCCCACCTTCCTGGCTCTGATTCCTTGGCCAGGAGATTGGCCTGGCCCAGGGGAGGGTTAGGTAGGTATCCAGGGCAGGCATTCTGTTCTCTTGATCAGAGGACCTAGGAGTCTTCATTGATACTCTCGACAATGATGCTTGGTCACATGACAGAAAAAGCCTTGCTACAGAATGTCAGCAGAAGAAAACAGATAGCCACTGGTGGAAAACAAGGCAAAACTAGAACCTAGAAAGATGCCAAGGTGGCTCCCACCGCCCCAAGGCTCAAATATGTAATGATAGACTGCTTGACCCATCTCTCACTCAGAACCACGGCTGCCACGTGTCTCCACATACCTAGTAGTCTAGCCCGCACTGTGGTGATGTTGGGCGCGGCCTTACATAATTCTTAGGTTCCATGTGGGGTGGTGTTTACCAGCATCTAAGTGTTAATGAGAGCCAGGCAATGTGTCATCGAATTCCACAAATGTATACATGCAATTATTTGAGAAAGACAGTTTCTAAGTGCTTCAGGGGATGAAATCATTTTGGATGGATAAATTGATGTTGAACCTGCCTTGTGGAGATGATTTTTTAATCCAGGGAAACAAAGGAAAAGTTTAATTGTGCACGAGGGTGTGTTGGTTTACAGAGGAGAGGCAAACAGAAGTAAGGTTGTATAGGTGGGTGTAAGCAGGCCCTCAGAGCGTGGCAGTTTAGAGCTGTGTTCCTGCCTGGAGCCCTGACAGGCAGATTCTGACATCTCAATAGCTAGTCAGCCAATGAGAAATGGGGAGCTTCTGGTTCAAGGAGACCTTGTCCCAAGGCAACAAGAGGGACGGCAATAAAGACAAACACCTGGCATTCTGCTCTGGCTTCTGCATGCCTGAGCCTGGATATGTGCGTACTCATGTTCATGTACCACACACACATGCACGCGCACACACACACACACACACACACACACACACACACACACACACATGCACGCACACACGGCAAACCAGAAATTAGCAAGATTTGAGTTGGCTGTTTATCAAGTCCAGAGGAAAATGAGGATGTCTCACTAAAGTTGTCTAATTACTAGAGAAAGTAAACTTTACTTTTCTTTTTTTTTTTGTTTTGTTTTTTTTTTTCGAGACAGGGTTTCTCTGTGGTTTTGGAGCCTGTCCTGGAACTAGCTCTTGTAGACCAGGCTGGTCTTTTACTTTTCTTCATATTCCTAAAAGATGGAACAAAAATGTTGGCTTAAGTCAAAATCACATAATTAAATTGTATGTAAGGAAAATCTCCTTATTAGTTAAAAATGATCAGAAAACCCTGCCAGGTTAGTACATTAGACAGTTGAAAATTGTGAACTAATAATGAAACTCTTCTCATTTTTAAAAAGAATTAAGTCTGGAGAGATGGCTGAGCTTATGAATTGCTCCTGAAGACCATTCTTCTTCCAGCTCCGGGGGTGTCTGGCATCTTGGCCCCACAAACACTCGAACTGCCATGCATACATGTACCTACATCACGATTATTTAAAAGCGTTTTTTTGTTGTGAAATTGTGTGTGTGTGTATCTGTCTGACTGTATGTGGGTAGGTATGTGCACAGGAGTGTAGATGCCCTCACAGGCCAGAAGAGGGCAACAGAGCCCCTGGAGCTGGAGTTAACAGGCAGTTGTGAGTTATAGTGCACTACCTGGGTGCTAGGAACTGATCTTGGCTCCTTTGGAAGAGCAGCAAGCATTCTTAACCACTGAGCTACCTTTCCAGCCCCTGTTTTCATTTGCTTTTTTTATTTATAGTTCCTGATTATCTTGGTGGGTATAAATTATGTATGAAAAACTGAAGCTGTGTTTATTTCTATAGTGGTGGGTCACCTGTAGGAGGTGGGTCATTTGTTCCATGAAAGCCACAAAGATCATCCATCAGTTCTTTCTCCTTTTCTCTGAATGGTTTGTGGCATTTCCCACTTCTGTTTCCTTTCTGAAGCTCTTGGTTAACCCCTCCCCCACCACACCCTCCAAAAATAAAGCAAGCAGTGGAATCAATGTCTAAGCAGGCTGTGCAGAGGAGATGGGCACATGAGGCATGCTCCTATGTTGAGAGAGAGGTTCCTGGGCCTGGGAGGAGAGAATCCTTTACTTGTGTTAGCATGGTAAGAAGCCGGTGATGTATGGATGGCCTGGTGACAGGCGGAACCTCAGGAAGGGTCCTTCCCGTTTCAGAGCAGTGTGAGGGAGCTTCCCTCACTTTCCTAGGTCAGATGCATGGTTTCCCAGCGCGTCTCCCTCCAAGTTCTGTTTGCTCCAGAGCTTAGATTAGCTTCAGAGGAATAT
This sequence comes from Microtus pennsylvanicus, assembly GCF_037038515.1. Lineage (NCBI taxonomy): Eukaryota > Metazoa > Chordata > Mammalia > Rodentia > Cricetidae > Microtus > Microtus pennsylvanicus. Next base: position 7,634,557 of record NC_134590.1, on the reverse strand, counting down.
CGACTGCTTGGATTCTTGCATTTCCAGAAGGCTCCTCTAGGAGTGGTATGCCCTTCCCTCCATAATTTCTTAGAGACAGTGGTGAACAGTATCAAGAGGATGGAGCAGCTTCTGGGATGATGTGAGTGTTCCTGAGCTCCTGGTACTCTGCAACCTGGACCAGCTCGCTTCTCCCGGGTCAGCCCTGATTCAGGGAACTCAGGTGACAACCTGGACCAGCTCGCTTCACCCAGGTCAGCCCTGATGCAGGGGACCCAGGTGACAATCTGGACCAGCTCACTTCACCCAGGTTTGCCCTGCAGCATCGGGATGCAGGGGACCCAGGTGATAATCTGGACCAGCTCACTTCACCCAGGTCAGCCCTGATGCAGGGGACCCAGGTGACAACCTGGACCAGCTCGCTTCACCCAGGTCAGCCCTGCAGCATCACGATACAGGGGACCCAGGTGACAAACCCTGACCCATTTCCATTTCAGTATATTGAGAAACCTACTGTGGTGAAGACAGCATCATGAGGGAGGGAGACTACAGGCCTTTAAAAACAAGATAAAGCGGGGCGATGGTGGCGCACGCCTTTAATCCCAGCACTTGGGAGGCAGAGGCAGGTGGATCTCTGTGAGATCGAGACCAGCCTGGTCCACAGAGCTAGTTCCAGGACAGGCTCCAAAGCCACAGAGAAACCCTGTCTCAAAAAACCAAAAAACAACAACAACAACAACAACAAACAAGATAACTTATTTGGCAATAGTGCAACGTGTATAGTAAGTACATGACATTATTTTTCAAGTCATAGGCTGTGATGATACCTCATTACAGCCAGTGACATTCTCTTGGTTTTCAGAGGAAGATTCTTAGGGCTTTGTACGTGCTGAACAGTTGTACCACTGAGGTACATTCTCAATTTCCTCTTTGGGGAATTTTGGAGGGAGAGAGATACTAAGAGATAAGAAACTGAAACTAGGGCTGGAGAGATGGCCCAGTGGTTAAGAGCACTGACTGCTCTTTCAAAGGACCTGGGTTCAATTCCCAGTATCCACATGGCAGCTCACAACCATCTGTGACTCTAGTTCTAGGGGATCCAACGTCCTCACACAGATATACATGCAGGCAAAACACCAATGCACATAAAATAAAATAAATTACTAAAAAATAATAAGAAATTGAGACTAGGTAAAGAGGATGCTGTTCTGGTTCCTTGATGGAATACATAATTCAAGTTATGAGCCATGGTGGTACATGCCTTCCATCCCTGTAACTGGGAGGCAGATCTATATGAGTTCAGGGCCAGCCTGGTCTACATAGACAATAGACACAGGCAGATCTATGTGAGTTCAGGGCCAGCCTGGTCTACATAGACACAGGCAGATCTATGTGAGTTCAGGGCCAGCCTGGTCTACATAGACACAGGCAGATCTATGTGAGTTCAGGGCCAGCCTGGTCTACATAGACACAGGCAGATCTATATGAGTTCAGGGCCAGCCTGGTCTACATAGACACAGGCAGATCTATGTGAGTTCAGGGCCAGCCTGGTCTACATAGACACAGGCAGATCTATGTGAGTTCAGGGCCAGCCTGGTCTACATAGACACAGGCAGATCTATATGAGTTCAGGGCCAGCCTGGTCTACATAGACACAGGCAGATCTATGTGAGTTCAGGGCCAGCCTGGTCTACATAGACACAGGCAGATCTATGTGAGTTCAGGGCCAGCCTGGTCTACATAGACCGAGTCTCAACACACACACCACATAACAAAATTTTTTTGCAAGGCGGAGCACACTCCCCCTTAAAATGTGGTATGGCTTTAGTCATGTTGGTACTGGCCAGTGTTTCATGTCATATCCCTTCCTCTTTCTGCCTCTCTGGTGACGCGGGCGCCATTCTGCTTAACTGACTAACTTCCTCATTTCTGCTGACTCACGCCAGTTCACATCAGCAGGTGTACTTGAGCTCAGGTATCTAAATAGGCGTGTCCCCGCAATCTCACTTATGGTGACCCCACCCACAGGATCTCTTAGCATCAGCGCACGCTGCTGGCAGGCTTTCAAATCATCCGCTGCCTGGTGAGGTCTCTATGCAATGATCACGGGTCCACTACCTCCTTTAGTCAAGCTCGGTCTAAGTTTTGAAACTTTGAAGTGGTATTTCAAGATTGATATGACTTTTTTTTTTTTAAACACAGGGTCTCACTCAGTGCTAGAGTGGTTTGGGCTCCATGGGAAGCTGGGCCTCCTCTTTCCAGTCCGTGTCCAGTGTGTTCCCTGTCCTTCAGTTCACCTAGAATGATTTCTCTTTGATTAGTTCTTCCTGGCCTGGAAATGTATGTATGTGGAGTCATGCTGCATGTTCTCTGTGTGCATTCCTTTCCCGCTCAGCAGGCGGTCTGGAGGCTTCCTTCTGTCGTGTGTGCATTCCTTTCCCGCTCAGCAGACGGTCTGGAGGCTTCCTTCTGTCGTGTGAGGCAGATTTTTAAAGGCCATTTTTGTGCTATATTCCTTTACACAGACACCGAGGGTTTGTTCATCTGTGGTCATATTGATTGACATTTGGTTTGGTTTTAGTTTTTTACCATTAGGAGCAGGGCTGCTGAGAACATTGTTGTACAGATACTCTGGTCAATCTTTTGGCTGTAGGATAAGCAACTAACTATTGTTCAGCTTTGTTAGAAAGTGCCAGTGGTCTCCTGAAGTGTTTGCACATACTCACCAAGTACTGCCAGGTGCTCCCCTCTGGATCCCGGCTTAGGCACAGACCACACCCAAACTTTTATTTCCAAGCACAGAGATACTTTTATTTTTTATTTTTTTCTGGTTTTTCGAGACAGGGTTTCTCTGTAGCTTTGGAGCCTGGCCTGGAAGTAGCTCTTGTAGATCAGGTTGGCCTCGAACTCACAGAGATCTTCCTGCCTCTGCCTCCCGAGTGCTGGGATTAGGCTGAGATCCTTTATTGAGCAAGGCAAAGAGACTGAGTGGCTGGGTCTGAATCAGAAATAGCACAAAGGGCTTTGCAAGTGTTAGCATGAAGGAAGGCAAAGGGGGAGGAGTCTGTGAATGAGCGAGCACGTGTTGGGAGGTTCTGATTGGGCATTTAATTAGTTTAATCTAAGGGCTGATTAGCAAGGGGAGAAAGGTAAAAGGTAGAATTCTCATTGCCCGGGTGCAGCACCGTGGTGTTGACATGGTCCAGTCTGCTGGAGCCCTTCAACTTATCCAAAGCATTTATTGAGAATTTGATACATTTGTTTCATCTGTCTTTTTTCTGGGTTTCTTTGTGGAATTATTTGTGCTTTGATTTGGATCAGGGCCCCAATCTTTCTGCCTCAGCCTCCAGAGTGCTGAGGTTATAGGTGTGAAGCATCCACCCTACTTGGCTTGTTGAACTGTTTTTAAAACTCAAATAAATTGTAGACTAAGCCTATAAATGACATTGAAAGTTTGGAATTTACAAATAGGTAGTAGTGTATTTTGGGGCTGGAGAGCTGACTCAGCATTCCCCATGTAGGAAGGAATCTAAAATTACAGTTCAGCTGCTTTTCCAGAGGACGAAGTTCAGTTCCCGGCACCCACGTCAGATGGTTCACGATAGTCTATGATTTGAGCTTTAGGGGACTGGACATCTTTTGCCCCCAAAGGTACCTACACACTCACGTGGCCTAGCACGCACAAATGCTGGGTTACCTTCTCAGCACCGTTAACTGGATATGGTGGCTCACATCTGTGACCTCTGATGTGGAGATCTGGAGGTAGGAGGATCAGAAAGTCGTGGCCATCAGCTACACAGCGACGTCATTCAAGGCCAGCCTGGGATATGAGACACTCTCTCAAACAAAATCAAGAAACGATAATCATAGCACTATTTTCATTATTACACTTAACTAAACTTATAACAATAAGAATATTTTAAAAAGTATTTGGGATAGTTCCAGGACAGGCTCCAAAGCCACAGAGAAACCCTGTCTCGAAAAACCAAAAAAAAAAAAAGTATTTGGGAAAGGCTGAAGTGAAGGAGTCGCTGTGAAATAAGCATAGATTACCTGACGGACACCCTGAAGCTATGACCTGACTAATGGCGCAGGGGATGCTTTGGAAGTGGAGAAACTGGGGCTTGGCCCTGTCGAGCTCTCGCTGAATCATTGTGAAGAAGGATGCGAGAAGCTGGACGGACAGGGGACCTGTTCTTTGCCTGTGTAGTTCGTTCGGTGATTCACATATCAAAGTCATAGCAATTAACAAGTGGGAGAATGAGGTGGACCGACGTTCAGATCCCAGCAGGATTTCTCCAGCTTTAACAGCCATGGTTATAATTGTTCTCTCAGTCTGTTTAAAATCAGGCTGATCATAGCTATGGCTCAGAAGGAAACTGGGTTTTCATAAGGAGGGACCTTATCAGGCCACATGCCATAGTATCCCCTCTCCTCCCTGCTCTACTTTCTGCGTAACTGGGGATGAAATAGGAGAACAGTATATGTAGGAAGAAGTCTGTCTTAGTTAAGACTTCAGTTGCTGTGAAGGGACACCATAACCTGGCAACTCTTAAAAATGGAATAGTTGGGGTGACAGCTTACAGTTCAGAGGTTCAGTCCATTATCATCATGGTGGGAAGCATGGCGGTGTACAGACAGACATGGTGCTGGCTGCTTCTTGGTCCTAAGGCAACAGGAAGTGGACCGTCTGTCACACTGAGCAAAGCTTGAGCGAAAGAGACCTCAAAGCCCACCGCCACAGTGACACACTTCCTTCAACAAGGCCACACCTTCTCAAAGTGCCACTCCCTTTGGGATTATGGGGTCAGTTACATTCAAACTACCACAGAGTCTAAAATTACAAATGCATATTTTGTTACCAAAGTGAACTTAATTAGCTTACATCCAAAGCAGTGGTTCTCAACCTTCTAATGCTGTGGCCCTTAATGCTGTTCCTCATGTTGTGGTGACCCCAACTATAAAATTACTTTTGTTGCTGCTTCATAACAGTAATTTTTGTACTGTTATGAATTGTACTATAAATATCTGTGTTTTCTGATGTTCATAGGTGACCCACATGAAAGGGCCATTCAGGGGCTGAGACCCACAGTTGAGAAACCAAGAAATGGAACTTGACCAATTCCCAGAATGTTCTCATGCTCCCCCCTTCCCCTGGAGAGTGTACACTTAATTTTAGATATTTACATATACAATATCCAAAAACAATATTAGAATAGATGATTGTCTACTCTTTTTTTTTTTTGGTTTTTCGAGGCAGGGTTTCTCTGTGGCTTTGGAGCCTGTCCTGGAACTAGCTTTGTAGACCAGGCTGGTCTCGAACTCACAGAGATCCGCCTGCCTCTGCCTCCCGAGTGCTGGGATTAAAGGCGTGCGCCACCATTGCCCAGCTTCCTTCCTTCCTTCCTTCCTTCCTTCCTTCCTTCCTTCCTTCCTTCCTTCCTTCCTTTCTTTCTTTCTTTCTTTCTTTCTTTCTTTCTTTCATCAAGACAGGGTTTCTCTGTGTAGCAGCTCTGGCTGTCCTGCTTCTGCCTCCTGAGTGCTGAATTTGAGGCGTGTGCCACCACCATCTGGCTGATTGCCTACTTTAAAAAATGTTTTTGAGACAGGGTCTCAGGTAACCCAGCCTTTTCTCACTCTAAAGCTGAGAATGCTGTTGAACTTCTGGCCTTCAACTCCCGAATCGCCGGGATTCCAGGGGTGTGCGCAGCTACTTCCGCTCTTTAATAAATTATTTTTATTTGCAGTTTTAGCTCTATGTGTATTCATGTTTTGCCTGCATGCATGCATGTTGGTGTACCATTTATGCCTGGTACCCAAGGAGGCAAGCAGACAGCATTGATCTTTGAGAATGGGGCTACAATGTGAGCCACCTAGGGGGTGCTGGGTGTCAGTTTGGGTCCTGTGGAGGAACAGCCACCTTTTAATCCCCGTTTGGACTTTTATACGATGCTGAGGATTGAGTCAAATGCTAGGCTATCACCCGGCTGACTGAGCTATGCCTTCAGTCCCACCTGCCTTCTTGATAGAGGATGATAGCTGAGTTGGCTTCTTGATTAATCAAGGTTTGGAACAATGGACTCCTGACCTTTGGAACGTTGATAGGTTAAGGCTCTACTTAAGTGTGTAATTACCATGTCCTCTTTGGATCTGCAGTAGGTCTGCTTCTTTTAATCGGTGGCTTAGGAAGTTCCATCTATAACGGAGGACGGGACGCGATTTCCAAAGGGGCAGGTATCCCAAAAGTTCACTCGGCTAATTTAGAGTTAACTGTGGAGGAGGTGGTTTTGACTCCCGCGTCCGTTTCTGCAGGCCAAGGCAGAGGGCCACAGGGCACCTTGTGCAATTAATCTCTTGCATTAGACCAAGAGCTAGCTCTTAATTTTCATTTTTAACCAAGCATGGTCTATGTTGGCTCAGCCTGAGCATTTTGTGTAAGGACAAAGTTCAAATATTCATGGCTTTATTTTCTTAAACTGAATTGTAAAACTAAAGGAAAATGTCTTAGAGTCCGTGTTTGCTCACTTAAGTGTGGGGTCTGAAAGATCAAGATTGGTCTGTTTAAAAACAACTAGACTCTCTTTAAAAATCATTGTTATTGTTTTATGTGTATGGGTGTTTTACCTGTGTGTACGCCTGTGCACTGTGTGTACACCTTGTGCCCTTGGAGGCCAGAAGAGTGTGTCACAGCCCCTGGGACTGGAGTTTATAGAGACATTTGTAAGCTGCCTCTGTGAAGGAAACCTGGTTTCTCTGGTAGAGGAGCCGGTGTTCTTAGCCACTGAGCCATCTCTCCAACTCCTGTTCTTTATGATAGTGTAAGAATTGTGCCTATATTAATTTGATGTGTGCGTGTGATAAATTTTAGTCTCCTTCCAGACATTTTTTAGTGCTCAAAAAAGTATTTTTACTTTTTTTTCTAACCTCCAATTTGACGCCTGACTCATGGTTTTCGCTGTATATTGATTATGTTAGTTATTTTCTTCCTGTGGTTTTCGCTGTATATTGATTATGTTAGTTATTTTTTCCTGTCAGAAGTTTATAATTTGGCAGATTGGATGCATAGTTCGACCTGCAGTAGTTACTGTATCTCAGAAAGAAAACGTTTTGAGTAGTGGCTTCTCATAGGGCCTAGTTTATAAATCCATCTTCAGGTATTGTGTGTCTAGTGATCTCAGATATTTTTTTCATTTTCCTGTTGTGGTTTTTATCATATTTATGCCCAGCACCATGTTTAATAAATAAAACAATATCTTGAGATGTAGGAAGCTTAGTATATTTAAGGCAGCTAAAAGATTTGACATGTAAATGTGATGTAGGAGCTTGGGTTGAATATTGGATCAGGAAAAAAGTTGTCTTAAAGGACAGTAGTGACAGATTGAATCAGGTAGATCAGACACCAGCATTGCTTTGTGCCAACCTCTTCTTAAAGCACAGTTGTGCAGATTGAATCAGGTAGATCAGACACCAGCATTGCTTTGTGCCAACCTCTTCTTAAAGCACAGTTGTGCAGATTGAATCAGGTAGATCAGACACCAGCATTGCTTTGTGCCAACCTCTTCTTAAAGCACAGTTGTGCAGATTGAATCAGGTAGATCAGACACCAGCATTGCTTTGTGCCAACCTCTTCTTAAAGCACAGTTGTGCAGATTGAATCAGGTAGATCAGACACCAGCATTGCTTTGTGCCAACCTCTTCTTAAAGCACAGTGGTGACAGATTGAATCAGGTAGATCAGACACCAGCATTGCTTTGGTGCCAACCTCTTCGCTTTTGATACTTTTGTTCTGGTTAAGTACCCCGAGGAAATGTCTGTGGAGAGATAAAGAACACTGTGTGCACAGTTTCTTCTAAGTGGACCAGAAAAATATTTTCATGCGTAGAGATGGAATAACAAAGTAAATGTGGTGAAATGAAGGCAATTAGCATATCTGGGCGGGATGACCCATGCTTGTAGCCTTTCTGTGCATTTGGTATTGTGTAAAAGATATCTGAGTGGAATTCCCGAGTCCTGCTCTCTGAATGTTTGCCTCTACTCCACGGTGCTGAATTGCTTTCCAGTTCAGTTTTACTAATTTGTGGGTCACTCGATGTGACCGTGTTGTTGTGGCGCAGTGAAGCCGAGCATCTTTTCTGAGAGTCGAGTCATGACAGGCTTTCTCCTGCTGTGTTCTTAGTCGTCCTTACTGAGCTTTGCAGTTCATTCTTCTGCTGGCTTTTTGTGTCTTAGTATATGATAGAAGTCTTCTTTGTCCATCCCGTGGCGTTGCAGCTGTCCACACATTTTTGAAAGATACTTAACTAAAAATACAGAACTGCATTCCATTTGATTGGAGTTGCAGGGCACAGGCTAGGTCCCAGGTGGGTGGGGCTGGCAAGCCGCAGTGTAGGCAGCGTTCTTCCACCTTAGCTCAGTTATGTAATCAACCCGGAGTTGCATTCTCTCATCTCTGGCCTTTCAGAGAAAGGATATTTCTAGAAGGTCTATCTTCTGTCCCTGATGTATTTTATTCAGAGATTTACTGACAAGCTTTGCCTTCTAACCTTTGTAGATGTTTAAGAAAGATATAGATTGCTAAATAATGAAACAGTTGCATTGCTGAGTATCAGCCAGTACTTGGATAGAGTGAGTACTCTGCCTTAGGGCATTGCAGAACCTGTGGAGCAAGAGGGTAACTTGGTGGGGACACAGTCTTGGGCCATCCACTGGAAGTAATTAAAAGCAAGAAAGATTTGACCTAACTTAAAAAAAAAAACCAATCTAATAAGCATTCAAGAGCATGCTTTATTACTCTGATTATTTTGATTAACTTCTTTTGTTGTTATAATTAAGTTATTAGATAAAACAATTAGGCCAAAGCACACATATCCTCTCACTCTCTTAGTCCTTAGTCCTGTAAGAAAACTAAAGATGTCCAACTTCTTCATTATATAAAAGTCACCCACCCACCATGGAGCTGGTGCCTGACATAAATACAACCTGATTTTCAATTTCAAGTCAAGTTTTCTTTCTCTTCTGCTGTGTCCTGAACCCAGAACAGCTGGGACTTGACATGACTGCGGTTGTGAAGGCACGAAGAACAGACAGACAGACACACAGACAGATGTGCAGAAAGCTCACTGTACTCGCTCTGATGGAGTGAACTTACTTGGCAACAACAGCTTAGAACCTTAGGGCATCCATTCTGTACAACACAGGGAGGAGTTAGCTAGTCTTGGTAGGAAGCGTCTATAGGCGAGCAGTATACCTGAGCAGTCTCAGGTTTTAGCTGTCTGGCAGGAAGCTGTGGTTGCCAGTGTGGCCAATCACACAATAGTTCTCAACCTTCCTAATGCTGTGATTCTTTAATACATTTCCTCATGTGGTGGTGACTGCCAATCATAAAATTATTTCACTGCGGCTTCATGACTGTAATTTTGCTACTGTTATGAATAGTAATGTTAATATCTGGTCCGTAGGGATTGTGACCCACAGGTTGGGAATCTCTGGGATAGAGGGCAGTTTTGCCATTCTCTGAGCATCACTCCAGGAAGGCTTCACCAGTGTCTGTGGGTGTGAGGCCGTTGGTGTTCTTGAGAGCAATAGACATCCACTCAGGACTTCATCGATTCCTTACACATCCACTCAGGACTTCTTCCACTTAGGACTTCTTGGGCCCTCTACAAGGGTCGCCCAGTGCATCATGCTGTTATTCCTTTAGAACATCAAAAAGAAGAGAGAAAGAAACATTCCTTCTCTGGTAAATTTGGCTTTGAAAACCTTTTGAATTACTTTTTTACAGAAAATAGTTTCAGTGGAGAAGAAAACCTAATACTGTTACCCAAAGAGCATGTTTTCTTCCATAAACGTATTTCATGGCTTTAAATTGGTTTAAAGTCCCATCTCTTTTCACTTGATACTGGAACCTTGTTAACAGTGGTGCTGTGTATCACTGGGTAAGGTGCTACCGTGAACATCTTCCCTGTGTTCTTAGGGAACATTTTAGGAACGGGATTACCAATCCTGGGTAAAGTGCTGCAGTGAATGTCTTCCCTGTGTCTCTTAGGGAGGAACATTTTAGGAGTGGAATTACCAATCCCCAGCAGAACTCTTTTAGTCCTTTCCTGGGGAGTCACTTTAAGACTGGCCACAGGTCCTTCCACTTTACACAGGGGATTTAAGGGTAGCAGTCACCATTTCTGTCACCAAATTTTATCGCAACATCAAAGTGTCTGTTTACTAATGCAGTTATGCCTATCAATCCAGATACGCTTTGCATATTTTCCTGAAACACAGCTACTTCTATCAATCCAGATGTGCTTTGCTTATTTTTCTGAAACACCTTCTGGTTTCCTTTTTGTTTTGTGACAGGGTCTCATGATGAAGCTCTGGCTGGAATTCTCTAAGTAGACCAGGCTAGCTTCAAACTCATACAGATCTGTCTACTTAGCTTCAAACTCATACAGATCTGTCTACTTCTGCTTCTTGAGTGCCTATATGAAAGACGTCTGCCACCATGTCTGGCTGTATTTTCCTTATTAAATATTTTTGGCAGTTCCGAGGATTAAACTCAGGGCCTTGTGCATACTAGGCCAGCATTCTGTCACCACATAGACCCCAGTCTCTTATGAAGTAACTTTTATGAAGTCACTGGGTGGAGGTCGCTCTGTGAAGATGCTGTGGTCTCACCTCTTCCCATCATGCGCTAACATCTTTGCATCGCCCACGTCACTCGTGACACTCCCTGAGCTTGTTTTCTGTGTTCTGTGCAGTTAACATCGCCCCTTTGCTCCTATGGCGTTTTCTCATGTCTGATACTTTCTTTTTAAGGTATTATCCAAAGAGATGAGTCACCCATGGAGAAAGGGCTCTCCGGTCTTCGAGGACGGGACTTCGAGCTCTCCGATGTGTTTTACTTCTCCAAAAAGGGATTGGAAGCCATTGTAGAAGATGAGGTGACCCAGAGGTTCTCCTCTGAGGAGCTAGTGTCATGGAACCTCCTCACGAGAACCAATGTCAACTTCCAGTACATCAGTCCAAAGCTCACTATGGTGTGGGTGCTGGGTGTCCTAATACGCTATTGCTTTCTCCTGCCTCTGAGGTAAGTTTCCTGCCTGGTTTTATGGGTCCATCCAGTCCAGCCTCCCTCTTCATGATGTGTGTAATGGCTGCTTAAGTGTTTGTATGTGTATGTGCGTGTTCCTTTGTGTCCTAATACTGTGGATTAGACGGTCTTTTGGGAATTGTTGCAGCTGTGGTAAACGGTGAAATTCAGAACTACGTATATACTATTACCAGAACTGGAACCTGTCGGGCCAGCCTCGACAAAAATACCTCTTGCCAGGGTAGGGGTGTGGGAATTTAGAAATATAAGTAAAGACTATGATGATGCATGAAAAAATAATAAAACAGAAACCGTAGAACAGTACCGGGAGGGCATCCCAGTGAATACAGAAATTGTCTGAGGTTAATTATCCACACGCTTTTATACCCCACTGCTTTTATACTCCAATATGAAACGGGGAAGAAGGCAACCGAAGCCTTCTTTAACATGATACAAAGGACAACTCCAACAGTTCATTGCTTTAACACTTGGAGACATCAAGTCATTAGCATTCTGTTATTTAGGCAGTGAAGCCACTCTAGACCAAGTATCCTGAAGAGATCCACTCCCCAGGTGACCTCCTATTACAGAAGAAGGAGCAGAAGCACATTTGTATATCCTGACCATCTGTCAGGATGGAATGGATCCACCTGTGTGAGCCACCTTCATGTCAAAAGACCAAGTAACCACATCCTGAGTCAGGATGTGGAGCTACACTGTTGTCAACAATTTTGAGCCACCTTTAAACTCTCTGACCATCAGACAAGGTGGATATAGGCTCACATTTTGGGGCCTCCACCGGAACCTTAATTCTTTGCTTCCAAAGTGGGGTCCAAGTATTCTGGGGATGCACAAGACTGTCTTCTGACATTTGAGAAGGAAATACTAGAGCTTTTTGGTTTTTTGTTTATTTGTTTTTGTTTTGAGACAGAATTTCTGTGTAACAGTTTTGGTTGTCCCGAAACTCACTCTGTAGATTGGCTGGCCTCGAACTTACTGATACCTGCCTGCCTCTGCCTCCCAACAGCTGGGATTAAAGATGTATGCCTCTACTGCCAGGCAATACTAGAGCTTTTCAATTTTGTTTTGCTTATTTGATGCTTTTTGAGGCAAGGTCTCATGAAGCCCAAATGGCCCTGAACTTGCTAAACAACCTGGAATAGTCTTGAGCCCCTGATTCTTTTGCCTTGGCCTCCCAAGTGCTGAGATTACCAGTCTGTGTCCCCATAGAGCTTCTATTTCTGAGAACCCACCATCTTTTTATCTTCCTCGCAAAATGAATCATAGAACGATCTATAGAGTCATGTTGGAATCCATATTTACCAGACCTTCCTATCACTGTACCATACTCCATAATGCTCTGTCTCCAAAGTTAAAATAGTTTCCGTGTTTAGGAGGCTGTGAGGGAATTCTTCAGGCTGTGTCCCTAACGTCTGGCAAGTGCTTACAGTAGCCTTCTCTTCTCTTTCAGGGTTACTCTGGCTTTCATTGGGATCAATTTGATGATTATAGGAACTACGGTGGTTGGACAGCTCCCAGACAGCAGGTGTGTCTCTTTCCTCCTCGCCTCACATAGGACTGCCCTCTCTCCCTAGCTGTGCCCACTAAGCGAGAATTGGGATAGTCTGTCAGTTTTGCATTAATGTTATGGTCTCAAACCACTTGTGAGCATTCTTACCGAATTCATCTTTCATGGTCTTTATTTGATTTCTTTTTTTTTTTTTAATCGGTTCAAACCGAAAGTAGATTTTTCCAAGGGGAAAGGAAAAAAGGAAGTGAGACTGAGGAACCCTGAGGAAAAAACAAAGTCTTTGACCCTGGCAACCTGGGAGGTCCAGACCCAAAAAACTTCAGCTGGCCTTTTAGGACTTTATTTTAATCTGGCGGGGTGGGGGTTACTTCATACTGGAATTTTGTTTAATTCTCCTGATGTACTTTGGGCCTTTAATAGACAACACAGGAACGAGATGGCAAGAATCACTCTTTGGCGCAACAGAACCCAGGCTGCTGTGAGCAGCGCATTGAAGCTTTTATTGTGTTTCTTAGGAGTACCCAGGACAAGATAATAAAACGGTTTCTTTTTCTTTCAGACTCAAAAACTGGCTGAGCGAACTGGTGCATCTGACCTGCTCTAGGATCTGTGTTCGGTCCCTGTCTGGAACCATCCGTTATCATAACAAGTGCGTGTAGGCCATGGCTGCGGGCTTCAGACAGATCCAGCGGGAAGGGAGGGGGTGGGGGTGATGAGAGCTGGAAGGTGGTCGGGGAGGCAGCAGTGGGTTCTGGGAACTTCTGTATTCCTCATTGCTGTGTTTTCAGAAGGAATACAAAAATTAACACTGAGCAGAAGGAATACAAAAATTAACACTAAGCACGTAGACGGGCATGTGCTGAGGTGTGACCGTCTTGTAGGTTATTCCTGGGGGGTGGGCACTGCTATCTCACGGGAGAGATGAATTGTGGGAACTCTGGGTCTGGTTGCCCAGGGTGGCGCAGGCTCAAAGTCAGATTCTGAGCTGGGTCAGTCTATTTTGAAGATGCTGCTGCTGGCAGTCCTGGGGTATGGTTGAGTCTGAGGCCTGTTTTCCACACTTAGTCTTGCTGTTTCTAAAATTCTCTACCTGGTTCCTATGATGGAATACTTTATTCTGCTCTCTTTACCCACAATCAGAGAATACAAGTAGCTAGGGGAAAAGCATCAACTAAACTAAAGTGATTGCTTTTGAATTACTTTTCTCATAATTCAATGTTATTTTTAAAAAGCTTTGTTATTATTTACTATTATCATTCTTTTTGAGACAAGACCTTGCTACATAACCCTGGTTGTCTTGGAACTCATTAAAGTAGCACAGGCTAGCTTCCAACTTGTGGCTGTCCTCTTGCCTTGGTCTCCTAAGTGCTGGGATAACAGATACAAGCCACCCACCCTGCCTGGCAGCATCGTAATTGTAGGAATTCTAGAACAAGCTCTTCCCAGCCTGACTGGTCTCGTTTACAGGCAGAAACATGTTGTCATTTGGTTTGACCAGGTGTTAATCAACAAAGGGCTCCTTAAAGTTTTTAAACTGGTTGAGTGTGGTGGACCACAAGGTAATCTTAATGTCTGGGAGGCTGAGGCAAGAGAATCAGATGTTCAAGGCCAGTCTCAGCTACACAGTCTGTTTGAGGCCAGCCTGGGCTACAAGAGACCCTGTCTCAACAACATAATAGCATATTATACTCAGGGCAATCAACATAAATCAAAATAGTTGTGATTTAATAAAGCAAATTATAAATTACAAAAAGAATGTCATGGTCCCTCACACAGCTCATCGTAATACACGGGGTAATGTTTTAAAGATGGACCCATATAGTAAGTCTTTTTTTTTCGAGACAGGGTTTCTCTGTAGTTCCAGGGTGCCTGTCCTGGAACTATCTCTTGTAGACCAGGCTGGCCTTGAACTCACAGAGATCTGCCTGCCTCTGCCTCCCAAGTGCTGGGAGCATATGGCGAGTCTTTACATGCTGCCCTGTAAAAACCAAGTGTGTTCTTATGGCTGTTATAATTGTTATAATTTCAGGCAGTACAGACCCCAGAAGGGCGGCATTTGTGTTGCCAATCACACTTCTCCCATCGATGTCTTAATCCTGACAACGGATGGATGCTATGCCATGGTAAGAGCGGCTCCTTGTAGTTCAGTTGTGTGTGTTTGTTGCATTGTAAACTAGAGCGCTGGTTGTTATTAGGGATTTGGCTGGGACCGAGCAGGATAGGCCTCACAGTGCATTTCCACAAGGAGCAAACGCTGTGGGAAGATAGCTGTAATAGGGAAGGTGGGAAAACTCCTTGACGGAACTTTGTAACGTTGATTTCATCTTGCTCTGAACATGCCAGCTGGTGTTTAGTATACCGTACAATGTTAAAGTCTTCCTCGCCAGAGTTTTACAGATCCAGCCAGCCAGTTAGTTCTCCTTTCAGAGAGATGAGTACAGTTCTTAAAAAATCTGTTTCTTTCATGAGGATCTGGAAAGAAAGGCAAAATACTTGTGCCTCAGCCTGGGTCTCAGGTTGCAAAGGAAACCAGCAGAAAATCCAATAACCATGAAGTCCATAGCAAAACCAGGTCTGCCGTACCTTCTGTTGCTCAAACAGTTGGTCTTGACATTTCCTCTGCTGGGTGAATCCCAGATGCTGACTCAAGCTTCCTCCTGCTCACGGGTCAGACGTGTCCTAAGGAGGTGTGGGCACAGGACGATTAGACAGATGAGTGTCCTGGGTTCTCCTCTTCTCACAGTGGAGGGTGTGGATGGAGGGTCAGGCTGTGAGGACATACGGTGGCTTTTGTTCACCAGTCAGTTCTCCAGATTGATACTGGTGGCCTAGGGTGCTTTTCTGGGAAAGCCTTTGAGGGGTACCTTACTGGTGTGTGTGTTCTGAGTGAGTGGGGAGTGCCGTCCTGCACACTGGTTTGCACGGTGCCAGCATGTACACTCTCCGTGGGTTGTATGATCAACAAGGCCTCTGTAAAGATTCTCACTTGCTGCTACGTTTGCTTTCCTAAGATTGTAATCTCAGTGGATTCCGACATGTTCCCGTGGTAGAATACTTGTCTGGGATCTAGCCCCAGCACCATCAGAAAAGAAATAAAAATGTCTCAAATAAAAGTACAACCTAGCACTCAGAAGGGAGAGGCAGGAGGATAGCTGTGAATTTGAGGCCAGCCTGGACTACATAGCAAGTTCCAGGCCAGTCAGAGCTACACAAGAGAGACTCTGACATACCCCCATTTCTCTGCCAAAGTAAATAAATAGTGAAATAAAATCTTCAAAACATGTAACTCTTAGACAAGTACTTTTTAATTAGTGATGGTTATATACTTTGAAAAATGAAAAGAAACTGGAGAAAACACACATGTGTCATACAAACACAATTTTGTATATAATTTCAGTCTTTAGGCATCCTTCCTAAAGCCCACCCAAGGCAGCCCTCAGAGCCCCAGAACATGCTTGGGCATCCGTACCAGCCTTCCATGTGTGTGACATACCTACTTCATCCACTGTATCTGATTTTGTCTGTGATGCAGTTAGGTCAGGCCTGGGATTTCATCGTAGGAGAAGCAGAGGCCTAGGCAGCTGAGCTGCCTCTCTCAGGTCCACCTTGTGCTGACCTGCTAACAGAGTACTGCAGATGGGGTAATTTATGAGGAACAGGAGTTACTGGCTCACTCTGTAGGATGAGGAGTCTAAAGTCAGGATGTCTAGTGAGGATTTGACTGTCAGAAAGAAGGCGTGGAGTTACAAAAGGAGGTCTGCTCCCAAGAGCACCCCACTTTGAAAAGATATTTATTTTCATTTTTTACATGTGATTGTCTTGCCTGTAAGTATGTCTCTCTGTGCATCATGTGTACATCTTATTTCTTCTTGAAGGGTTAAAAAAGGCAAATGTATCATTTCATTTTTTATTTCACCCCAGAGACAACATTTTTATCTGTTTTTGCTTTTGTCATTTAACACCATTGTCTGGAAAAAAGCATCACTCCTTATCTGCCCTAGAGGTCAGCCTTGTCCTTTGCTCAACTGCATCATATTCTGCTGTACATGTGCGTGTATATGCACACACGCACACACACGTATTCACTGTATATGTGCGCGTGTATGCACACACACATATTCTACCGTATATATGCATGTGTATGCACACACACATATTCTACCATATATATGCATATGTATGCACACATACACACACACACCCCTCCACTACCATTACATTATTGACACTATTGTTCATGCATTTCAACATTTATGTATCTTTCAATATTTTGCAACAATAAGCAATACTATATCTCATAATCTTTTGAGCATGTATTTTCATTGTGCCGATATATTTTAGAAGAGTAACGATTAAAATGGAGGATAATTGACTATGTCATCTTGACAGCTGTTAGATGTCCTCACTCCTTCCCCAAAGCCTTGTGTGGTATCAGGCACTAAGTCCTTGCCGTTTGGGTACATTTGAAATCATAGCTCAGTGTGGCTTTGACTTGCATTTCTGTGATCTTGATGAAGTTGAGGGATCTCTGTTTTTAGAGTTGTAAGCCAGTCCATGGAGTGAAGTGACTTTAACATCCAGGGCACTGCTAAAGAACACATTTTGGCTTGCATTTGGCTTCGCAAATCTGTTGACTAGATTTGGGACTTACCTGTCAGTAAAAGGCAGCCAGTCTTTTCTCTGAGTGGGAAACAGCATTTTCCTCTCTTGAAAAGACTCCTTGCATCTTGTGGGTGGCTGTACCTTTATGTTTTTCTGTTTCTCCTGATACTTCTAGGTTGGACAGGTTCATGGTGGGTTGATGGGAATCCTTCAGAGAGCCATGGTGAAGGCTTGTCCACACGTCTGGTTTGAGCGCTCAGAGATGAGGGACCGACACCTGGTCACTAAGAGGTAAGCAGTACAGTTTCTTGGCCTTCACCGGAGGAACAGAGAAGCTGATTGACTTGGGTCTTTTGACCAAAAGGAAATAAATATTAAGATGGAACAAAATCATGCAAAGCTCTATTTTTCTGGAGTCATTGATAGGGTTGACGTAATAATTCTGTAGTCAGGGGGGACATATGGCTGCATATTATAACCAGACTGGAAAGCTCAGATGTCTGTTTTGCTATGACTTGAGTACAATCATTGAACTGTTAAAAGTTTAAAATTTCAAAAATTTATTTGCTGAATAAATGATTGTTTCTGCTGAGTGGCCCCGGGCCGTTAGAATCTAGTTACCAGAGAGCTGATGATCACCGCTGTATCTTTCTGTCACTGTCGCAAAATACACAAGAATCAACACAATAGGGGAATGGGTTTATTTTGATCCCTGGTGTTTGGGTAGTCAGTGTGTGGTCCCTTGGCTCTGGTGCTTGGGTCTGTGACCACACAATAAACTGAAATTTGGCAGAGGAAAGCCGATCACTTCATGGGGACAGGGAAACGAGAGAGAGTAGAGGGACCAGGGTCTCAGTCTTCCCAACAAGGGCAGGTACCCAGTGACCAACGTCTTTCTTCTAACCCCATCTCCTAAAGACTCCATCAGCCCTCAGCAGTGCCACAGGTGGCAGCTGAACCATGAACACATGGCTGTAGAGAGTATACCCAGCTACAGCAGATCTTTACGGAAAGAGAGATGAACCCACCAGGAAGAAAGCTAAGGAAAAGCTTTCCCTGAAGAGGCTGTGCTTACTGCTTTTAGACATGCAGGGGTGGCCTGTGTTCCTAATGCAAACCCTTTCCTCTCTGTGGAGCCCAGGCTAGACTTACTTGTGCCAGCCTCCTGTCTCACCTTCCTGAATACTGGGATTCCCATTCCTGGTTTACGGTGTTTGACTCAATAGGAAAGCTCATCCTGATTCATTTGAGGGGTTACATATTTAATGGCCATAATGCAGACAGATCAAGCGTGATCGGACTTCCCATTTTTTCCACACACGGACTTACCAACACATGGAGATAAGGCAGAACACTGATGGCACGTGGCTGTCTACGTCCCTTTTAAGAGCAGATGGAAGAGCTGGACTTGGCAATGCATACCTGTAGTCCCAGGACTTGGAGAGTGGAAACAGGAGGTCAGGAGTTGAAGCTCATTCTAGGTTACGCAGTGAGTTCAAGGCCAGCTGAAGCTAATGAGACTCTATCCCAAACACACTAGGCTAAAGTTAGCAAAACCCACTCACTTCAGAAAAAATGAAAGAGCCCCGATTTCCTTGTCCCCTTGCCCCTTATCTCTTTTTCTTTTGTCAGTTATTTCTTTCCTTATGACTTTTTTTCCTGTTAGCAGGATATGAAGAACAAGGACTCTCATCTCTTTGTCTCTCAATATTGACTCCTAGATCCTTTATTTTTTTCTTACAGATTAAAAGAACACATCGCTGATAAGAAAAAGCTGCCCATATTAATCTTCCCTGAAGGTAAGAGCAGAGACTGCCCACCAGTCTACAGCTGACGGCAGTAAGCCATCTGAGGGACTCTTTGGCACTCTTCGAGGAAGGGACGGGAGCCTTTTCTTTTCCTGCTTTCTGATGGGTCACAGAACCTAGTGATGTTTTTTTTCCTCTTCAAGACAGGGTTTCTCTGTGTAACAGTCCTGGCTGTCCTAGAACTCGATTTGTAGACTAGGTTGGCCTTGAACTCATAGAGATCCACTGGCCTCTACCTCCTGAGTGCTGGGATTAAAGGTGTGCACCATCACCTGATGCTTATTTGATTTGTAAAGTAATTTTTTTTACAGTGGTATTAAACAGCACGGTTTATGACTTTGTAGGTGTTATACTTGAAATGGATTGAAACTGTCAATCATTGTGATGGGGTTCATTGTGATAAGTGTTCAGTGGCAAAGTGAAAGTTTGCTGTTAAAATTACTCCAAACTTTTGAATTGTTTTTGAAGCAAGAGTTGACTTTCAAAGTAGCAGTAAAGTATCTGCAGTTTTGACCTCCAGATACATGCACCCATGTGAAAATTGTAACAATCTCTAAAGAAATTCCTTTTAAAATTTATTTTTATAAAGTGACTTGTAGGCCGAGACTGCCCATTCGTTTCTCGGTTGCCCAGACCCAAATAATCACACAGAAACTATATTAATCACAGCACTGTTTGGCCAACAGCTCAAGTGTGTTTCTAGCTAGCTCTTATATCTTAAATTAACCCATTTCTGTTAATGTATGTTTTACCATGAGGTTCATGGTTTACTAGTAATATTCTGGGCATCTGTCTCCTTCGGCAGTTAAATGGCAGCTCCATGTTGACTCCTCCTACTCTCTTTCTATGCCTCTGCTCAGATTTCCCACCTGGCTTTACTCTGCTAAGCCATTGGCCAAAACAGCTTTATTCGTTAACCAATCAAAGCAACAATAAAATATAAAATAAAAGGAATTCCTCACTTCCTCTGCCAGGTACCTGCATCAACAATACTTCCGTCATGATGTTTAAGAAAGGAAGCTTTGAAATCGGAGGGACCATCTATCCAGTGGCAATGAAGGTAGAATTCAGAGTTTCAAATGGGGAGCCTTTCATTGTTAGCTTTATTTGATATCGTTACAAAAGCTTTATTTGATATCATTACAAATTTAAAACATGCAAGAATGAAGAACGCTTGTATATTCAATTTCTTTGGATCTTTATAGTATACATTTTGAGCGTAGTCTTTCTAGATAGAAAATCAACAATTGATAGACAGGCGATAGAAACATGCATAGATAACTGGTAGGCGATATATAGATGCTCAGATAGTAGGTAGATACTTAGAGACAGAGATAGGAAGATGCATAGATACAGAAAGATAGATAGTTGGCCAAACGGGCAGACAGGATGACTATGCAGCTGAGGTTGTATTAATACTAATACAAATATTATTGGCGGGCAAATATGATTGACTCCTGATTTTGCTGACTTTCTAATTAAGTGTGGGGTCACATATTTAGAAGTCATGTTAATAGCTTTCTTAGTGCAGCACTCTGGGCTCTGCTTAGCAAAGCAGTTGGCACTAATTGAAGGCATTAGTTGGGTTGACTTAGTTCTTGCTAAAAATTCTATCAAGGGAAGATGTCAGTTCTCTCAGGATCTGATAGGCTCATTTATCTTACCATTTGAGAAACTCTGATTTGGAAGAAGCCAGCATGGAATTCATGGCTGGGATGATTGTTCTCTTGCAGTACAACCCCCAGTTTGGTGACGCATTCTGGAACAGCAGTAAATACAACATGGTGAGCTACTTGCTTCGAATAATGACCAGCTGGGCCATCGTCTGCGATGTGTGGTACATGCCTCCCATGACCAGAGAGGTATTGCTTAGATCATGTCCAGTCTATGATGTTTTATTTAATCAGATAAAAGCAAGAAAACCTTTTCCTAAAGCCTTGGGTAGTTCCATTTCTCCCATCATGCTTTTCTTCAATCTCCCATCATAATTTTCTTCATTCTTAGCAAACGGGATGTTTCTTAGTAATGTATTTAGTGATACAAAAACAGATAAAAATGATGTTGAGACATTTTCAGGTGTTTCAAAACGTTGTACTCAAGAAGTGTAACCTTTTCATTTAACCAGGAAGGAGAAGATGCGGTTCAGTTTGCGAACAGGGTTAAATCTGCCATCGCTATACAAGGAGGACTGACGGAGCTGCCTTGGTAAGAGCCTCTCAGAAGCAATTGTCTTCTTCTGTAAAAATACATACACTTAACAAAATCGCACTGGTTAGCTACAGAGTTAGCAAAAAGTACGCAAGAAAAACTTCTCTCCCACTTTAGCCTGGGAGTCCAGGCTGGCTAAGAGCTTCGCCTTTATTCCTATACCCACCTTTACCTTATGGCCCAAGATAGAGGTTCTACCTTCAGCCAGTGAGCACAGAAAATGAATGACTGGGGGCCCTTGGAAAAGGACACGCCCATCTTCATAGGCACACAAACTGGAAATTGCACAAGTAACAAACTTGTATCTGTCTCCTGCAAGTCTCGGGGTAGCAGTGAGCTGCAAAGGAAACTGGATAATGTAGTCTTAGGTAGAAGTGAGAGTTCTTTTACTAAAGAAGAAGGGAGAGGGAGCCTGGATTTGGGGGCAGGGCTGTTTGTGTTTCTTTCTCACTGTTGCTGTATCAGAAAACTGAAGAATGGGAAGAAAGGAAGGAAGTGAGATATTTTGGTGATAGATAGCTATAGCTTTCTTTCTTTCTTTCTTTCTTTCTTTCTTTCTTTCTTTCTTTCTTTCTCTGATGAAGGATTAATGTAGGTGTGTGTGTTGGTCATCTTGGCTTGTCATAACATCATACCACACAGTGGTGTCTTCATGGAATTTGTTTGCTTTAAGTTCCGAAGGCTAGAGGTTTGAGCTTAGGGTGATCAGCTGGTTTCTGGTGCGGGTTCTTCCTTGGGTTTCAGAGGCTGCTTTCTTTGTTCAAGCACAGAGAGAGCAAACTCTCTAGTGTATCTTGTAATAAGAGCACTAACTCGCTATAAGGGCCCCACCCTTTTGACCTCGTCCAATCCTAATAAACTTACAGTCCTCATTGTCAGGTATTGTCACACTGGGAGTTTGGCCATATCTTCAAAGATGGGCTGGCTAGCATTTTATATTCCTTTATCCAATAGTAGGGAGTGTCACTGAAATATATTTTGCCCATTCACCTATCTTGAAATCAGTTAATTTATGCCTTCCCAGCCTATTTCTGTCTCCTGGCTCCTGGAGGCATCTATCTGCTCCAGTTTCTGTTGAGCATCCTGGCTCCAGGAGGCATCTATCTGCTCCAGTTTCTGTTGAGCGTCCTGGCTCCAGGAGGCATCCATCTGCTCCAGTTTCTGTTGGGCCTCCTGGCTCCTGGAGGCATCTATCTGCTCCAGTTTCTGTTGGGCGTCCTGGCTCCAGGAGGCATCCATCTGCTCCAGTTTCTGTTGGGCCTCCTGGCTCCTGGAGGCATCTATCTGCTCCAGTTTCTGTTGAGCGTCCTGGCTCCAGGAGGCATCCATCTGCTCCAGTTTCTGTTGGGCCTCCTGGCTCCTGGAGGCATCTATCTGCTCCAGTTTCTGTTGGGCCTCCTGGCTCCTGGAGGCATGTGTGAGCACAAGGCCCCATGTCTTCACTGGCAGAGCATCCTCCTATGTGTACCTCTCTGTCCGCAGGGATGGAGGACTGAAGAGAGCAAAGGTGAAGGACACCTTTAAGGAAGAGCAGCAGAAGAACTACAGCAAGATGATCGTGGGCAATGGCTCTCCCAGCCTGGACCTGGACTGAGCACCGTGGATAAGTGTGGCTTCCCAGAGCTGGCCTTCAGGAGAGACGTTTTATAGCCTTGTTTTGTTGTGCTGCTCTTAGCTTGTTTATTGTTAGTCTTTTCTACCGGATGACTGTCTCTACCTCTTCATGCCGGAGGCAGAACCTACAGGTGCCCTTTTCTGACATCTTGGTTAGACTATGAACTCAATGAGTTGTAAGGCTGCTTCTCAAGTGGAAACAGAGCCTGCCTTTTGTAAAATGATGCGTCGTTGATGATTGAATGAAATCTTTGTATGTAAAACGACATGCCATTGATGATTGAATGAAATCTTTGTGTGCAAAAAAGTGCTTCTAAAGTGTGCTTGGAGCTTATTAATAGGGTAATTCTCACAAACAACCCCAAACTCTGTAATTCGATTTCCTTCTCCCTTCAATCTCCTTTATTATTATTTTGAGACAGGGTGTTATTTATATAGCCCAGACTAGCTTCAAACTCACACAGTCAAGACTGGCAGGGAACTATTGACTGTTCCTGGCTTCACTTCCCAAGTGCTAGGGTTCCAGGCATGTGCCACCTGGCCTAGCTGTTGACGTCAGTATCATGTGTGAAATCTCACCACAGCTCATTCCTTATGGGCATAATTATGGTTGCATTCTGCCCTAAGAATGGAAGAAAAATGGAGGATTATTTTTAGGGAAAAGGGCAAATCTGTGGTCACCTGATCAGAAAGGAATTGAATGGGGTTTATTTTTTCCCTGTGTGTTGCAAGAGAGATGTTGATTATATTTATTTAAGAAACGTGTAGGAGCGCCGTTTGTTTGCCGTGGTTCCCACAACACGTTCAGTCCAGCAGCAGCGGGAAAAGCTTTTCTTGTTTGTGTGCTAAAGATCTCCTTTGTCTTAGGATTTTCTTCTTTTTGTTTGTAAAAGGGAAGGAGCCTTTAATAAACAATCACACTGTCCTCAGTAGGGAGCGAGTGAACGTGGAGCTTGCCTCCTGTGCCCCCACCAACCTCACTGTAGTGATTTAGTCCCAAACTTTCCCCGGCCTTTTAAGCAGAAAACTAAGTGGTATAATTACCTTTTGGAAACTGAGCCTTAATGTTTTTAAAGAGGAAACAAGCTTTCTTCGAGTCCAATAGCATGAGCAATATTTGATGATAGCAATGTATTTCCGCGGCGAGCTCTTGAGGCTGTTAGGAACCTCCAGACAAACTCAATACAGAAAGTGAACTGTCTTACTGACTATGAATAAATTTTATATTTTTAAATGGGTGTTGCGTTATTCTTCCTCCGTGTCTCCCTCTTTTCCTGTAGCAAGCAAGTGTTGTTTTGGTTTCAGCAACAGATTTTATTGGACATACACTGGCTAGTTTTATATCAACTGGACACAAGCTAGAGCAATCCGAAGAGAGAGCCTAAGCTGAGAAAATGTCTCCACGAGGTTGGGCTGTAGGCAAGCCTGTAGGCGTTTTCTTAATTAGTGATTAGTGGGGGGAGCCCAGCTCATCGTGTGTGGTGCCATCCCTGGGCTGTGATCCTGCCTTGTTAGATAGCAGACTGAACAAGTCAGTAAGGAGCACCCTCCATGGCCTCTGCTTCAGCTCCTGCCTCCAGGTCTGTACCTGCACTGCTTTGGATGATGGAGCTGTGAGTGATGTAAACCCTTCCCTCCCCAAGTTGCTTTTGGTCTTGGTGTTTCATCACAGCAAGAGTGACCTTGACTGAGACAGCCCAGGACGTCAGCCACCACTCTTTCTCACCTTGGTGTGCAGCCTGGCTATTTGGAATCTGGTCCTTGAATCTGTGAGAGCCCATTTAAAGGGATAGTAAAGGTCAGAGAAGGTCAGCCCAAGGTCGTGGGTGGGGTGAATACCCACTACAAACCCCCTCTAAAGCAGGCAGACTCAGGCCATCTTAGGAAATGTGATTGGTTAGATTGGCAGGCACTGTCAGTGCTCCTCTAGCTGATTAGATAGAGCCAAAGGACATCGTGACTCTACAGTCCTTTCTGGAGAAGCATGGAGCCTTAGGACTAACCCCAGGTGTGCCTTGTCTAACATCCATGAAAACGTCTAACATGGCACCTTGAAGTGGATTCTTTCTCCATAGAGATACGAGGCCAAGCAATGGACAAGGCAAAGCTGCATTCTCTCAAATACTTGGCACCATTGGTTAGCCAAATTTATGCAGAACTTTAGAGAAAGGGATGGATTCCTGGAGTCATTTTGTCTCATGTCCTAAGCAAAACTGTGGTTCTGAAGGAACAATCCCTGAAGCCACTTAACAACAGCACTGAAAATTCTGATAAAGGTCTGACCATTCAATCGGTGCCCGGTTTTAGCAACAGATGCAGCTAGGGCTGCCTGAATCAAAGACAGTTCCCACAAAAGTCAGGCGCCCACCACAGCCAGAAACACAGGTACTCACAGCACAGGAGTAGCTTCAGAGACTGGCGTGCTTTCTGATCATGGTCAGAGTCTGATCCGTTGACACGGTAAGGAAAAAGTCACAGCTTCTGCAGCTTCCCTCAGCTGCTCCCTGCCATGGGGGTCTCTGTGTCCTCTACGTGAAAACCTCCTGATCCGTGTGGCAGTTCACATCTTCCCACACCTTACTTTGTAAGTTCTTCAGGACACTGTTAATTTACAAATAGGTCAAGATGGAGGTCAGCTGGGGTGGATTGTCTCTCACACATGACACTCTGGTTTGATTTCCAAACACTGCATAGAGTTAGGTGTGGTGGCACAGAACTGTAATTCCAGTCTCTCTCTCTTTCTCTGTATGTGTGTGTGTGTGTGTGTGTGTGTGTGTGTGTGTGTGTGTCGGGTGGGGGAGAACAGGAAGAACATTGGTTCAAGGTCAACCTCAGCTGCCCAACAGCAAACTTGAGGCCAGCTTGGACTATAGACTGTAGAAGACCCTCTGTCCCAAAACAAAAATAAAAAGAAAACACAATAAAATCAGCAATGGGTCTAAAGGAACACTGTTGCTCTTAAAATAATGGTCAAATCCAGATTGAAAGACGGAACATTTCTTTCTTTCTTTCTTTTTTTTTTTTAATTTATAGCTCTCTCTTTCCAGAACTTGTGTTTCTCAGAAGAACTAAGCCATCCTAGAGGATAAAGGAAAATCACACGAATGCCTCCTTAGACCAGCAAGTGAGGCCAGGTGTGCTGGGGTATGCCTTTAATCCCAGCATTCAGGCAGCAGACACAGGAGGCTCTCCGTGAGGCCAGCCTGACCTAATAGCAAGTTCCAGGCTGGCTGGGGCAACACTGTGAGACTTAAAAAAAAAAAAAGAACCATAAAGAAACGAGACTAACAAGTGAATCTGGATCACTCAGGCCAAGGACTGAAAAAAGTCAGCCCCAGTTCAGAAGCCAGAGCCTGGAGTCAACTGCAGCCATGCCCTTGAAAATGGGATCTCAAAAAGCCACACAGCTAAGCAGGAAGAAGGTAGAGACCATCCATCCCCCTTCCAAACGTGAGCAAGACAAGAGGCTTGTGTCAAACTTTCAGGCTAAGTGACAGCAAAAGTAACCCCCCCCCCCAAACATTTAAAACTACTCGGCAACTAAAATTCATGAGAGGCTTAGAGCACAACATGGATTCATTTCAAAGACACGAGGAACAGGAAGTAGTGTGGCAGCCTGTGAAGAGAGCTGTCTTCAGGATGGTTCTGCTCAACCTGTCCTGGGCAGCTTGTTTATCTATCCTCTGTATTTATTATCATTTCTCTATATTATATACCTCTCTCTCTCTCTCTCTCTCCCTCTTCTATGCATCCATCTATCTCTCTTTTATATCTACTGTCCATCATCCATCCATCCATCCATCCATCACCTACCTATCATCTCTCAATCATCAGTCTTCTTTTCTTTTTCCCCTCCTTTTTTTTCTATCTCTATTTTAAAAGCGCAAGTTCTCTCCTCTAACTATTTCCAGTCCAACACTGCAGGGTAGGTACACTTTAGTTTTCCTACCTTTCTGTATTGTACATCTCTCTTCCAGGGAGGAATGAATCTGTTTCCTACCCCCGATATTTACTCACTGCTAATCCATCCCATTGCCCTTGCCACCCTCCCCCACTTAGGCATCTTTCTCTCTTCACTCTGTGTCTGCTTCTACCGGATCCTCTTCCACGAGAGTCCACTTCAGGAGAGGCAGATCATAGGTGCTTGAGTCCCCATTCAAGACTGGCTCGTCTCAGTCAGGATTTCCTTATATCCCAATGCAGGTCCTTTACCTCCAGTGCCCGGGTAAGTCCTTCTCTGTGGATCTTCCCTGACTCAGGCCTGCCAACTTTGCTGATCTGCCATAGCCTTCCTACCACCAGGGTGGAGGTCCCTTTACTCTGCGTGCTTATGGCTTTAGGGCTGTGTTGTTCAAGGAAGGAGGATGGGAGAAAAGGGAAATGCAAGGATTCTTTCTGCTTATTTTCTTTTTTAGAGGCTTCTTGCACATCTTTTCCCAGGCCTTTGTTTTCATTTGTCCCTGTTTCTTTAGGTTACACACGGATGGAGAGACATCTTGAAGTCAGAACCTCTTACTTCTGTGGAGCTGGACTTCTAACTCATGGCCTCGTGCATGTCAGGCAAGCTCTATGCCTTTGAAGTTTGCTTCTAATCTTGAACCTACTGTGTCTGTTCATGACCAGGCTTGTTCCATGGGAGACGGTCACATGTTTAAGGGTCATGCTTACAGGATTTATTTTGGAAATGTCACCGTGACACACAACTGTCCTGCATTGTTTTAGCCAAGCTGTAGTTGGATATTGCTTTTTCCTCTCACATGTTGCCTGGTCACACTATTGGTAATATTGTTCCTTTCCACCAATATTGGCACATGAACCCTGGCTGCCTGGTTGAGTGATTTCTTCCTGCCTAAACACAGCCCACAAGCCCCAAGTGGGTTCTTTCCTAGACAGCAGCAGGAATGCCAGGAGACTTGGTTTTTTGTTTGTTCGTTTGTTTTCTAGACAGTCTTTCAGTGTAGCTCTGGCTGTCCCAGAACTTGCTCTGTAGCTCAGGCTGGCCTCAAACTCATAGAGATCCACCCTGCCTCTGCCTCCTGAGGGCTGGGATTAAAGGAGTGTACCACCACGTCCAACTGAAATTTATTTCTTGTTTCTTCTGTGTCTCTGGATGAGACAGCTCAAAGGTCCTTGAGAGTGATCTTTGCTGCCATCAGGATGGGTAAAGGGGAGAGTAAAAGGCATTCCCCCTGTGGTCTGATGCTCTTTATTCAACAGTGCTAGAAGCCAGAGAACCCTCAGATTTTTCAATATTAAAATCCACGCCCTCCTTTAAGCCAGAGCAAACTGGGATTCACTTAGATAGAAAAGGACTCACTCCTGGACAGAGCAGCAAATGAAACAGTTCTGAAACAGATGGCTTTGTAAACATGCATGGTTAGTGGACACTGTGTACAGGCGTGTGAAGGATCCATGCGGTATCAGCTACTTTCTCACTGTGTTGAGAAGAAGCACCTTACAAAAGCAACATAGGGGTGGAAGGGTTGACTTTGGCTCACAGTTCGAAGAGATCCAGTCCATCATGGTGGAAACATCAAGGCTGCTGGAATGTGAGGCAGTTGGTCATGTTGTGTGTTCAGCCAGGAAACAGAGGGGGACAAAGGCCTGGGTTCAGTTTGCTTTCCCCTTTTTGCTGAGTATGGGACCACAAACTAAATAAATAAAATGGTGCCCAAAGTTAGGGTGGGTCAATCCATCTCAGCTTACCATGTCTGGGAACTCCTTCACTGACATGCCCAGAAATCCTGTAATATTAACTATCAGGCTCCTATACCCAAAGTGCCCTGACTCTGCTCCGTCTGCTCCCCACTCTCCCCTTGGATAGGTTCTCATGTGCTTTAGGCTGGTCTCTAGCTCAATACATAGCTAGAAAGACCGTGAAGTCCTGGGGCTTCTGCCTCCTTTGCGGGTGCTGGGTGTCAGGGCTGCACCAGCACAGTTCTTCAGATGGATGGGAATGGGGCTCCACATGCCTGTACCCACCCCTTGGTCCTGAACTCCTTTGATTCTCCGCTGTGCTGTGGAAAGACCGAGAACTCTACAAAACAAAAATTAAGCACAGCCGTAGAGCATGGGATATGTAATTTGTAGAATTCCCCTCCACCGTGGGATCCAAATTTAGCTTTCAAAATCCATCACACTCACTACAGATTTGGTTGAATGTTTACAGGCTCTAAAATATCCCCTGGAATAACTTTTGGGAATATAAAACTATTAAGCCAGTGTTAACCTCACTGGGCCAGAATAAGAGCACCACCACATTTTTTGAGCCAAATTTGAAGGAAACTATTCAATACTGGCCAGGGTGATGGACACTGGTCACGTCCATACCTGGGATTCCCAGAGAATGCCCCAAAATGACATTAGTTAGGTGCTTACAAAGGCAAACCCTACATGGCTTTGTACAGCCCACCTTTGTCCAATCAGGAACAAGCATACATCCTGACAGAATGCCTGCTTATGTGCCTTTTGCCTACTGCAACCAAGAACATCCTGTGTAGTTGGGGCAGCCAGCCTTCTTTAGAGATGTGAAAACATGCGGCCTGCTATCTTACACAAACAACAGCCCCCAGCATGCTAGAAAGTTATCTGCCCTTGGGCAAGTGGGGCTTGCAGGTTAGAGGCTTATTTTTTTCTGGATCTCTTAGGTGTTGTCATTAAAACATAATGCTCATCTCACAGTAGATAAAATATTAACTAAATCAAGCCAGACTCTAGACGAGCAATTGTGCCTGGGAGCTTCTGGAAATTTCCTCCCTGCTGCAGAAGGTGGTGTGGGTATCATCTGGGACAAGGAGGGCTCCTGTGGGGCACAGATTCTCTGGCAGCTCTTCAGCATGCTGCCCAGTGCAGGGCAGGCAGCCAGGGAGAGTCACTGAACTTTCATAAGGACCAGGGCAACCTTTCCAGAAGTCTGCTTCCCCTTTTATGAGAGACAGCAGAGAGGAATACACATTTTGAGGCCCCAGACATCTCTCACTGGTGAGTCGACCCTTGTAGGCAGAGGGACATGGCCACATTTAGTAGTCTGAGCTGCAGAGTGGTTATCCTAGTATGGCACACACTACTCTCACATTGGAACCTAAAAGTGGAAACTCTCTTGAACAGAAACTCAAAAGGATATTTTCGTCCTGGGAATCGAGGGACCACAATGCTGTTGTTTCTCTTTCAGGGAAACATAAGCAGATATGTTAGCCACTCATGTTTCAGAAGACCCATACTCGTTATCAGGAGGAAACTCAGCTTTATAGAACCACCCAGAATCCAACAGGAATGAGCCATGTGGCCTTAAACAAAGTGATGTAAGAAACCCGAGTCCAGGGCTGGAGAGATGGCTCAGCGGTTAAGAGCACCAACTGTCCTTCCAGAGGACCCGGGTTCAATTCCCAGAACCCACGTGGCAGCTCACAACTCTCTGAAAATCCAGTTGCAGGGGACCTGACACCTTCACACCAGTGCACATAAAATAAAGTTAAATAAATCATAAAAATTATACACACACACCAAATAAGCCAGGCCATTAAAAGAAAGAAAAAAAGAAGAAAAGGAAAGAAACAAGAGTCTGGAGAGATGGCTCAGTGGGTAAAACTGCTCATGCTCAGTCTTTAGGAGTGTCTGATCCAGCCCTGCACAGCATGTCAGCTTCCCCATGTTCTGGGCCCTGTGCACACATGTCCATTCACAATAAGTGTATAAATACATACATGACTATTGTAAAGTGATGAAAGAAAGAATTCATTTTCTCACTGTGCCCTGGGAATGGGTCTGGATTAAATACAAAGTATTTTGGCCGAGCCTTCGACCTTTCCCCTCCATTCTCTTTTCTCCTATTTATAGCGCGGCTCCCTTGGCACATGTCTGGCGCAGGTTCTCCGTGCTCTGTTCATTCTAGCTTGCTATTTTAAACACCGTGGAGGTCGTCTCCAGCTACAGTCCTGTGTCTCAGCAGCAAAAGTTGCTCGGCTAAGAAAGGCACAAGGCTCACTGAAGTGGTGTTCAAATTAGAATATTTTTTTAAAAAAGAATATATATTTTTCCCAGTAGCTCTGTGAATTCTTCTCAGATGTGTTTTAGAATGAGTCACATTTATTTCCTACTATTGATCTCATGTCTTTCTGACGTGATCTTGTCAAATGGTTGGTTCCATCATTAAAAGATAATTCAGTTTCATAGACTATGAGTAAGTCAAAAATCTTAAGCCAAACTTCAGCTTCTACTAAGAAAGTAAACGGTGTCATATCAGAAACTGAAAGGGTTGCTACATGCTCACACCTTTAAATGTGCTATCTTCTCTGTAATTTCTTTTATTTTAAATGATGTTTCAAAGAAAAATTTTACTAATAAATTTTATTCTTTGAAAACTATGTACACACACACACACACACACACACACACACACATATATATATATAATATATTCCGATATGTCCCCATTATCCTTCCCACCACTGCTAACCTTTCTACCCCCTACAAATCTCTTCCTCATGTTCCTGACTTTTGTTTTGTCTTCGACGAGATTAACTCTACCTGTGTGACTATGAATTTGGAACTGTCCAGAGATATTTAGTGGGCATACAAATTGGACACTCTGCCTCCTTCCCCTCTCAGAATCTGTTTACTGCTCATAGTTCAGCAGTAAGTGGTGAGGTCCCAGGAGCCCTCTTCCCCATCTCTAGTTGACTGTTGACTAGTAGGACAGTCTTGTGTAGGTCCAGTGCCAGTAACCGAGGTGGTGTGGGGCCATGATTGCCATGTGGTGCTGATCTTACAGTGCTTGTGTTCTTTCTGCTTCCTCTCATACAGTGATCTCTGAGACTTAAGGGGTTGGTATAAACATCGTGTTTAGGCCTCAACAACTACTGTCTAGGCTCTCAGTAACAACTGTCAGTCACCATCAGCTGTCAGTCACCATCGGCTGTCACTCACCATCAGCTGTCAGTCACCATTGGCTGTCACTCACCGTCAGCTGTCACTCTCCACCAGCTGTCACTCACCGTCAGCTGTCACTCACCGTCAATTGTCCCTTCTTCTCTGCTATCACTCATTCTCAGGACCCTGTGCAGTCATGGGTCTCTGCATTCCCCTTAACTTCCCTGGTTAAGACTGAGTGGCCTTTGTCTGCGGGTGTCTACAGATGTTTAGACGGCAGCTTGATGCTGTCGGGGCTCCCCTAGGACCCAAGACGTCATGGCGTTTTGACTGGGTTTGTAGTGCCAGCCATGAGTTTCCTCTTGTGGAGCGGGCCTTGGATACGTTGTAGTGCATTCTTGTACGGGAGATTTTGTTCTGCAGTTTGTGATGAACTTCAGAGAGTGGATCACTGTAGAGGACACAGTTTCTACAGCCTAAAGTTCAGAAAGGAAATCTGAAAAGGAAGCAGATCAAGTTTGAGAAAGATGGCAGACCCCAAAGATCTACATGAAGGACAAATAAGTCTGGGTTTCCACCCCCTGGTCCTTCTGCTGTGCTGACCCATTATAATAAATATTGGAAAGTCTCAGTTATTCTAGGCTGGCCTAGGGGAAAAATTACAGAGTGACTCTTATGGCAACAAATTAAAATAACGTTTGGATATATCATCTGTTCTATAGTGTACCTCTCTGAGCAAAAACTTTGCAAATATTCATTCATACATGCATGCATGCATACATTCTTTGGTCATTTGGGGGAAATGTTTTCTGGGCAATACAGCAATACCTTTCTACTCGAGTGCTTTACCATCTCTCTGCTCCGTCATCGGCAGCCTCAAGTCGTCTGCTGGCCATCTTGTATTCTTTCTTTAGTCTTGGGTTAGATGCCTCCATCTCTTGAAATAGAGGACCAGACCGGGGCCAATGGATGAGTGAGGGTTTTGCGCCCTGGCTTCTTCTGACAGGGATTGAAGTACGGCTCCTGGTTGCGCACGAAAAGGGGCAGAGCCGTAGATGCGCAGGAAGGTAGTTTCAAGACTTCCGAGTTCTAATGAGAGTGGCTGATTCTCTTCACTTAGTCCTGTAATGGGCATTCTACCAAAGTCGAGAGATTCGGGTGCTTTCCTGGAAGAGGAAGGTTCCTTTGTGGCCGCTGCTGCCTTCACAGAACCTGTTAAGCCACGTCGCGGGCCTGCGGCAATTGCATTCTCTGCCTCTCAGCTTCTCTAAGGTACAAAACTCACTATAATTGCAGCTTTTCATGCAGCCCACCAGGAACTCTAATCCTGCAAGGAAATCTTTATCCTCGTTTTCAGGTGAGAAGAGTGGAGCTCGCAGAGCCTGGGGGAGGCATGGAGGCACCATGGCTGTGTTTTGGTTATTTTTCTTCTGCTGCTTCATTGCCGCCTTGTCTTTCTTTATCATCGCTGCCCCCTTAACAGCGCCTCCTGCTGGAGGAACTCTCCAAAGCGCTCCATTTCCCGTCTCTGTTGGTTTGTTGGGTGACATCTGAAACTTGGTTGCTCCCTCTTCTTCCCCCTGCACACAACAGGATTCTCCTATCAAAATATCTTTGGTGGGGCTGGAGATGTAACCAGCTCAGTGATTAAGAATCCTTGCTGTATACTCCTAAGCCTGCTGCTCCCGCCCGTACAGCCATTGTTACATTCTCTACCGTTTCTTCCTGCCAGCCGACTTGCTCTAGAGCATTGGTTCTCATCCTGTGGGTCAGGACCCCATCAGCAACCCTCTATCTCCAAAAATGTTTATATTAGGATTCATAACAGTAGCAAAATTACAGTTATGAAGCAGTGAAAATAACTTTATGGCTGGGGTCCCCACAACATGAGGAACTCTATTAAACGGCCATAGCACTAGGAAGGTTGAGAACCACTGGACTAGAGTCTCTGTCTGTCTGTCCCGTTGCTTCTCCGTCTCTCCCTTCTTCCTGTGCTGGGTTTGAGGAGGGAGGTTGCCATGAACCCAGAGCTGCAGGGTCTTGAGGGTCCCCAAGAATTGTGTGAGTCAGAACCATGAGCCTCAGGTTAAACCTGAAGCCGGACTGCAGCTTTGAACATCGTACCAGAGGGCTCAGCTAAACACCATCCAGACACCTGACCTATACAAAAAACAATCCCATGTTATGGTAAGCTGCCCGTGGTAACAGGTGGCTGACATCACCTGTCCTCGTCCCTAGCAGGGCTTGGATTGCTCACCACGGTTGCCTTCCACTTCCAGGGAACTGTATTGTCCCTGGGAAGCAGTTCCTAGCCAGCTGCCACATTTCCCAACATCCCTTTTTATCTGAATGGAGCCATTGACAGGTTCTCAACAATGAGAAGAGAACAGAAGCCATTTGGGTCATTTCCAGAAGGAGGAAGTTAAGAAGTGGGTGTGTTTTCTCCACCCTCTTGGCCTGTCTGCCTGGCGGAGGAGGCAGAAGGCCAAGGTCCAAGAGTCTAGAGGAGCCACAAAACAAACAGCCTGGTCGCTTCGTTTTATCTCAGAAAGGGACTTGGGAATCCTGGGCCACAGTTACAAGAGTGAGAAAAACAAACAATCTACATGATGTTAGACCACTGACTTCAGTTTTTGTTTATTATAGCAACTTATTTGCTTAGTAGTTTATCAGTTTTCTTATTTTGGAAATAGAGATATTTAAAACATTCATTAAATTCTAACTATCATAAATTGATGAGTGCCCTCACAGTGATGCTGAGGTGACCAGAGAAGGAATTGCTGCTTCATTTCCTGGCTGCTGAAACCACACAGAAAGGTTGCACAGCCTGAGGTCAGTGTGTAGGTTACTGATGGGGCTAAGCCTAAACTTCACATCTCCGGCCCAGGTCTGTTCCAAGCATCCTGCCAAGGCTCGGGCTTGCGTGGGCTGAGCTGAGGGTGAGGTTTGCTGGAAGACATTCCTATGGGACTAGAGAGTGATTTCAAGGCTGCCCTGTACAGCCAAACCAAATGCCTCTCTCTGCACTGACCTCACAATTAACTGTCAGCTCATGCAAAGGACACGTAGCTATGCCGTACGCTTTTAGTGAAGAGATTAATGGGTGTGTATTTTGAAGTGATTCTTAAAATACCTTCCCTTTAAATAATGGAGTTCTTTTCTTTTCCCGTTTGGATGCCCGAGACATGTCATTTAACTAGACGTGTCGGTGAGATTTCCCACGTACTTCTGCGAAACATTTGTCTTCTCTTGACGGCCCGTGCAAGGCCCAGTGGCTCTGCCAAGCAGGGTACAGAAAGGACACACGTGCTGTGACCTCCCCCGACTAGGCGAGAGCTCTTTCACAGAGAAAGAAATGGCCTCCTATCCCAGAGGGGATAGCATTTCAATAGAAAGCGGGTGCTGGGCCTGGTGCACAGCTACAACACTGGCACTGGATGCTGAGGCCGAAGGATTGTGAGCGAGACCGTCGGGGGCTATGTAGTGACAACCTGTCTCAAGGAGACCAAAACAGCCAGCGAACAATCCAAAGCAATGGAGGAACGAGAAGCTGTCCTCCAGGCTTCAGTTTGGTAGCCTCTTTACTAGATAGGAGGCAGAAGAGTGCCTGGTGATACGGGAGACAGTTCCTCCTCCTAGAGACAGATGACCTCGGGGAAGGAGAGGAACAATGAAATGTTCCATAGAAGCGTTTATAAGATGGCCGAAAGCAAAACTGTAAGCTGCAGTCAGAACGGAACATGCGATGGCATTTATTACCAAAGGGAGCCTGAAGTTTGAGCTACTGTGCTTAAGAGATCCAGAAAACAGAAACGCCTCTAGCCGGGGGCTGGAGAGATAGCTCAGAGGTTAAGAGCACTGACTGCTCTTCCAGAGGTCCTGAGTTCAATTCCCAGCAACCACATGGTGGCTCACAACCATCTGTAATGAGAGCTGGTGCCCTCTTCTGGCCTGCAAGTATACATGCAAGCAGAACACCGTATATGTAATAAATAAAATCTTAAAAAAAAAAAACCCCTCTAGCCTGTAAGCCCCGCTTGCCCAAGGACAGATAATTTCTGGAGTGCTGGGGGCTGTTGTTCACGTCTGTAACAAGGTTGCTTGCTCCAACTACACCGGATGTGCTTCATCACACTTGGCAGGAGGTACATAGGCAGAAGTACGTCAGGATGTATGCTTGCCCCTGATTGGACAAAGGCAGATAGTAAGTAACCTTCTGGGTTTTACCTTTATAAACACTGGACTAATATAATTCATGGCCATTCTCTGGGAATCCGAGTATGGAGTAGGCCAGTGTCCATCGTCCTAGCCAAGTATTTAATAAAGTTTCCTTCGATTCTGGCTGAAAATGTGGTAGAGGTCTTGTTCTCACCCAGCGGGAACAACAAGCCAAGAAGGAGAGCTTTTCTCTACAGAGTATACAAAACTTTTGTTATAGTGGGAGGAGCCTTGTATTTATCCCGGAGGCCAAACACTTCATTTTTATAAACTCCCACTTACACCCCATGCCAAGACAGCACCTGACACGTGGTGTTTATGTGCAGCAAATCTTAACTGGATACTGCAGGCGAGCTTTAAGGTTTCTTTGGCTCTGCGCACCGAATCTAGGCTGGAGACAGGGACACACACTTGTGATATACCGACGGGTAACACATTTAAATAAAATAAAGCTCTCTTTGGCCATGAAGTCAGGGAGGCTGATAAGGTTACTGGTTACTATAAAGTGTCCCGTGACCTCCGCTGTCACAGAGCATTTTTATACACAAAATCCAAACACACTGCCGACTGATGCTATCCTGAAAGAAATGAGCACACTGTGCCTTTCCGTGTCTGTTTTTAAACCATTACATGTGGGGATGCCCCGTGAGACTCAGCTGTAACTACTGGAGTGTACTCAGAATCACCTAGATTTTCCTACCCAATAGGATTTTTGTGGGCATAGTAAGAATTCGGCTATCAACGTCATTGTCGGGTTGGGAAGCTACGGAAAGAATGCTTTAGGCGCCATCTTGTGGATTCTTTGTTCAGCTTTGGGACTACATTGAGTTCAATTTAACCTGCCAGGATTAAGTTTAAAACCTGGAAATGGAGCCTATTTCAACTGGATTCAACTGCTTGCAGAGCAGTTATGAAATTGCTGTGGGAACCAAATCCTCAGAAGGTAGAGCCAGGACTCAGGGTCAGCTAGACACAGCCATTCTTCGTTACTGTAACCTGGTTTTAGTCCCACTTCAAGAAGATAGGCGCACGCCTTTAATCCCAGCACTCGGGAGGCAGAGGCAGGCGGATCTCTGTGAGTTCGAGACCAGCCTGGTCTACAGAGCTAGTTCCAGGACAGGCTCCAAAGCCACAGAGAAACCCTGTCTCGAAAAACCAAAAAAACAAAAACAAAAACAAAACAAAACAAAAAAAAACAACAACAACAGAAAAGCAATTTCAAATCAAATAGCTTTTCAAATTTCACATTGTGACTCATTTTGCGTGTGTGTACATATGGCTTCACTGGCTGCTCTTGAAGACTGAGGTTTGGTTCCCAGCACCCACGGTAACTCTCAACAGTCTGTACCCAGTTCCAGAGCACAGGGCAGGCTCTTCCATCCTCTTCCGGCACCAGGCGTGCGTGTGGTGCACATATATACACTCAGGCAAAATACTCATATGCAGAAAATAAAATAAATAGATCTTTAAAAAAATGGCGAAAAAGTCGTTTTATTTGTATTTGTATCTGTTTTGAGTTCATGCGGCATTTCTTTGAAAATCCCCAAAAGATTCCTGAAGGAGTCTTGCTTTAATGGGCCAAGTGATCCCAAGACGTTCACTCAACTGATTCATTGTTTCCAAGAATTACTAATTCGAGCCCAAATATTTGCTCGGTATCCTTTAAGGTTCAAGAAATGTGTCCTTGACTTCTCTGTACTTAAAGGACATAAACTCACAGTGCTAAGTATGAAGAAGCTATAACAGCATCAGGAATCACACATGTGTTTATAGCGCGTGCAGAAAAGTGCGTGTATTCCATAGCTGGAGCTTTGTCTCTGAAGCCACTGAAGCAACAGCTTCGCTGATGTAGAGAACAGGAATAAACGGAGCCTCAAGACAGAGAATGATTGTCATTGATTTCAGCTCAGAGGATACTTAGCATTGGCTGGCTCAAAAATATGGGGACATCTCCTTCCTTTCCCTTATTTTTCCCTGGTCTTTTGTATCAGGCAGAGTCTGGTTGCTTCCCCTGAAGGCTGACTTACCACGAAGGAGAATATTTAAATCAGTTTGCATTACCCACGGCCAGTTTTGAACTCATTGTCCTGTGGGCAGTTTTAAAGCAATTTAAAGCAAACCAAGGGACTCATCTTTAAAACATATGTCCGGTTAATGAGCGGGAGCATGGATTGGTAGTGTACAGAGCATGGGTTTCGACAGGAGACTGACCAGGGGCCGAGCCCTAAGGCCACTTTTATTAGCGGAATGACCGCTAGCAAAGTCCTTGACCTTTATAGTCCGATTCCTCGTTTGAGTGGTTAGGGAGAATGCTTTGTGAGCATTAAATAAATATGCAATAGTTTATCACATCACAGAGATCCAATAACTATTTAAAATAAAATAAGACAACACTTTCCCTCCATTTTATAGGTTAAAATCTATTTATTAATGTCAAACAGAATATTGATTTAATGATCATTGTTCATACCATTGATTACTGTGATCTTCACTGCGGATCAGTGTCACATGGGATAAGTATTGAGAACAAAGAAATTAAAATTTAAAAAATAATTTATTATGCCGACTCTGGTGTCAGGGAGTCACCAGCCTAGCCAAGCTCAGCATGTTGATTGGGGTGGACTGGTGGTGGATGGGGGCCCTTCTTCGCCTGGCAGACTTAACTACCTGTTGGGAGCATATGGAGCTCTTTTTTCTGGCCTGTTAACGTCTCCTCTTTGTTCTTTTTTGGGGGAGTACCATCACCTGGACAGTGTGGCCCAGTTTCTGCTGTGGAGCCCGCCCTTAGGAAGCTGGCATTCTCCCTTAAATCTAACGGGCCGGCCTGTTTCCACGGGCTCCTTGGGTCTCTGGTCCTTGTCATTTAAAAACAAGCAGCTTTAATTCTTAGATGGAGTACAATGTGGTGTCCTTACCTAAATATGAAAATCATATTCCTCTGGTGGGGGTGAATATTATCAAATACATTTCATGCACGTATAAAGTCCCTGAAGAACTAATAAATTATATTAAATAATATCCATCTATATTACAATAAGGTGTCTACTCTCCCATAT
The DNA here is from genome assembly GCF_037038515.1 of Microtus pennsylvanicus. Taxonomy (NCBI): domain Eukaryota; kingdom Metazoa; phylum Chordata; class Mammalia; order Rodentia; family Cricetidae; genus Microtus; species Microtus pennsylvanicus. The sequence goes on along the minus strand of NC_134590.1, from coordinate 7,595,590 downwards.
GCTTTGTTCTTTTTTTTTCATTTTTGGTTTTTCAAGATAGGCTTTCTCTGTGTAACAGTTACGACTGTCCTAGAACAGACTAGGCTGGCCTCAAACTCACTGAAATCCTCCTGTCTCTGCCTCCCAAGTGCTGGGATTAAAGGTGTGCACCACTACTGCCTGACTTTTTTTGGGGGGGGAGGGATATGCCTTTTATTAAACCTTTTGAAATCATAAAGCCCTGTTACATGCCTTAGGGGACATTCTGAAAACCTGATGAGAATATACCTCAGAATCATTTATTGGCAGTAGTGTGTGTGTGTGTGTGTGTGTGTGTGTGTGTGTGTGTGTGTGTGTGTGTGAAAAAAGCAAAGTTGTTTATCCACCAATTCCCATGCCTCACTGACTGAAGGCTGTTTGGGGAATATTAACATTGACTTTGGGGAAATGGATGGGGGCAAGACTGCTTGCTTTGCAAGCCTGAGGACTTGGGTTTGAATTCCCAGTACCCCTGTAAATAGCCAGGCATGGCTGTTCATGCTTGTAACCATGGCATTAGGGGCTGGGATGGGTGGATGCTGGGAGCTCCCTGTGCTGCCAGCCTGGCTGAAATGGACAGTAAAAGTCCTCAGCTAGAGAAATGCGGGTCTTTGGTGTGGGAGCCACGTGTGTGGCTTGAAGTATTTATCCACGCTTCCGAATGCTGAGGGTGGCATACGGACAATGGCTGTCCTCATACCTCCATGCTCGTCCACAAAGGGCTCTGAGCTACGTTAAGAGCCTTGTTCTGCAGTTCCACGACTCTCTTTTCCCACTGTAAAATCAGCTTCCTTGTTTGGGTTGTGTATTTTTTCCTAAGCTGTAAACCAGGCAGGCAAGGCAGGATCAGATGGTTCGCTGTGGTCTTAGGGAACTAGCTGGCCAGCTAATATTTGTTGAAGAGAATGTTCTTATCAGGGATAAGTAAATAGTCATAAAAAAAAGCCTTAGTTTCATGAACGCCATGAAAGCTGGTTCGAGTGTTGGCAAGGTAAACAAACTCATAGAAGCCGGAATGGTATTTCCGAGTCCATTTAACACAGGTCCGAAACGCTCCAGCGAGCCCCATCTGGAGCCAGCGTCGGGCTGGAAGGAAACGGCTGCTTTTTGCAACGTTGTGGTCCAAGGAAAAAGGTGGAAATCACACTTTTTTTTAAAAATAATATTGTGGAAGGGCAGTAGTTTCCCCTGCGGTAACAGAGAAAGTCATTTTAAGGACTGGGTAGGGAGATGTAGCTAGTGGCAGGTCAGATGCCTCGAGTGAACAGGGTTTGGGATCAATCCCTTTGGCCACAGAAGGGGATTAATGACATCTGAAGCCTCTTCTATCTGTTCGGTTTGTGTACCTACTCGTGAAACTTTCTCAGCAGAAACTCAGAATTCAGCAGCTCATGAATTTCGAGGCAGAGGACACGATGGTGTAATGCAACAATTTTGCCAGTAGGTGGCATCAGAAGCTTTTTGAGTTTCAAATGAGTTCACAACATTATTCCCAAAACATGAGACTCATTTCGGAGCCACACCAGGCACACACACAAACACACACACACACACCTTCGTGTTTCTTTTCCACTACGCTGTTGGCTGAAATGGCAACGGCATTTACAGCTGTTTTCTACTTATGTGGGGATCTTTTTCCCTTCCTTTTTGCTTATCAGATGCTAAAAATCCTGTCGAAGGCTCCGAAATGAGTCTCATGTTTTGGGAATAATGTTGTGTAGCCCAGGCTAGCCTTGACTTTGAACTCACTACATGGTGGAGGATGACTTTGGGTTTACAATCCTCCTGTCTCCCTTTCCCAAGTTCAGGGACTGTGGGTGCACGCCACCACATCTGCTTCACATGGTGTTGAGTGTTGAACGTGACTCCGTGTGTACTAGGCGAGCCCCCTGCCAGCCGAGCTACGTCCTAGTCTGACTGAGTCTTTTAATATTTCAGTTGGATCTAATGAACAGTTACTACGAGTCTACATACAGCAGACAGACAGTCTTATTTTTCTTCAAGGAGACCCTGCTTTTTCTCTATTAAAGCCAGGGAACTTAGTCCAAGGGGTGCAGCCCAAGGAGAGGAGTCAATCTGCCTGCCAACCGTGGTCACCTCTGCAAGCCCTCCCTAGGTAGGACACTGTTCACTCTGGTGGTGACCAGAAAAAGAGTATCCAGCACAGTTGGCATCGTCACCCTGCAACACACAACTGTAGTCACCGCAGATGAGTATCAACATCGAATTTTGGGGCTAAGATGACTTAGCCTGTACAGTACTCACTGCAGACGCGTGGGATCTGAGTTAGGATTGCCAGCAGGCACATGGAAAGATGGCCATGGTAGTGTGCCCCTGGGACCTTAGTGTGGGGTGGGGGAGGTGGGAGGGGGAGGTGGGTGGGTCCCTGGAGCTTCTCAGCCAGCCCGTGTCATCAAATCTGTAAACTCTAGATCCTAGATCCAGTGAGAGGCTCTGTCCCTGAAACTAAACTGGAGAGTGACTGAGGAACGCATTTCATGTGGACCCCCGATTTACACACACACGCACACACACGCGCACACACACGCACACACACGTGTGTACCTGCACCTGCGTGCACGATGCATATGGACATAAACATGTACGCCTACATGGAACACACATACACATGTCTAGGCTTCGCTTAAAATACCTCATCATTTTTCACACCCGAGTTTTTCATACCCGAATTTGAAAGTCATACCCTGAAGTAGGCTGAAGTGAAGAGTTTGAAAGGTCACCTCTGGTGCCTGTTTGCCCAGACAGGCTCGAGGTGGTGGATGTCTGCCCAGGCGGCAGTGAAGAAGGATGCTCAGGTACCTTCTGAAGGGCTAAGTGAGAAGAGGTGAGCAGCAGTAAGTAACCAGGGTCCCCAGAACAGAACGTTCTTGGAAATACAGCATCCTGGAGCACACTGGGGGAAGAAGCGTTACAAGTGGATTTGGAGAGGATGAAGGAAGGACTTCCTTGTGCTAAATCTTGATTTCCTCATTTAGAAGCAGGAGCCAGAATTCCTAGCTCTTAAAGTTGTTTCAAAGTCAGTGACAGAGCATACGGGAAAGCCCCAGCCATCACTTCTTGAATGCCAGACATCCTACAAAGTGTTAGGGTTATTCTATTTTATTTTTGGAGGGAGGGTTGTTAAATAGTTCATGGCCCCCAAACCACATTAGGAATGTTTGGTATTGAAAATACGCCATCTATGTCAGCCTGGTATCATTTGGTACTGAAAATACACCATCAATGTCAGTGTGGCATCATTTGGTACTGAAAATATGCCATCAATGTCAGTCTGGTATATTTGGTACTGAAAATACGCCATCCATGTCAGCCTGGTATCATTTGGTACTGAAAATACACCATCCATGTCAGCCTGGCATCATTTGGCAGCTAAGTCAACAGGCGATCTCCTGGTCCAGTGAAGGAGCGGCTGAACATTTGCTCTAGCTGTGGACACATTCACAGGCAGATCCCGACCAGAAGAGCTGCTTGCATTTGTCATGCATTTTCCCTTCCGTGCTGAACTGTCTCTGCTGTGATTCTAAATGACACAATCCTGCTGCTTCCCAGAGCCTCCTGCGTGCCAGGCAAGTCTCAGCCTGCTGGCTCGAGTGAGTCGAGGCACTGTGTCTCTTCACATGCCATGGGCAATATGGGAGCGTGGCTGCTTTTGTTGCTGATGAAAATATTATGGCCTTGGTTGCCTGTAATCAATTTACTGCTTTATGGACCCAAAGTCCTCCAGAGAATTTAATAAATTCACATAATGTTTCTAAGTGCTGCATTGTGCATTTGGAGCGCTGATTTAGCTGACAAACGTGAAAAATCCGCGTAGCTAGACAGCTCCCCAGCGATTCGACACGTGTGGAAGCTAGAGAGAGCGTGTTGCTCGAGAGAAGGTCAGCATTAACATACGCCGAGAGTCTCTGCCCTTGATTGGCTTTGTGTCTTTGCTACACTGATGGATGGGACCATCTGACTAGACATTTGGGGGCTCTGCCCATCTCCAGCGGGGACGCGCTCTGGTACAGTTTGCAACTTACGGTCTGAGTAGCACAGAGAAGAGCACAGATGAGTCAAGCTAGGACTGACCGCTGGGTTTAGACAATGATGTGGTCACTGGATAATGGCTGGTCAGCTCTGAGGGAACCAGGCCCCTCCAAGGGAGCCTTTTGTGGCATAATACCACAGAGTCATTTGCTTAAAATGGGTTCACGTCAGCTTAGATTGAATTTTCCTGCATCTCTCTTCCACCCCAATTTCTTTCCAAAAATAAGCAGATTTGTCAAAAATAATATATGTTAAGACATTTTTATTATTCAAAATAATATTTTGTCTCTGTTAATATACACACAAGTTTTATGCAGTGTTATTTTGTTTGTTTTTTTCAAAACAGGGTTTTTCTTTGAAACAGCCCTAGATGTCCTGGAACTCATTCTGTAGACCAGGCTGGCCTCGAACTCGTGGAAATCCACCTGACTCTGCCTGCCCAGTGCTGGGATTAAAGCCACCACCACCCAGCTTTATGTAGTTATAATCAGCTAATACCAGTTAGTGTTTTATTTTTCCTTTTTAATATTATTTCATGGAAATGATACCGCTGTTGATATCTGTTGAGATGGTCTGCAGGGCTGTGGCTCAGCTGTCTGACTCGAATTTCTGAGAGGCACCTTTAGAATATCAGGAGCACCATTGTGCTGGGCACTATTCTTTTCAGGGCTGCTGAGAGTTTTACCTTCAAATTTGTTCTGATTTTTAGCTCAGGTGAGGCTTTTGCTCAAAATGGAACAAATCATTCACAGGTAAGCCAGGCCTGGGATTTTTATATCCGCTGCTGTAGAAAGCAAGTCCACACCCGCCCCATCTCTGGGGAACGATGGCCCAGGTTTGGCCTCTGTGCTGGCAATGAGTGACAGATTGTGGACTCTCTCTGGGTGGGCCCCAAGGATTAGCACTCCCTAAGCTGTGAGTCTGGATGGTTACAGAGGCCCAGCTGCCTTGCTGATTAGTGGGAAAATCACTGCCTGGATCTGGTTGTTGTGCTTAACGATGTTTGGCCTTCAAGTGTTCCAACACCCGCAGGGTGGGGAAAGGGCTGGGGAAACACAGGACAGCCAAGCACTGACCACCAGAGACAGCACTGGGATGGAACCCCTAATTACTAACATGGGGTCCCAGGTCACGGTTTGTCGTGATGTAGCAGGGGAGGGGCTGAGTAGGTCGTGAAACACATTTTATTTTATTTTTTACATTTCTGAACGAGCCTCTGCCTACTGTTCTTAACCCATCCAAAGTTGATCTGGAAGCACAGAGAGGACAAACGGCTTGCCCATGACCCCAAAGCAAGGTATTGTCTGTGGTACGATGAATTCTGGGTCCCTGCAGTACGATGAATTCTGGATTCTGTGTCCTCCACCGCACTTTCCCTGATTCGCAGGTGGCTCTACTACAAAGTTGTTTTTTGTTTTGTTTTGGTTTTCAAGACAGAGTTTCTCTGTATCTCTTGGAACCTTTCCTGGAATTCGCTCTGTAGACAGGCCGGCCTCGAACTCACAGAGATCTGCCTGTCTCTACTTCCCGAGTGCAGGGCTTAAAGGCACACCACCCCCTACAAAGTTTAAAGAACTCTCTTCTACAGCAATACTTTTGGTAATTACATGTGATCAAATCCAGGGTCCTCATGGTGACCACGACACTTCCCACCTATGCTCCTTAGGAGAATGTGCGTTAACTCCTTCCTACAGATCCTTTTCAGGGAGGCCTCAGTTCTTGGGGCACACAGGTTTTAAAATCCTTGCACACAAAATTTTATTTTTATGCAAAAAATGTTTATGTCCTAGAGGGTAGAGCAATGCAACGGCAATGTGTATGACTCATGTCGCCGTGAAACTCCCTCAGCCAAGAATTACCCGTGGATGATAAGAAATGAAAGCAATGGGGCCTTAGCGATGGCCTCTTGGAGAAAGTGGGGCCCTCCTAATGAACCTTCTTTCTAGGGTCCAGCTTTCTCCAAGGGTGACATTACACGGTGCCTAATCCAACTGTATTGTCTTCCCATCACCCATCTGAGTGGCTAGAGCTGAGATACCCATGCAGGCAGGCAGGCAGGCAGGCAGGAATCCATATTATTACTCAAATGACAACCTACGAGGTCACCCGTCCTGTGGGCTTGTCATTTTATTTTGCCACTGCCTTGTTGCTGTCCTTCCTGATAAGTGTGTCTCCACACTTGTCGGGTCAAAGTTGCCCTTGATTGGAATACAGAATCAGCCCATCTCCATATGTATGCATTCCTTTTCATTTTCTAAAATGAACATCATAAAAGGACAGAAATGTGACCTCCAAAGGCTGGATACAGACTTCAGATATTGTACAGCCGCTTCATCTTTTTATTAGATTTTCTGTGTTTTTTCCCCCTAGTTGCTGGATAAAATCCATACAAATGAAATACTGGCTCACTCAGTAAATAATAATGAAAAGGTAAATTCGTTTTGCAGACGAGCCAGTACATGTAAGACATCGTTTTGAATGACTGTGATGTCTTGAACTGATCCCTGAGCTAGATGGGTTCTCAAAAACAATGCCTGGCTTTCAGGCTCTCCAACTGCGCCTGTGACCTTTCCTTAACCCTTTGGATCGCAAGAAAAATTGATTTTCTTTTAAAAACATGTGCACAGTGTGCTGTTGAAATCACACAGGTACGTTTAGTTCCGATCCCCTAGTAGTCCACAGCAATGTATGCATGGAGGCTCTGTCTTCCTTCTGCCTCCCCCAGGCTGCCTCTCCCTTGTCTCAGTAGTCAAGATGTGATGCTGAGGGCCTTGAAAAGCAAATCGAAAAGTAACACTTTCGACCGTTTTGTTTTGTTTTGTTTCATTTTTTCTTTTGAGACAAGATGTTATATTGTATCTAGGTTGGCCTGGAAACTGCTGTTGTCACTAGGGTGGCCTTGAATCTAGAATCTTGCTGTTTTAGCTCCTCAAATTCTAGGATTACAGGAGTGAAGCACCATACTACTGCATCTGGGACTAAGATATCTATCTATCTATCTATCTATCTATCTATCTATCTATCTATCTATCTATCTATCTATCTATATCTATATCTATCTATCGTATGTATATGTTCATGTTCGTGTGTGCCCATGTGTGTGGAAGTCAACGTTGGGGGTCTTCATCAATCAGTCTCTACTTTCTGAGGCAGGGTTTCTCACTGAATCCAGTCTCTACTTTCTGACGCAGGGTTTCTCACTGAATCCAGAGTTTGATGATCTTGTAGACTGACTGGCCAGCAAACCCTGGGGATTCTCCTGTCCCTGCCTCTCCAGGGCTGGAATTCCAGGTGCCCTGTGCTCTGCACAGCTTTTACATCCTTCTAGAGTCAGGCCTACTTGCTAGTGCAGCAAGCCCTCTGAAGATTGAGCCATCCCCTAGCAAGCAATCTGTAGACTGAACCATCTCCCAGCAAGCCCTCTGCAGACTGAGCCATCTCTCAGCAAGCCCTCTGCAGACTGAGCCATCTCCCAGCAAGCACTCTGCCGACTGAGCTATCCCTCAGCCTCAGTTAAACTATCTTAAAATTTGTCTTCAAGCTGATTATATTTGTAAATCTGTCATGTTCTCCATTTTATGTGTTTTGGAAAAGAAAAATGTACATTGTGATACTTACACTGTCTCGTGTGTGTGTGTATGTGTGTGGTGAGCTTGAAGGGGGTTCACAAAGATCAGAGAGGTACAAGCTCACTTCCTGTTGGCCCAGAAGGAAGGACGGTCCTTGGACACAACTTTCAGTGTCCACACTGGGGAAGTCCTGGGGAACCAAGGCATGATGGTCTATAGAGGCAGGGTTTTCCTTGGTCTTTGCTTCTAGATGGATTAAAAGCAAAGCTCATCAGCTGTACTTTCAGTATTTAGACATAAAGTCCTCCAAGACAGAAGGTCACAATGCAAATCTCTTGTCTACCCTGAATGGCTGGTAGATCAAGACCCCAGACAGTTGCAGGGTAGAGAGGCACACAGTAGGAGTTAAGGAGGTGCTCACACTGGTTGCTAGAAAAATCAGAGATGGCCACTTTCAGGATAGAGACAAGATGTACTTTAATACTCTCTCTCTCTGTTAACCAAAAGTAGAATACCCGAAGTTCAGAAATTCCATGTAAAAACAGTCACACACTGCTTCAGCAAAGGGATGTGCTGAGCATAGGAAACCTCCAAGCCTGCCCCCAGAGTGACATACTTCCTCCAACAAAGCCACACCCTTTGGTTTGTGTTTTCTTCCTTGCTTCCATTTCAGTTTTCAATTCTTGAATGGTTTCCATTACCTGTTTGATCGTTTTTTCTTGGTTTCCCAGGGTATCATTTACGTATTTACTCATTTCTTCAAACTTTTTGTTACACTTCTCATCCATTTCTATAAGGGCATTTTTTACATGTTGTTTAAGGGACTCTACTGCTTTCATAAAGTCAATTTTTTCCACTTCTTCTGTGTTAGGGTGTTCCAGACCTTCAGTTGTAAGATCATTGGGTTCTGGTGTTTTCATGTTGTTTTTCAGATTGTTGGGTGAATTTTTGCCTTGGTGTCTGCCCATCTCCTCCTATCGATGGTATCTAATGGGTCTTTTAAAACAGGATCAGGTTTCCCTGCTGGCCAGGGGTCCCCCGCTTAGAAAATGCCCTCGCTCTGTTTCCTGTCTCCCACCGCTGGCCAAAATCCCTCTCACCACTCAGAAGGGTCTTCAGGAGCAGGCAGGCTCCCTGTTTGCCAGCGACCTCGTCAACGAAAGGCCTACCTCTCTGTAGGCCAGCCACCAAAACAAAGAAACTCCCGTTGCCCTCTGCCGCCGAGCACCCGACTCAGAGCCAAAACAGGCTGAAGTGGGTGATCCCGCGGCCCCGTGGAAGGGAGGGGGAGTGAAGGAGGCTCCTGGGCGCAAGCTGGGATGGGCCAGGGAGAGAGAGGTCACAGCAGAGAAGTAGCAGCCCCAGCAGAGGGGGGGCAGCCCTCACAGACTGACCGGGGAGTTGAGGGGGTCAGGGAATGTCCCTGCACTGTTTCCTGGGACCCGCTGCCAGCCAAGAACACTCTCCCCACTCAGGAGGGTCTTCAGGGACAGGACCAGGCTCCCCGTTCTCCAGGGGACCTCGCCAGTGAACGGCCTACCTCTCTGCAGGCCAGCCCCCCAAAAACCTACTTGATTTAATTGTAGTGGGGCAATCTGCTCTCAGTGTGGGCTTCGGTGTTTCAAGCTTGGACCATCCCATGTCCACCGCGTGCGTCTGCGCAGGTCTCTCCGAGCCGCCGTGCAAGAATGAGGTTTAAAAGATCATCTTCAGCTTTTTTCAGTGGGGCAGCTCACATCCTGCTGCTTCAGTGGTCTAGGCAGGAGTGGGCCACGCCCTTTGGGATTGAGGGGGACAATCACATTCAAACCACCACAGGCTATGACTGGATCTGTAGAGAAGCCAGGCCGGCACGATTCCACAGGTGCTCAGGCTTAGAGGGAAGCCCCTGGATTAGATATGGTGACCAAGAGACGAAGAAGGAAGGCGTGACCAGCTACAGGCCATTTATCTCTGCTGTGTCCTGAAGGTGTGAAAGGCACCGGATAGGGGGATAATAGATGTGAAAGGAGACAACCTCTCAGCTGGGATCCTTTCCCAGAGAGTCTGCTTAAACCTCTGTGTTCTTAGCTGTAACGGAGACTTATTTCCCACACTGCCTTTAGGTTGCCAGAATCAAACAAGGGAATGTGAACAGTGCAATAGGAGACCTAGCACAAAGCCCTCAACCCATAGTCGGCAGGGATGATGCTACTACGTAACATTTCGTTCAGTTGTGTGATGGACTAACATGTGTGGATCTCTTCTTTTGTGTTCATATGTTTTTTTTCTCCTCTAGCTCAAACTATCCTTTGATATGTACTGTAAGAACCACTTTCTAGTAGATCCCTAGATTTAAAGGACAACACAGCCGTATGATACCTCTCTGAGGCTTAAAATTTGATCCATATTAACGAAGGATGATCTTGGACTTTTTTAGAAGTAATAAGCTTCCTGGGAGAGGGACTGAATGTCCTTTGGGATATAGTTTGTCTTCTCCACCGTTAGTGTACACACACACACATGAACATTTGCACAAACAAGAAAAGCACATGCACGCACATACATATATAAATGCATACAATGCATGCCCATACATACACATATGCACAATACACATATGTACACATACACACATGCATGCACACACACATACACAATTATACAGACACACAATGCTCACGAACATGCATACACATGCACACATACATGAACACACATAGATGTACATATATACACATGCAATCCTGTGTGTTCTCACTGGCTGAGAAACAGGATGGAAAGCAAGAGGCTTGCTCATTCCATCCGGGACAGAAACCACGGTGGCTGTTAGCACAGCACAGAAGAGTGACCTGTGTGTGAAGATGCACCTGTCCACAGAGCCTCGCCACCTCCCACCTTGCTCCTCCCTCTGCCTTAGCCCCACCAACTTTCCTTCATCAGGAAGTCTTCTACAGGTGGAGACTGATTTTCCCCAAGAGCTCTGGGGATGATGAAGTGGGCACCATTGCTCAAGGAAGAAGAGAGGCATTTGAAACGTCTGCTTAGGTCACAGCAAATCTGTCACGTCTTCTTCCTCAAGGGAAGCTGTGAGTTGTCTGGAGAGCAGATGGATTGAGCTTATCCCTATGAGGGTGGATTCTTCAGCTAAGATTGTTCTTTCGACAGTTTATCTATTTATCTAGTAGCACGCGTGCATGTGTGTGTGTGTGTGTGTGTGTGTGTGTGTACATGATGTGTGCTTAGGTGTGGGTGTCGGAGGATAACTTTAGGGAGTCGGTTCTATACTTCTGTTATGGAATTGAGGGTCAGACTCAGATGTCTGGGTTTCATGGCCACTGCTGAACTATCTTACCAGCCCTTCTTTTAACTTAAAAAGAAGCAAGAGTTGGTCAATATTTTAGAAATTATCATTTTTAATTTACAATTTTATTTACTATTTTATGTGTGGAGGTGTTTTGCATGCATGTATGCCTGCGACCTGCATGTGTGCAGTACCTTTGTAGTACCAGAAGAGTATTGGAGCCTCTGAAACTGGAGTTACAGTTACTTTTGTGTGCTGGGAATCAAACCCAGGACCTCTGGAAGATCAGCCAGTGCTTTTAAGCACTGAGCCATCTCGGCCCCTAGGAATTATTCAGACTTGTCAGAATTAGACACTTCTTGGCTCAAAAGACAAGTATTTATGCTGTCTTCCTACCAGAAAACGACACTAAAAAGCACAGGTAAATCAAGTGTACTGGGCAAGCTGTGTGAGCACACGAGCGTGTCTGCAGCTGGGTTACAGAGCCTGGCAGGTGCTTGGAAGTCTCCTGGGAAAGGGTGCAACTATGCAAGGCAGGAGGCGGGCTTCAGAAGAATAATCCCAAACCAAGGCCCGGGGAAGCTGATGGTGGGGCAGCTTCTGAGGAGCAGGTGATGGGGGAGCTGATGGGTGCTCTCCCGAGGGGACAGAACACAGACCATGCTGCTGGATGGGGAGGCGCAGGGGCACTGAGCAGCTTTAAGACAGACACGGAACGAATTTGAAGCTGACATGCACAGGATGGATTCTGTGTCATCTTACTCCCCATTTCCACCTCTGAAACCAGAATTGCGGAGACTGAGTGATTTGTTTTTATAATTTATTTATTTATTTGCCCTTTTTTTTTAAAAAAAAGATTTTTATTGAGCTCTACTTTTTTCTCTGCTCCCCTCCCTGCCTCTATCCTTCCCCTCAACTCTCCTCCCAAGGTCCCCATGCTCCCAATTTACTGAGGAGATCTTGTCTTTTTCTACTTTCTATTTCCCATGTAGATTAGATCTATGTATGTCTCTCTTAGTGTCTGCATTGTTGTCTAAGTTCTTTGGGATTGTGCTTTGTAGGCTGGCTTTCTTTGCTTTATGTTTAAAAACCACCTATGAGTGAGTACATGTGATAATTGTCTTTCTGTGTCTGGGTTACCTCACTCAAAATGATATTTTCTAGCTCCATCCATTTTCCTGCAAAATTCAAGATGTCATTTTTTTCTGCTGTGTAGTACTCCATTGTGTAAATTACCACATTTTCCCTATCCATTCTTCACTTGAGGGGCATTTAGGTTGTTTCCAGGTTCTGGCTATGACAAACAAAGCTGCTATGAACATAGTTGAGCACATGTCCTTCTGGCACGATTGAGCATCCCTTAGATATATACCCCAAAGTGGTATTACTGGGTATTGAACAAGGTTGTTTCCTACTTTTCTGAGAAATCGCCACACTGACATCCAAAGGGGCTGTACCAGCTTGCATTCCCACCAGCAATGCAGGAGTGTTTCCTTTACCCTGCATCCTCTCCAGCATAAGCTGTCATCAGTGTTTTTGATCTTGGCCATTCTTATAGGTGTAAGATGGAATCTCAGAGTTGTTTTGATTTGCATTTCTCTGATGACTAAGGATGTTGAACATTTCTTTAAGTGAGACTGGGTGATTTGTAATGAAAATAAACTTATTTATTCCAAAGTTCTGCAGCCTGCAAAGCCCAAGACTGAGAAGTATTGGGAAGGGCCAGAAAATGCGCACCTTGAGAGAAGGTGCCACACCCATCCTTCATCAGGACGCTGTGTTCTAGGTATCTAATCTACTCCTAGGATTATGGCACTACCTCACCCTGATGCCTTCTTATAGGGTCCACCTCTCAACACTGTTGCATTAGGAACTGAGTTCCTGACATCCATTCTGGGGAGATGTGTTCAACCTACAGCACCCGGGAAGTCTAAGCTTAACAGGGTGGGGGATTGTTAAAGCAGGCTTTGAGCTTCGGCAGCTGTGGGAGAGAGGTTGGGAAGATGTGGTATGGTGTTCCAAGGAGCCTGGAAATTTGCAGCCAGGGTGTCCCTCTGATGTGGTCTCCAGTTGGAGCTCAGAGACTGGACCTCACATTCTTACACTAACTACACAGCGAATCCCAGGCTATCCTGAGAAGAGGCTGTGGTCATGTGGATAGTGTCAGCTACAAGGAGTGATTCTAAGGGGCTCAGAGCTGAGGCTTGCAGGCAGGTGGCATCCTCAGGCTGCAGGAAGGAATCCTCCAGTCCTAAAGGATTGGCTCAGGATAGGACATGGGTGGTACAGCATGGTCTCTTACAAAGGGACTTCTGGAGAGACCAGTGGAACACCAAAGACTTCTGACCAGTGGTCCTAGACGTCAGTGTGGACTATCAAGGGAACCATACTGTCTCCAGGCTTTGGGAATCAGGGGCCCACTTAGAGCTGAAACCAAGCCAGACTGAAATGAATGAGCTACGTTTTCAGGGGAGGAACTGGTACTTGAACCCAGAGATGGTGCATAAATTGCTTCACTACCGAGCAACTCCCAGACCTTTTGTCTTTGGAATTTTGAGGTCTGGTCTAGCTAAGTTGGTGAGCAGAACCAACTGTGATCCTCATGCTTCTGTCTCCCAAGTAGTTGAGATGACAGACACATGTCACTACTCTGGTGACATTCTGTTTTCAGGATGGGAAGGGGTATGCCTTATGAGTCTCCTCATTCTCTTGGAAACAGTAACCTGTCTATTTTTCCTCCCAAGATTTATTACTTTTATTTTTACCCATGTGTATGTGCCTGTCTGAGTGAATGGATGTCACACGTATGCATTGCCTGTGGAAGGCAGAAGAGGGCATCAGAACCCCTGGAGACAGAGTCACGGGCAGGTGTGAGCAGCCCTGTGTGGGTACCGGGATCTGAACTTGCATGCTCTGGAAGAGCAGGCAGCACCGTGAAGGGCTGAACCCTCTCTTTAGTGCCCCGTATACTTTAAATGGGACGTGATGCTAGAATCGTAATGTAACAACAACGACCAAATAACGCACAGAGTGCTACCTGCAAGTTGGCAGTCACCCACGGCCTTTCCTGAGGGTCTCACCCTGAATCCTTAGGTCATCTTAGCTCATTTGAAAGATGAGGAAACCGAGGCACAGCGAGTTTAAACAGCTGACGTGAGGATGTAAAGCTAACAGTTAGCAGTGGTGAGTTAGACTCAGGCAACGGAGATCAGAATAAGGCCAGGCATTATTTAAGAGATGGGCCCCAGCCCCTTGAGAGCGGGTGGCACAGCATTATTGGAGAAATAGTGTGGGTCACGGTGTGGTGGGCCATCTTCTAAAGAACTCTGTCTTGTCCATACACAGGCAAGTCTCTGCCCTCCCCCCAGAAAGTGTAATCTCTTGAGGGGTGTGGTTTCTCTGTGTTAACTGAATGAGTGATGGAAGGAGGGACTGGAAGGACAAGAGGTTTTGGAGCTAAAACAATTACTCTGTATCTCTCTCTCTCTCTCCTCCCTCCCCCCCTCTCTCTCTAAAATTTATGTTGTTTCCTTTTTAGGTTTTATGCCATGTTTTTTTGTTTTTTTTCAGAAAAGCAATAGTGTATCAAGGTGATGGGAGGTTTGGAAACAACCTCTGAACGGCATAACTTTCAACTAAGAGAGGCATCATTATGCCAGGTTCTCCTGCAGAAAGGGCAGGGGGGCAGAGCTGGATCTGCAGGACTTTCTTTGGGGCTGAGCAGGATGCTGAGTGTCCACAACCCAGACCTTCCCCACTTCCCCGGGCCACCAGGGAGAAACACATACACTGAGTCGGGAGTCTGTCTAAGCAGGATCTCATTTAATTGTATTAGGCAGAAACTTATATAGGGTTGTGATGGGGGTGGGAGTCTTGGGAAAGGTGGAGTAAGGAATAAGGGCCAATGATATTCTGCCATGGTAGGAATGGCTGGGCAGAGGCAAGTTTAGGTTGGGCTGTTCTAAGTCACTCATACGCGGAAGTCATGGCCAAACTGGGCCTCACACGCAGACCTTATGAGGCCCAACGTCATTATTGGTTTTATTGATCATGTTGCCCCACATGCTGCAAGATGATAGTTGACTTAGTTGCAGAGAAAAGGGAAGGGAATGGTGGCACACACCTGTAATCCCAATACTTGTGCAGCTGGGGCTAGAGGATTATGAATTTGAGGCTAGCTTGGTCTATATAGTGAGACACTGTAAGAAAAACCGACAAATCAAAACCAAAAGAGAGGGACTAAGTATTTCATTCCCTCAGACCACTTTGGAAGGCTCGACTCCATTGCCTCATGTCTTCATAAAGGATGGACTGATAGATTCTGATATTTGGCACCAGGATGGGGGTGGGAGTGGGCAGAGATCTTTAAATAAAATACTTTGTACTGAAGTAAAATAATGGAATTTCCTACTTCCACCCACCTCACCCAGACCTCTTCCAATATTTTCAAGGCACGTCTTGTTTTTTATTGCCCTTGCATTAACACGTCCACTTCAAGGAGCTTACCATGACCCAGGAAATGGAGGCTGACTAAAAATGGAGGAGAGAGGACAAGGAGACATAAAAGGAATTTTATGTTCTTTTAAAGGAGTCATTAAAGTAGCATAAACTAAGAATCCTTGAAATACATGTCTTGTTTAGGATAGGACTCTGCGGCAAGGCAGAGGGCACGCGGCTTTGGCAGTTAACTTCTGGGTTGAGTTGTCAGCATTCAGTTGCATGTACTGAAAACCACTTCAGTCCTTTAACAAAGGCAAGGGCAACGGAGGGGATGTATATGGAAGATCAGAGCTGTAGACCTCAGCAGAGCCTACAGTGGCTTCCAAAGACAGCCCAAGGTGACCTTGGCTTAGGCAGGCCCTTGGAGAACCAGTAGGCCTCAGAACCCACTGTTAGTCAAGGGTCATGCTACCTTAGCTGTGAGTCTGAGGTCAGGAAGCCATTGCCTCTAATGCAAACCCCAGAGACAGCCATCTGGGGCTAGGATCTGGGACCTGGATGCTGTCTCCAACCTTACTCGCTCAGGCTGTCATCTGCTTGCTGAATCTGCCCCTGCTGGCTGTGTCTTTCCCTTCCACACAACACAGGCTGGAATTTGAGTCTTACCAAACGTGTGTTTTGCAAAGGAGTCAGAGATATTTGGCTTTTATTGGTCCTACTTTAGCAGTGGAAGATGTCTGGACAGACAGGTTGGAGCAGAAACTGAGGGAATCTATGAACTCTTGTTGTTAGGGAAGTTTAATCGGGAAAGACAGGATGTGCATTCTGTTTTTCTTGTTTTACTTGTATTTATAAGAACAGCAGGAAGTCTGGGCATGGAGGCTCAGGTTTGTCATCTCAGCATTTGGGAGGCAGAAACAGGAGGATTTCCATGTGTTAGAGGTCAGCCCGGGCTACCTAGTGAGATCTGTCTAAAATAAACATACAAACAGCGTCCCTGTGGAGATGGATATTCTTGGTAGTTAACTTGACTAATCTGTACCAGAGCAGCTGGGCACACCTGTGAGGGATTCTTTTCTTCATCTATTAAATTATTTGAAGTGGGAAGACTCACTTTTAATGCAGATCTTTGGAGGTATGAAGAGCCCCCTTTAATCTGGGCTATACCTTCTGCTGGCAGCCTATATAAAGGACGTGGGAGAAAGAAGCTTGCTCCCATTCTCTGTTTGCTCTGTCTGGCAAGTCCATTCCTTCGCTGGCATTGGAGTCTACTTCTCTGGGATTCTAGTGTCTACTGAAGACCAGCTGAGACAGCCAGCCTTGTGGGCTGAACAACTACTGGATTCTTGGATCTTTAGTTGGTAAACAGCCATTGTTGGATTAGCCTGTAAGCCTCTCTAATGAAGTTCTGTCCCTTTAGGGTACCCTTACTAATACATTCCCCCATCAGAACAACAAAATGCCCGTGATGAGTTTCTATTGCAGGACTGGAATTGTTTGGACTTTTGCGAAGTCCAGCTCCCATCCCCAGGGAACCTAACTTAATGCCACTCGAAGTCATTCTGGGTTGAGCGGTGAAATCTTGGCAAGCAGAAGCATGTGAGACTCAGATAGAAGTCCATGGCTGGGGGCTGGTGTGATGGTTCAGGAACTTGTGGACAAGCTTGGTGACCTGAGTTCTGACCCTGGCACCCACCTGTGAGGAGAGAACTGAGTCCTGTGAGTTGTCCTCTGACAACATCTATGTAGACATACGTACTGTGGAGTACGTGCCCACATGTACAAATGAATGGATGGATGGATGGATGGATAAATAAATTTAATAAAAAGTTAAAAGAACCCCAGAGGGGCAAAACTTCTGGGAGGCTGTTCTCCTTCCATGAGGTCCACAGGAAACAGAACACAAACCTCATTTGAGTCCTGATATTGTCTGGAATAAACCTACAAGCATTGAAATAATTGCCTATGATAGCCATAAGAATTCCCATTATTTTCTAATTGACTCATCTAACTGGGCATGGAGTGCATACCTGTAATCCCAGCACTCATGAGGCTTAGTCAGGAAGATCATACATTCAAGGCTAGCCTGGGCTATATGGTGAGTTTCTGCCTCAGGTCATATTACATATTTGAGATTTATCATCATCATCATTATTATTTTATGGCTGGAGATGCTCAGTGAATAAAGCATTTGTCACACAATCATGGTGGGATGGCTAATTTTATGTCAACTTGACACAGGCTAGAGTCATCTGAGAGGAGGGAACCTCCATTGAGAAAATGCCTTCACAAGATTGGGCTGTCAGCAAGCCTGTAGGGAATTTTCTGTATTAGTGATTGATGTGGGAAGGCTCAGCTGATTATGGGTGGTGCCATCCCTGAGCTGGTGGTCCTGGGCTCTATAAAAAAGCAGGCTGAGCAAGCCATGAGGAGAAAGCCCAGAAAGCAACATCCATCTGTGGCCTCTGTATCAGGTCTGCTTCCAGATCCTCTCCACCCCCCCTCCCCCGAAGTTCCAGTCCTAAATTTCTTCAGTGATAGACTATGGGTGTAGAAGCAGAAGTAAAATAAAAACCTTATCTCCCCAAATTGCTTTTGGCCATGGTGTCTTATCATAGCAATAGTAGCCTAAATGGAGACAAGCTGGTGTGAAGCGTTCGCTATTGCTATGACAGGTTTTACTGTGCTGCTTTGGGGAGGGTTGTTTAACGGCTTTGGAACTTGGGCTAGAAGAACCATTGAGTGTTGAGAGCTCAGTGAACTGTCCTGTAGGTGCTTGGAAGATGAGAACGTTAAGAGCAGCAGTACAGGAGATGGGGCCTGGCTTGTGACGTTTCAGAGGGAAGCAAAGACTCAACCGGGCCATTTGTGTGAAGAATCTGTGGTGTCTGATCAGCCGGGGCTGAAGAATCAGCTGTGATTAACAAGAGACCAGAACCACTAAACTAAAACCTTTGCTCTGCTGGGACAGTGGACGCTGGTCAGCTGGGGCTGAAAAATCAGCTGTGATTAAGAAGGAACCAGCGTCACTGAGGTGAAATCTTCTGGGAAATGTTTCCTGAGAGCCCAGAGAAACTGTATTCAGAGGGAGCCAACGTTGCACCTTGTGTTGGCAGCCAGACTTGGTAATGTGCAAGTCTCTCAGGCGGCACTGGCTTTGAAAGCATGAGGAAGGTCATGGAGAGCAGCTGAGGCTTGGCTGTGAGAGGCCAGTGTGCCAAGACCATTGGTGAAGGTACAGCTGGGGTAGCAGTGGAAGCCCAAGACTGAAGGGCTTGTGGGGAAAAGTTGAGGCTTTTCACTGTGAAGAGAGTCCAGGAGAGGTGAAAGTGCAGTCCAGTTGCAGCAGGGACCCAGAATTCTGGAGATGCCAGTGCCTTGGGATGGCCACCAGTGCCACGGGATGACCACCAGTGCCACGGGATGACCACCAGAGCCACGGGATGATCACCAGTGCCACGGGATGACCACCAGAGCCACGGGATGATCACCAGTGCCATGGGATGGCCACCAGTGCCACGGGATGACCACCAGAGCCACGGGATGATCACTAGTGCCACGGGATGGC
This sequence comes from Microtus pennsylvanicus, assembly GCF_037038515.1. Taxonomy (NCBI): domain Eukaryota; kingdom Metazoa; phylum Chordata; class Mammalia; order Rodentia; family Cricetidae; genus Microtus; species Microtus pennsylvanicus. Next base: position 7,576,662 of record NC_134590.1, on the reverse strand, counting down.
CACCAGTGCCACGGGATGACTACCAGAGCCACGGGATGATCACCAGTGCCACGGGATGATCACTAGTGCCACGGAATGATCACTAGTGCCATGGGATGGCCACCAGTGCCACGGGATGACCATCAGAGCCACGGGATGATCACCAGTGCCACGGGATGGCCACCAGTGCTACAGGGTGACCACCAGTGCCACGGGATGACCACCAGTGCCACGGGATGACCACCAGAGCCACGGGATGACCACCAGTGCCACGGGATGACCACCAGAGCCACAGGATGACCACCAGTGCCACGGGATGGCCACCAGAGCCACGGGATGACCACCAGTGCCACGGGATGGCCACCAGTGCCACAGGATGATCACCAGTGCCACGGGATGACCACCAGTGCCACGGGATGACCACCAGTGCCACGGGATGACCACCAGTGCCATGGGATGACCACCAGTGCCACGGGATGGCCACTACTTGTTTTTCTTTTTAAAACAAGTGTAGGATTTGGGCTCAAAGTCCATGGAGCTAAAATTATTTCTTGGCCTTTTTCTGATATAAGTATAATATATACACAAGAAAGGGGCATAAATAAAAATATATACCATGATTAATTATATTAGCTAAAATTTAAATTTATTCCTTTATTCTACTTGCAATTATTTATACATCTCTGTTATTTATGCCAAGGATACTGGTTTCCAGGGCAGTGTTTAAGTTTTCTTTAAAAAAAGAAATTTATTAAGTAAATTATGTGCATTGATTTATAGGGAAAAATATTACTTTGTTCTGCAGAATCTAAAGATTCATATTTTCCCGATATTTATACTCTCTGAAATCATGATCCATCATGCAAACTGTGCACTCGTAGAATACTCCTGAGCTAGGCACAGCAGTGTGTTTGGGTGTGTGTGTCCCACCTTCAGCTGGCATTCCTGATGAAATCAGGAGAAGTCAACCTCAGAGTATTTCAGACTCAAAGACACAGGACAGTACTCCAGCGGGGTGGGGGTGACGTGGGATGTTTGGGGACCAGTTGTTGAGTGACCCACTCTTCTTATCTGTTACTTTTACATTTCAATAGGGGCCGCCTATAGATGCAGTGTCTTAACCCCTAACCCTTAAAAGGGGTCCAACGGCAAGAATTTCACATCTATAAGTAGGCTGCCGTGCGGCCGGGGAATCCTAGGGTTTGGGTCTCTGAGTCTTACTTTGTATTCCTTCAGTGTTCATTGTGTATCAACTCTGTGTCTGTCCCTGAGGCCAGCTTGGCCTTTTGTGACATATACATTATCCTTGTTTAGAAATTTCCAGGCACCACATAACCAGGCTGCAGGCTTATGAATGATAAAAACGAGCTTTGAGATAATATGCTAGACTAAAGATCAATAAATAGCCCAGAATATCAGATATCTACTCTCAGACTTGCACCAGAACCGCCACCACCCAGTTTGGAGCTCTCTGCCTGGAAGCTTCCAATGGCATCTTCAAAGAGGGAAGGAAGATGGGAAAAAGGAAAGAAGGCGGGCAGGATACTTTGGTCTTCACTAGAAGATTCTAGGTAGAGCTGTACCGTGAGTCCTGAGCAGCTAGGGGCCAGTAGCAGCCCGCAGTCCACTCCTCCAGCCTCCCCTGCACATTTGTATGGAATACCATTTGCATACTCTAACGAGATGAGCTATAATTGGCCTTCATTGATTTTGTTTTCATTGAGCTAAAATAGAGTCAGAGCTTCTTAGGCTAGAAGAGCTGATTGATTTGTGGTAGAATTCAGGACTATTCAGTTGAAGAAATAATTAATTATGTTCTTATTTAGTAATCATCAAGGTTTGGTCGGTTTCTTTGTAGCAGAGCGAGCTCAGCAGTATGGAACTTTGTCAAAGCAGAAATGCTTTAAATAGACACCCTCAACCCGCAAATGGCCATCTCCACTTAGTATTCTGTGAAGCCGACGTGATTCTCCTCATGAGGTGGTAGATAATGCTTATTATTTTTAAAGGATGGGTTTGTGCTGAACAGAGACCTTCTCTAGCGTACTCGTAGAGATCAACACACAGGCTTTCTAATCTTTATATCTTCCTCACATGCACCTATTCCTTTAGGGTTGCTCCCTCTGCTGTCCACGTCTTTGAATCCATTTACTCATCTTTCAACATTTTGTGAAACTCTTCTTGAGTTGATTCAGCGTGCGCGAATGGTGTTTCTCACCATTGCCTTTCAGTTTGTGGAGGTGGGAGTTGGTCCAGGTTGGCCCTAACCCTAGGGTTTCAGGAAGGGAACTCTCTGCCTACTCTGTTTATCCTCAAGTGTGGCTCTCTTGAGCACAAGGTCGTTTGGTTGGTTACCCTCTGTAGGCAAGTTCTCTTGGAATTTTGGGCTGATTATAATCAACATTTTTTTGTGTGTGGTTTTTCGAGACAGGGTTTCTCTGTGGTTTTGGAGCCTGTCCTGGAACTAGCTCTTGTAGACCAGGCTGGTCTCAAACTCACAGAGATCTGCCTGCCTCTGCCTCCCGAGTGCTGGGATTAAAGGCGTGCGCTACCACGGCCCGGCTAATCAACATGTTTTGAAGTGGTTTAGTTTCATGCCAATATTTTCCTTTTAAGATTTCGTTGGTGATAATTGTGCCAATTTTGGATCTAATTTGTCACTAATTACAGTGAATTCCATGCACTAACCTGAGGCTTTCTATCCTTCGGGGAAGAGATAAAGCAATGTGTTATAGATGTAAGTAAATAACCATGTTTCAGTCTAAAGATTTATTCTTGGGTCTTTCGGCCATCTTGGCATCTGTGGAGGCCTGTTGGGAACAGGACTTCTAAAAGACAATATGTCTGGAAGGCTGTGGTTCAAGGCCACTTTTGCTGGCTATAAGTGAGGTCTCTGGAACCAGAGAGAACACACAGCTCTTATAATTGAAGGTGTTTATGCCTGAGATGAAACTGAATTCTACTTGGGCAAGAGATATGCTTATGCGTATAAAGCAAAGAACAACATAGTGACACCTGGAGGCAAAACAAGCAAAACCAGAGTGATCTGGGGGAAAGTAACTCGGGCCATGGAAACAGTGGCATGGCCTGTGCCAAATTCTGAAGCAACCTTCCTGCAAAGGCCATTAGACACAGAATCCGTGTGATGCTGTACCCATCCCGGATTTAAACCAATGAAAAGTAAGTAAACAAATAAATAAATAGATTTATTCTTGGCTCCATGTGTGAGACACTGTGGTAAGGTTTGCAAAGAGGATGAAACACTGTCACTGCTTGGAAAGTCTTCTATAAAGTGGGCAGAAGTATTTGTCCAAAGTTGCCCGTCTGTGAGTCAGCGGTTTGAAATGGTGTAGACGGTCTAACATACAGCTGGCTGCTAAACCCTCAACACTCTCAAGTATTTGATTGAATTATGTGCACTTGGTTCCTCGACTTCTCCGCACAACTGGGAACTTTGTAATGGCCCCACTTAAGACATTATGCAAACAGTGCACCTTACTGAGGTATACAGCACAGAGTGATCATGGGGCGTCCCCACTTTGCGGGGAAGGAAACATTTCCACTCAACGCTTGGCGATTTAGATTTGGTATTATATAAACCCATTTTTTTTTACATGACCATTTGCTGAGAAGTCCAAGGACCAAAAGCAAAGGTGATATATTTTCCTTAGAACAAATTTTAGAAAGAGTTCATATTTTTATACTAACTATGCACTGACATCCATGAATTTGAGCTCGTCTAGATGGTATGTTTCCTAATACCAAAGAATTAAAAAAATATTAAAGAAGTCCTCTAACTTCAAGAGAAACGTAGTCTTTTTCATGTATGGAGAAATAACAGCAGCAATGATAAAGAATGGTAAGTTTTGCTTGTACCATTTGTCAGGCTAGCTCCATACGTGTGTACTGGGAGCTGTCCATAGTTGTCAGGCTGAAAGTGAGTTCTGACTCTAAAATACTTCCTTCACTTTAAGACACAATGGAAGCCTACATTATTTTATCCTGAGTATTTGACTTAAAAGGGAGGTTAAGGTGACAAGATGCTCTGGTTGACAGGGCCAAGACTAGGTGAGGGGACTACTTGTTTTGTGGGTGTGCCTTAGATCGTATAATCCTTAATCCCTACAAGGCCAATCTTGTCCCAAGATTTCAGCCATATTCTAATTTAGTGATTTTTGCTGACATTATGTTAAGTGTATATTAGAATCTTTATTAGCTTCTTTTACCTTACTGTGACTAGACACATGGCATGCATTATGAAGGAAGGATTTGTTTTGGTTCATGGTTTGAGGGTCCAGTCTATCATGAGAGTAAGGCATGGCAGAGTAAAGGCCTTTATAGTGTTTGGAACAAGTGACTCCTTGTGTGTTTGTGGGTCAGGAAGCAAGGGACAGAGACTGGGAGCAGGTGTGGGCTACAGCCCTGAAGGCCTCTTCACAGGATCTATTCCTCTACCTAGACTGCACTTCCTAAGGAATCTACAACCCTCCAAAACAGTGGTACAAGCAGGGTGCTAAGAGTCCAGCTTCACGAAATGCAGCGGACATTTTACATCCAAAGCATAACAGATGCTAAGAGCCGCATTTGCTCTATTAGGATCAGGCAATGAGTAGGATCAAGAATCAAGACCTGGCTCCTTAAGAACAAATTCAATCCATATTTCTTAGATTCTGTCACAGATGTGGAATTCAGCGCTTCTGCCTGGAGTACCCTTTGGAATCGCCACACTCACCCAGCAGAGTTAATATCCTCCTGCTCATTTTGCTGCTGGGGTAAGCTGTGAGCTCACAAGTGTCTCTCGGCCTGAATTCTAGTTCTACCGCTTCTCAGCTCTGCGGCATCTTTATTTTTCAGGTCCTCCACTGGATAGCAGTATGATGTCATCGAGTTTAGGGGAGGAGGGGACGAAGGAAGCACATGAAATGTGGAGTGGTTTGAGCCACAGAAACACTAAGTGAATTAGAGCTATTTCTGGCCTTGATCAGTTTGTTGTTTGCAGGTAGTCTTGATAGCTCCACGACCCTAGGAAAATAGTTAGCATCTCTAGACTGCAGCATCAAACTCAAAAAGTCTAGAGGACTGTGGAAAGCCAAACCAGTGTACTCATTCTGAAATGAAATAATGATGTACCATATTAATTAAGCATATTTAGTATACTAGTATATTTAGTATCTTAGTATAAAACTGGTCATTATGCAATCTTGTTATTAAGTCAATTTCCAGTTTTCCTTGAAAATGTTACCAAAATATCCTAGCAAAGGAGTTAGATACTCAAGGGATCATTCAGTTATTCCTGTCTTAAATTGTCCCGATTTTCTTCTGGGTAGGTTTCAAGGATCAGGATCCCAGTCTTACCTTCTGGCTTCTAACACATGGTATATGGTATGGACCAACTATGTTGTACAATAGATTCAAATCCAAGAGCCGCTTAGGATGCATTATTGCAGCAACCCATATCTTAACAGTCAGTGGGCACATATCTCAAAGAAAGTCTCCTTCCTTCATTGTTTCTCTGTGTAGCCCTGACTGTCCTGGAATTCACTCTGTAGACCAGGCTGGCCTTCAACTCAGAGATCCACCTGCCTCTGCCTTTCAAGTGCTGAGATTAAAGGCATGGGCCACCACTGTCCTGACACTTCTTTACAATGATATTTTAAGGCACATGGGGTATAGATTGTCATTCCCATTGTAGAGACAAAAAACCCAGGGTCTTACTTCTAAAGTACTGTTAGGAAGCAAATGTGAAAATCACTTTCTTAACTGCAAAATCTACAACGCTTTACATATCATCCTTTCTGGTAAGGATGTTGATTTGGGGGTTTTGAGTCAATATTTGTTCAAAGGTAATATATTATTTAACTAACTTCTTGTTATTATTTTATGTGACATTTTACACATGAGTAACTGTGCCCCAAACTTGGACACTGTAATGAAATTCTATGCTGACCACCAATAGTTAGTGCAAATCTCACAGGTTAAAGGTGAAGTGTTCTCTGGATGGTGGTGGGGTACACCTTTAATCCCAGCACTTGGGAGGCAGGTGGATCTCTCTGAGTTTGAGGCCAGCCTGGTCTACATTGGGAGTTCCATAGGCTACACAGAGAAACCCTGTCTTAAAAGCTGAAAAAAGAAAAGGAAAGGAAAAAAAAAAGATTCAGTGTCCATCAGGATGACTCTTGCTTCAAGTACTAGTCACAGATTTGAAGGTCCTTAGGATGCATGCCCTTCTGACCAGTATACTACAAACTCAGGCGTGTCCACGCTTGCCCAAGATAGTGGTACCTACAGTGACAGTCTCATAACATACTTACAGTGATGGTTTCATTATAAAAGACACACATTGGTGGGGTCTAGATGGTTTGGAATACACAAATACATAGCCTTCCATATACTTTTTTTTTTAAAAAGATTTATTTATTTATTTATTATGTATACAGTGTTCTGCCTACATGTATGCCTGCAGGCCAGAAGAGGGCACCGGATCTCATTATGGGTAGTTATGAGCCACCATGTGGTTGCTGGGAATTGAACTCAGAATCTCTGGAAGAGCAGCCAGTACTCTTAACCTCTGAGTCATCTCTCCAGGCCCAGGTGAGACCCCCTCTTCCCACTCCTCAGTGGTTTCGCAGACTAGGAAGCTCCCCCAAGCTTCAATACCCAGCATTTTCACGGAACTCCCCCACCTTTCATTGCTGGAGCTTAAACCCGGGGCCTCACCTCTGCTAAGAAATAATCTCCTAGCGTATGCTTCTCTCTGCCCTCTGTAGTAGGAGCTGCGGGCTGCGTTCCTGCCGCCCCAGCTCCTGGTCGCCTGGCTAGCTTATGCCCCGAAATAACAACACACAGATTGTATTCTTTTAAACACTGCTTGGCCCATTATATCTAGCCTCTTCTCGGCTAACTCTCGCACCTGGACTAGCCCATTTCTAATAATGTATGTAGCAGCCCAAGGTGCGCTTACCGGGAAAGATTCAGCATGTCTGACCTGGCGGCTTGCTTCATTGTGTCTGGACCAGAGAGGGGAAGCATAGAATAGCGTCTGAGCTCACTTCCTCTTCCTCCCAGCATTCTGTTCTGTTTACTCCTCCCACCTATGTTTTAACCTATGAGGGCCAAGCAGTTTCTTTATTATAATTAACCAATGACCTTCCTCCATCAGCCCTCACTGGTCTTCTATCGATTCTGGTATCGGCTGCAGTCTCTAATTGTCATTCCTTCACTGGAGATCGCATGGAATCCCCTGCCTCAAAGATTCGGGTCTCTGGTCATGCAGTTGGCCTTTCTGCCTTATAACCATGCCCCATCCTAAGGCAAAGTCAGATATGATATACGGCTGAGCCAGGAGCCACAGGGACGCTTCCAGCTATAGCAGAGGTGTGGGAACATCCTTCCGGGAACCTGGGGTGAGAACATTTTCTTTATTGTGGAACAGAGCTTTAAATAGGACAAGGATAAATCAATATTTAAGTGAAAACACGATGAAGGACTATGGAAATACAATGAAGTCATGGAATTTCTGTAGGGTTTGACCCAGGCTTCCTAATATCCTTTCTAGGGGGATGGATGTGGGGACCTCTGAATATTCCGTCATGCAATGTATTCTGAATTTGTTGATCCAAATCCACTTGCTTACGGGGGTCACGTGTCTTGTGGGACTGTTCGGCTAGTAAGATGTTTCTCCAGTGTGGAATACCTTGCAATGAGCCGTAGCCGTGGTAGGGTGGGACATCACTTATTAACCAGTACTTACTGAGTGTGTATCATAGACCAGAAACCATCACAGGTGTGGAGGATACAAACGGGAACAAACCAGACAAAAGCCCTGGCCTTCCTGCAGCTTGCTTTCTGGTTGGGAGAAACAGACAATAAGCAAATAATCTCATACGGGTATGCAAGTCAGGTGGTGAAATGCGCTTTGGAGAAAAGCAAATTGAGTGCCCAGAACCTGTCGCTGCTCCTCTGCAGACCGGGCAGGGGAGGCTCCGGGGCAAAGTTTGTAATTTGTTGTTGCTGCTGCCTGGCCTTTGGCTGAGGGAAAAAAAAAAAATCTGTCCCTGAATGTTTAGCAAGCCTGCTTGGCCTTTTGATTCTGCAGTGATTAAATGCCAGCCTATTGGGAATTAGTTTTATTTTAATTCAAGGTTAAATGTAGAAAAGACCTCCTACTTCTTCCATCTATCAAAATTCAGCTATGGATCTTCTAAGGGTGTCAGCTCCCGGTGAAGCCTCCCTGACCTCCCCCACACTAATTGCGTTTCTTTCTTCCTCCCGCGGCTTCCCCTACACTTAAACTTACAAGTGTTGTATCCCATTCCCTTGTATTGCAGATGGAGCTACTTGTGTGTGGGCTCCGTTCTGCTTTGCTCGGAGCCAGAGGCTCTTTTTCGTGGTATTCTCACTGTGCCCATGCCCCCACCCCTGATGTGGGAGTGTCATATATCAATCTGTTGATTTCATTGGCTCTAAGCAATAAAGAAACTGCTAGGCCCATTGGATAGGCCCACCCTTAGGTGGGTGGAGTAAACAAAACAGAATGCCGGGAGGAAGAGGAAGTGAGGTCAGACTCCACAGCTCTCCTCTCGGGAGCAGACGCAGGAGAGACGCCATGCTACCTGCTCCAGGGAAGACGCACGCTATGAAGCTCCAACCCAGGATGGACTTAGGCTAGAATCTTCCCGGTAAGCGCACCTAGGGGCGCTACACAGATGATTAGAAATGGGCTAAATTAATATGTGACAATTAGCCAGTAAGGGCTAGAGCTAAGGGCCAAGCAGTGTTTAAAAGAATACAGTTTCCGTGTAATTATTTCGGGGCATAAGCTAGCCGGGCAGGGCAGGCGGCTTGGGGTGTTGGGGACGCAACCCTGCCGCTGCCCATATTACTACAGATGGCGCCCAACGTGGGGCTAACTGAGTCCACAGAAAGCCTGAGAAAGCTTGGGAAAGAGTAAAGCATGTTTTCTTGATTGTGACAATTTCTCTGGTCTACTCTGCTTGCTAGAGGCAAGCAAGCGCCTCATCTAAGAGAGGCTTCCTGACTCAGCTTTAGCTGCAAAGCCTGCAGCTCATTAAGAGGTCCTGCCACGAAACACTTAAACTGTGTTGAGGAAAAGCTGAACGCATGCTTTTCTGTTTTCAGCCATAGCAGGAAAAAAGCTGCGTGTTTAAAATGCCAGCTTTCTGGGCCATCCTGCCAGGGCAAACTCTGACTGTTTGAGGCAGGAGGGCCGGCTACTGAGAGAGGACTTGAGTGTTGTCTGTTGTAGCTCGCTGGCTGGCAGGGACCTTGCAGCCTGTACCTCAGCCGTGAGGCTGGAAAGCTAAGGAATGGACTGGATCTAGCTGGCAAAGCCACGCCTTTAGTCCTACTGATATTGCTTGGCAAATTAAAGGCTCTTGTCGTCAGAAAAAGAGAGATATACAGTAAAGAGAGATTCAAAGACAAAAAATTTCTGAATGGTTTAAAGTGTGTTAAAAATATACGCAGACTAAAAGTTAAAATTCTTAAAGCAAACTTCTGTGACTTCAAGGTGTGGTAGCACACGCCTTTAATCCCAGTGCTTAGAAGACAGAGATAAAGAGATCTCTGTGAGTTCAAGGTGTAGTAGCACACGCCTTTAATCCCAATGCCTGGGAGGCAGAGACAGGCGGATCTCTGAGAGTTCAAAGACAGCCTGGTCTACAGGGTTATTCCAGGTCAAAGATATATGCTCAAAAAGCAAAAAGTTAACTTAGGAATGTCACAGCTTAGATTCTTAAGCGCCTAGTGATTTAAAGGCGCAAATCAAAAGTGCTCCTGGATAGTAAAAAATTGCAGATTCACAATAGGACAGATTCAGACCACTAAACGAGTCACACTGTTGGATGAATGTACGTTGGCTTGGGAGAGAGAAGAAAAAGAATATAGAGAATAAAGTTAATGGTTTAAAAAAAAAAAGGTAAAGTCTTTAAAGAGACAGAATAAAGTAAAGTGATAGAGTAAAAATAAGCCGCGTAAAGATGAAAAATTCACAGAGAGTCTGGATTCTTTGTATTATTGTGTTTTCTTTAAGATTTTTGACTGTAAAGGAGCTAAGTACAGACAGACATTTCATTATATGGACTGCCAAATGGAACCAGAACGAATATGATAAGGGTATTATGATTTCAGAATTTGGGTCTAAGGATATGATGCTTTGGAGAGAGTCTTCTTTTGTTTTCACAGAGGATGAGACTCTATGGATTTCTTCTATTCCTATTTGGTATGATGGACCACGTCCTCCTGAAGGGTTGCTGTGAACATCTTCAGAAAATTGCCTTGCTCAACTGCCAACTGAGATAAACCTGGCACACAGGTTACACCCTAAATAATCTGATTAACGACGCCCCCATTCAGCAGGAAGCAGTTTGGAGAGAAAAAACTGCGCCCATGTTCCCAAATATAGTTTATAAATGTTCTTTTACATTTAAAGGGGGAAATGATATAGGTATGAATAATTTGCATTGGTATGGATTTTAAGGTCAATTTTGTTATATGTATGAATGTTTCTGATGTAATTTTTACTTGATAACTGTTTTGTTATATGTAATTTTGCTATGTTAAGGTTAAAGCCTTCCTTTTTTTGTTTAAACAGAAAAAGGGGAAGTGATGTGGGAGTGTCATATATCAATCTGTTGATTTCATTGGCTCTAAGCAATAAAGAAACTGCTAGGCCCATTGGATAGGCCCACCCTTAGGTGGGTGGAGTAAACAAAACAGAATGCCGGGAGGAAGAGGAAGTGAGGTCAGACTCCACAGCTCTCCTCTCGGGAGCAGACGCAGGAGAGACGCCATGCTACCTGCTCCAGGGAAGACGCACGCTATGAAGCTCCAACCCAGGATGGACTTAGGCTAGAATCTTCCCGGTAAGCGCACCTAGGGGCGCTACACAGATGATTAGAAATGGGCTAAATTAATATGTGACAATTAGCCAGTAAGGGCTAGAGCTAAGGGCCAAGCAGTGTTTAAAAGAATACAGTTTCCGTGTAATTATTTCGGGGCATAAGCTAGCCGGGCAGGGCAGGCGGCTTGGGGTGTTGGGGACGCAACCCTGCCGCTGCCCATATTACTACACACCCCCAGGAACTTTGGAATGCCTGGGACACAGCACCTGTTCAATTAGCTATTGACTGGGGGAGACACCTGCGTGCATGCTAGCAGCAGCGATATCTGATTTGCATTATGTAAGTTTCTTATCTAATTTCCACTGACTTCCCAGGTGAACGAAGTCTTCCCCAGGCCTCTTTAAGGCATCAGTTGTGACTGCTTCTCAGGAGAGCATTCCAAAGTCGAGACTTCTGATAGACAGCCGGTGGACACGCACTTACCGCGGCTTTTCTTATCAGAAAGGAATAGTGGCTCATCGTAGGGAATTGCAAATATAAGTGACCATAATAAAAATAAAGGGAACTCAAGAAGGTGTTCACTCACACGGAAGGTATTTATCGAGCTATTGTCTCTCTGGGTACCTAGCACCAAGGACAACAAACAGTACAGGCCAAGTCTTACATAGTGGTATCAAATGAGCACTTACTGTTTACATGATAAATGAGTTATTATTTCCATAATTATACAACGTGGGGCTAGCATTTTGATACATATAACAACTATTTTTTAAAAGGATTTGTTTTTGTAATTTGAAATTGTGTATGTGCGCGTGCGAGAACAGGTGTGCTAGGAGGCCAGATGTGTCAGAACTACTGGAGCTGGCTCTACAGAGAGCTGTGAGCAGCCTGTGAACACCGGGAGCTGAGCTCCAGTCCTTGCAAGAGCAGTTCCCACTCCCAACCACGAGCCATCTATCCCTACAACTTACCTCTTAATGGCAGTGTGGGCATATGAATTTCTAGACAGGGCAAGGCTGCGCTATTGTTTTCTAGCTTGGCTTAGAAAAAGTACTTTATTATGGATAGTTCTTTGGGTCTGGTAGTAGTATTCTATAATATTATTTTTATTAGCCAATAATGCCCTGTTCTAATGATGACTCAAAATTTTCAGCTGGGATACATTGATTACTAACTGCGAGCAAATTGCTGGCAGTGGAATTTCCCTACCGAAGGCTTTGCAAACCCCTCTCTCACGGGCGTGGTTAAGCGGCCATCACACTGCACCTAAAGACGACCGGAGGTTCACATTGATCAGTGTGCGAGAAGAGTTGCATCAGCAGATTTATTCGGTTTTCGTTTGGAAAAGAATTAACCTGGGCCGCGTGTTTTGCTGGTGTGTGTGGTCATTTCTTATGCATTGATCTCTAATGAGGCCTGGCCCACAGTAGATAATGAATGAAATCTGTAATCAGCGTTAGGCCAGAGAAGCATTTTGCCAAGGTGGATGTCAGGACTATTAGATGGCTTCAGCCCTTAAACCATAAAGGGAGGGGATGACTAATAGGTCCTATTCTTTATATTTATGTTAATTGATTCTTCAGTTTGGCCAGTATCTTGTCCTGCCTTCACATGGAGAAAGGGCATTTAAGAAAAATCCTGGCCTGAGAATGTCAGGAACACAAGGAGAGAGCTAGGGCAAATGGTCCCCGTGTCACTAATGAGATTGTAAAGGGGAAGTGGTCCCTGGACCCAGGGGAGGGGGGGAGTAAAGAGCAGCCGTCAGTCAAAGGCAGCATTGCGTGGGCAGGAGCGGAAATGCACTGGGGCGCATGCGCATTGCCGCTTGCCTAGGTTTTGCATGAAGGCGTTAGGGACTCTGAGGGTCCTGTGCCCCTTATATAGTGCCAGTGTGACATGCGACTTATAAAATGCCGTAGCATAGCTACTGCTTATTAATATTATGGCCCAGGCTTTAAGGATTTTTTTGTTTTTCTTCCTAAGGAGAGGCAGTGGATCAATCAGCTAACAGGCGGGGGAGGTGGCTGAGTGTGGCGGGGGCGGCATGAAGCCCGGATGGGAAACAGCATTAGAACGCCGGTAGTCCATCCTGGATCACACTGCCCTACCACGAGCTAGACCCTAAGTGCTGCCGGCTCAGTGGCTGCATTTTAAAGTGAGGTGTTTGAAGGCAAGGGCTTGAAAGACCCTTGGCTTTAGGGAAATCTCTGATGTTCTCCCCACCTTAACCAAAGCTCACACAGGCTCAGTGAGGGCGCAACATACTCTTTCCACAGAGATGCTCTTCTATGAGTTTCTTTCCTGAGTGTCACTAGAGCTTCTGAGAGCTGTAACATAACGGAACCACTCGTAGGTGACAGCTTCTTCAATCACTTTATCTTTATAGTGTCCTGTGTCGTGTCGTGTCCCGTCCCCGTCCCCCACCCCCCTGCCAGTCTCATGCAGCCCAGGCTGGCTTTGAACTTGCTATGTAGCTGGGAATGACCCCTAACTCCTGACCGTCTTGCCTCCACCTCCTGAGTGCTGGAATTTTACAACTGCACTCCCTGTTTACATATGCTACGGATGGGACCCAGGGCTTCAGGATTGCTAGGTAAGCACTATTGGGTTTTTAATTATTAGATTGACCATCAAGACCTGGCTTCAAACTCATAATAGCAGCGGAGAGGAACCCTTTCTAGGCCCGTTGCTGTCCCCTCTCTTCTTCTATTAGGTTTCTTAACTTTCCACATTACCACATTAAATCATGAACACTTTGCAGTTTACTGAAGGAGTTGTTCTATAAGAGGCCACATGTTCTGATGGCCTGCAGTGGCACTGTATCTTCATCAGCCCTGGAAAAAAGTGTGTGTGTGTGTGTGTGTGTGTGTGTGTGTGTGTGTGTGTGCGTGTAAATACATCCACGGGGAGCAGAGGAAGAGAAATGACGAGGCGGTCTAGCTTCACAGAGAACATTTGCAGATTTTTATCTGAAACACATTTTATTAAAATTGCAACAAACTTTATAAAATCAGCTGTATGGTTCATTAAGGGAACATTACCTTACAATTATGATTAATTAGATTAAACTTATGAAAGTGTGTTATTTGTTCAGATCAAAAGGGTGGGGAAGATGATGGATGGGGAAAGGGTGTGATAAATGAACAAAGCAGCTGAACTAAATTGAATGTGTATTCATCCGTTCGCACTTCATAACTAATGATAAATTGAGCATGTCACATTTAACAATACTCGTCTGGGCTCAAGCACACGGTTTCTTTCGGCTCCTCTTCTCAACGCCTTGTGATGGTTGAGACTGTGGAACCGAAATTTTACTCCCTGGACTTTACCTGCCTCTTACCTTGAAAAAACACAGTGGCTACTTACTCAATTAAGAGCTGTTAACAGGTTGTAAAATTGCCATTCCTCAGGTCATGCCTGGTATCTGAAAATAGATTTATCTTAAGCTAAAACGAACATTCCCATTCATAGGCCTAATTATATTATACAGCAGGGGCGGAAAACACCTGGAAATGAAGAAACAGCTTTCTTTCTCAGTATTTTCTTTGGTATTAGATGGGAAGAAACACTTCCCCAAACTCACTAGAGAGCCTGGGAATCAGGAAAGTGAGAGACAAAAGCCGAACAGGTTGTGTTAGCTTCCTGAAACCCCAGGCTTTAGAGGATTTTAATCACATCATCCTTTTGCAAGGATTATGAAGCTGGTGTTGGGGTCGGGGAGGAAGAGGTGGAAAATAGCCCCACCCAGTCTGACATCAGACACATTCGCCACACAGACTCGGGAATGACTTTTGGAAAGAATCATTTTTTTTTCATAGACGCTCAGGAACTGTGATATGGGAGGTGACAGGTAGCCAGTGCTCACTCCTTTAGTCCCCTGAACTTGGTGGGGATCATCGGAAGTGAGTGACAGTTTCTGACAGACTGCACACTTTATTTCTCTGTGCTCTGACTTTTCTGGAAGGGTTTCTGCAGATTCACTTTGTATTGTCTGTTCTGATTTCATCTACACCTCACCATCTTCAAACTCCTTGAAGCGACTTGATCTTTCCGGCAAGGAGGGAGTGTTAAGGAATGGAGTCAGATGCTTTTCAGAGTACTGCATGTGTGGGCTACACATGAGAATAGACTTGTGGGGAAGACTTATGCTATCCCGGAGGGCTGGCATCCTGGAAGGGAGGAGGCAAGAGGGCCGGTGGTCACTTAGGAGCTTTGAAGGATGGTGCTAATGCAGGTGGTTATTCAGTGTTCATCGTTCGGCTAGAAACCAGCTGCTCCGTAGCTTTGCTTCTTGTCCTTTTGGTTGTGAGCCTAGTGTTTAACGGCTGAGCCATCTCTCCAGCCCAACTGTGGTTCTCGATGGGCAAGGGAGGCTGCATCCTCCAGGAGACATTTCCACTGGCCAGAGGCCTCTTATCTATCATAGTTTCTGACAAGGACTGTTTCTGGCAGTATGGGTTAGGTCAGGATGTGGCCACACTCACCACAGTGTGTAGATACTCTGTCACAAAAAGCCATCATCTGAAGCCCCCCATTTCGAAATGTCACTAGAGGTAAGGCTGAGAGCGCCACCTGACAGTTATGTATACATTTAAAGAATGGAAATTGATGAACTCACGATAAAATTTAAGGTGATTTACAAAGCTGGCATAGATCAAAATCTAAATCACATTCTTTTAAGAGATTTATTTATTTATTTATTTAATGTGTGTGCCCGAGTGTGTGCATCACAGGTGATTGTGAGTTATCACTGGGTGCCAGGAACCAAACTCTGGTCTTTCCAGCCTCCTAGATTACATTCTTAAAGTAGTACAAGTAACACGTGGGTCAATCCTATGCCAAGCAAACCATAAGATTAACAACTTTAGAGTAAGGACTTCCGAAGAGGGCTGTGTTCATTGGCTTGCTTATCCAGTCAGGCCAAGCCATTGCCCCCGCTGGTGAGAATGCTGTCTCTGGCAGTAACAGATGCTCTTTGGGGAAGAGCGCTCTAAAGGGGAGGGGATTGGAGGAGAGTCATGCTGTGCTAGACCATTCAAGATTGGCTTAGAATAGGAAACCACCACACTTGTCTGAATTTTGATGTGAAAATAAATGTCAGAGCGAAGACAATTCATCTGTTGGGTTTCATGAGAAAAGAATATTTACTCAGCTGTGGGAAGAGGGCTCTGGTGAACACCCAAACTAATGTATGTTTGACAATGCTCAATATTCCTGAAGTACTCTGAACAAGAGGGTTCTTAGAGATGTGAGATGATAACACGGAGGAAACTCTCTCAGGGGCACAGAGCATCGAGAGCCCTGCCTTCTGCCACCCCAGAGACACAGGTCCTTTGATTGTTCTGGGTGAATTAAATTAAAGAGAGTAAAAGTGAGGTTAATCACGTTAGCTATTTAAAGCGTGCGATTTAGTGGTAATAAGTATATATTTTCAATGTTCTATAACCAGATCACAATGTTTTCCAACTTTGTCACCTGAGACAGAAATTAGGCATTTATACATAATTCCCAGATCCTTATTCCTTGCCACAGTAGTCAGGATTCCATAGTGTTACCATGCCTCTGCTGCTCCTGCAAGGACCATCAGCCCATGGTTGCTGGTTCTTTTTTATTTTTACTTTTTGGTCTGATTACAGTTAGTTCCTTTTGCATTCTGAGTGTTAAGTGAATGCCAGGCATGGAGGGTATTTGATAAATAAGAAAGAAATGAAAGTCATAGCTGGGGACAAGAAGTAGCACTTATCTTCAGGACCTAACATGTTTTTTCTTGAGGACCAGTGAGATGGTCTTCAAGATGAGGACATGGGGTGGATTCTCAGAAGCCTCATGGTGGAGAAGAAGAGAGGACCGACTTTCCCATGTGGTCCCAGACCTCTGTATGGACAGTATGGTATCCTTACATACACTAAGGTATGTGCACAAGCCTCATGAAATAAAAAATAAGTGAGAAATATTTTTTTGTGTCAGGCATGTTAGTGAATGCTTATTGTTTCAGAACTTGGAAGGTGGAGGTAGGACAATCAGGCTGGGGCCAGTCTTGGCTACATGGCAGTTAGAGCCATACTGTGCCACGCAAAACCCTGTGTCAGATATGGAAACCACACTGCAACGAAACATTTCTTCCCTTAATTTAGTGAGAATAAGCTAAAGCCTGGTATTTGAACACTGCTTTATATTTCTTCACTCAAAGAACTGTGACACGGTGCCCCATTTGATGCTCATTGCTTTGGAAAAATATGTCAATCTTTTAGGGTGAGATCGAAGTAAAGCATGCATCTGCCTGCATGTCAACATTTTAATTTTTCTAGTTTAATTGTACTCAGAAACATTTTAACTTACTGTTTTGGGGGTTGACCCCCACACGATGAGCTGACTGGGAGGAATGCAGGAATGACTTGCCTGTTTCCTAACCATTTATTGATAAGGACTGTGTCTTCAAGAAGGAAATTAGAGACGTACATCTTTCCAAGGTCCCGTGGGAAATTAGCAGGCGAGTCAGAATTAGAATTCACAGCCTGTGCATGTCTAAGGCTCCACTGAGCTGAGCTGCCTAGCATTCACAAAGTTTTCTTTCCTGTGTGCCTATTCCCAGTGACCTCTACTGGTGCCCGCTGAGCGTGAAGAAAAAGTAACCTTCCATGAATTCCCCCACGGGTGCAAACAGTGCAAATTGTTTTCTTTTGGGGTCAGAGCTCCGCCACCTGCCATTTCAGACGCCGTGGAAGGCTGAAATACATCATTTGAGGGGTTATACACCATGCCACCCGTTACTGACTGGTCCCGACTTTCCCATTGGAAAGCAGCTCTTTCTCCTGTCTGGCATTGTCTCCAGCATCCTGCCTACCAGCTGAGCTCCAGGAGGCTTGAGGAGGTTGGATGGGACATTCTGCTCCCATGCAGTTGTAGCAGAAGGGAAAGGTTAGGCATGAATTACCCTAACACCTTCCTCATTGCCAACTTTATTTTTCCCTTCTTCTACAACCCTCCCCCCCTTTTTTGTCTGTGCTTGTGGTTTAATAGAGCTTCACTGCACTTCTCTGATATTGTCTCATAAAGCCCTCAGCAGGAATATCATTGTCTAATTTCCAGGTTGTGTGTTGCCCCCTCCCTTCCCAAGGCACACACCGGCAGGAATGCAGTTAAACTCGGCTCTCCGACTTCCCTAGGCCAAGTTCTGTCCTTTTACCCCAGAAAAGGCTTTCAGGTACGCACTGCGGCATATACCTTTTTCTTACCACAGCTTCCATTGCTCCTTCCGGGTCTGCTTGCCAAAGGAGGAAAACAGATGGGTCTGCCTGGACTAATCAAATGAGAAAGCGAGAGGGACGGTAGGGCAGGGAAGAGCCAGTAGCTAATTTACTGGGGACAATACATTCATTCCAGCTCAGAAACTTAAAACCACCACGCCCAGGAAAATAACTTTTAATGGCATAGTGATATTTCAGTGATAAGGTTTGAGTCTTGTGAGGAGCATTGATTTCTGATTGTAGAAGAGGAGAGGGTGGGAGAGAGGCTGAGCAGTGTTAGGGGATGCTGATTTCCTTGTTCAAATCTCTACATGTCTATTTCAGTGATGACTACAAACCACCACGTCAGGGCCGTGCCGTGCCTGTCTTTTTCTGACTCCTAAGAGGCATGCTGTCCCTGTCTTTACTAGGATATACATGGTTGTTCTGCGCCAACCTTAGTCTCAAGGTCCTGATGCTTCTAAGACTGGATCTCTTTTCATCTCAGTGGTTCCTCAATTAGGTTCATCTTCATCAAACACACACACACACACACACACTGCATGCATACTACACACACACACACACACACTGCATACATACTACACACACACACACACACTGCATGCATACTACACACACACACACACACACACACACAGACACTGCATGCATACTATTCTCCATCTTTCTCTGCATGCATACTTCTCTCCCTCTCTGCCTCTCCCCCTCCCTCACACGCACACACGCACGCACGCACACACACAGGCACGCATGTACACTGAATGCACAGTCATCTCCCCACCCCCACAATGCATGCATTCCCATAAACACAGATCCTTTTGGTTTTGAGTTTACTTTAAAATTTATTTGTGAGACAGTATCTCAGTATGGAGCCTAGACTGCCCTCAAGTTCAAAATCTTCCTGCTCCGGCCTCCCGAGTGTTGAGATTACAGGAAGTAGGTGGCACAGCCCAGAGTTCTCCCTACAGGTGCTGTATTTTACCCTCTACTCACTCTCAGTATGGACAGATAGATTTACATACATGTTTATTGTTTAAAATACCCTGTGCCTACAAAAGAATGCTTTGGCTGGGTGTGGTGGCGCATGCGCTTAATCCCAGAATTTGGAAGGCAGAGGCAGGTGGATATCTGTGAGTTCGAAGCCAGCCTGGTCTAGAGAGTGAGTCAGGACAGAGAAATTGTGTCTTGAAACAAGCAAAAAGAATACTTTGGGATTCACATATAGTTTTTTTTTTAAACTAGATCCCGGAGTTAAATAAACTAAAAGAAAACAGTACATTTAAACTTAAGAGCTAAATGTCAAGGAGATCTGTCTAATACGGGTGTCACACTAAATCTTTGTTTTCCCAGAAAGGATAAATTTTGAGCATTTGTTGCATCGCCACATCTTAGATACTTGTGCATCATTTGGGGTCACTTAAACCGTTCTCTATTTTGAAATGATTGTACAAGAAGCTGAAAAATGGATAAAGAAATTATGTGCATCAGTATACCACAATATTGACATCTTAAATAACCTAAGCCCTGGAAACTGACGCTGACCCAAACACCCACACAGTTGTGGATGTGTGTGTATCTCTGAGTGTGTAACTCAGGCATTGTTGTCATGACATTACATGTTATGATCACTGTAATCCAGATACTCGACTGGATTGTCACCTCAAGGATGCCCTCTGCTCACGATTCCTACCTTGGGTGGCCACTAGTCTACCCTCTGTCTCGTGTGATTTACAGATGTGATAAGAACACAATCATATCGTCAGGTGGTGGCAGACATGGGGGCAGTGGCACACATCTTTAATCCCAGCACTCGGGAGGCAGAGGCAGGTGGATCTCTGTGAGTTTGATTGAGGCCAGCCTGGTCTACAGAGCAAGTCCCAGGACAGCCAGGGCTACACAGAGAGAACCTGCCTCGAAAGCCCCCAACCCCAAAAGAATGCATTCAAAATATTTGTCACGTGAGGATGGCGTCCCCTTCCATTGGTCCAGTTCTCTAAAGATCCCTCTAGGTTGTATATGTCAATAATCTATTTCTTTTCATAGTGGAGTACTATGGTCTTTATCATTCACCTCAGGAAGGATGTGGGTTTCTAGTTTCCAACCACTATAGATAAAACCACAATGGATATGCTGGTACAGGATTTTCTCATCTATGGGAAAAATGCCGAGTTGCTGGGCCACATGACAATTGTGTGCATAAGATTTAAAAAATATCATTTATTTATACTTCGAGAATTTGATGGCTGTATTTTGATAATATCCACCTTCTACTCCTTCTCAACTCCAGCCAGATCCCCTTCCGACAGACTCTCCTCCAAGATTTATGCCCCCCCCCACCAAGTCTGGTTAATGCTACCCACCTGCTCAAGGGCCCGAACCATCGCAGAGAGTATGGAGCATCTTCCACGCCACACCCCAGAAGATTTCCTCCCCACATAGGCCTTTAATTGAAACGGACACTTTCTTTTAAATTTTTATTATTTATTACTAATTTTGTAATAGATGAATGACTGCTGCTGGGATTAGAGGGGAGAGGATGGGCAGGGTGTCCCAACTGTTGACATCAGCAGCCTGCTTCTGCCTTCCATTGCAGACTCGGCTAGAAAGTCACTGCCACAGACATGGTGACTGCAGAGATTCGGGTCCAGGGGGACATTCATAGCATGGAGTCTCTGCTGAGCAACTTCAGATTCCATGACTCCAATGCTGGGCTTCATGACCACCATGCAACCCAGGACCGTTCCTATGAAGTCATCACTAGCTTTAGAAAGAGAAAGACTGGAATTTTTGGTGGTCTTTGCGCCCTCTGCTGGGTAGCTGCTGAACAGCCTTCAGCCTTCTGTAGCAATCTGGTGCTTACCAGTGTGGCTGGATTAATCTAGTTCTTACCAGTGAGGTTGGATTGCGGTTCCTGTCAGAGCCCTCCTGATTCTGGCCACTTTCAAGGATTTATACACTTGAGGCCTGAGTCTTTACAGGCATCAAAACTTTACCTCCAGTTCTAACTTTAGGATGAGAAATTGTTTAAAAGTTTGAAACAAGGGGCTAAAGAGATGGCTCAGCAGTTAAGAGCACCGAGTTCAATTCCTAGCACCCATGTCTTGTGGCTCTCAGCTTACTGTAACTCCAGCTCCTTCTTGGGCCGCTGCAGGCATCGTACTCATGTGTACAAACTCACACTCAAACACACACACATCTACATAGTTAAAAATACAATTATAATGCTGGCTTTAGTCCCTGCACTCTAGAGTCAGAGGCAGGAAGAGCTCTGTGTGTTTCAGAGCTCTGTATAGTCCAGGCAAGACTGTATTGTGAGACCCCAAACAAACAAAACCAAACCAGAGACAAAACCCAGCAACAAACACCCCTTCGATGAAATATATAATAAGCAAACAAATTAACAAAGGGATATTTGAAACAAACAAAGGATTTCTTTGATGTCTGTTTATGGGCATTCTTGCTGAATAAAAAAAAAAAACCATGTAGGTGTGTTTGGCAAGCATTTCCTTGAAAGGCCACATATAAAAATATTTTCAATTTTGAGGATTCATAATTTCTTTTTTTTAATATTTATTTATTTATTATGTATACAATATTCTGTCTGTGTGTATGCCTGCAGGCCAGCAGAGGGCACCAGACCCCATTACAGATGGTTGTAAGCCACCATGTGGTTGCTGGGAATTGAACTCAGGACCTTTGGAAGAGCAGGCAATGCTCTTAACCTCTGAGCCATCTCTCCAGCCCCCAGGATTCATAATTTCTGTCACAATGATTCATCTCTGGTACTATATTTTGAAGGCACCCATTGCTTAAGCAAATGAGTATGGTTGTGTGTTAATAAAGCTTTATTTATAAGGTGAAGTGGCAAGCCTACAGGCCGTAGCTTACAACTGTTCTGATCCCCAAACTGGATGGATCCTTTTGGACAGTTACTCACTGTTATTTAAACTTAAGATTGTGACATTTATGTTAACTTTTACCTTTTTTTTTTCTGGTAGGAGTGTGAGTGTTATTTATCTTTAGGAAGTGTTTTAATTACCACCCTGGATACTATTTTTGTTCTGAATCTAGCAGTATTGTTCTAACACTTGGCATGGCTCTAGATACTTAAGTCTTTGGGTGTTTTCCATCCTGCTCCTGCTAACTCTCGATATTAGGTCGAATAGGTTGTGTGTCAATGAGAATTTGAGAGGACTCGTTGAAAACAGTACTTTGACATCCCAGCACAGAGTTCACTCCATTCCAGTGGTCCCTTCTCAGACTTCGGAATAGGAACCAACTAACTCTCTTTGGTCAACATTTTGTCCGCATTTAGGAGTAACTACAGATGTGTTTGGAACAGGGTGTTTTACAAGATTGGAGTTTCCGGCAGCACTTGGTTCTTTCCATCTTCCTGTTCTTCCTCTTCCCATCTCTCTCATTTCCTCCTTCCCAAGGCGCTGCCCTGTCTCCCTGCTCCCTGATGTAAATTCTCCCAAGGGCTCTAATGTCATGTTTCCTCTTTAGAAAACTGTGAAGTTATACATTCTCTCTCTCCTCCTACACCAGGAAATGGCTTTTTGAAATGAACCCTTGGTTATTTATTTCTATTTTGTTACTCTTTAGCAATTAATGTGTATCACCGCACAAACATCTGGGGACAGAGCAAGCTTTAGCTCCTTAATTAACACAGCAGAGCCAGAAGCAGCTTTCTTCTTGGGCATTTTTTTCTCCTGTGAAATACATTATGTGGTTCCGGTGTCACTTATGCAGTGACTCACCCAAACTCTTTGCCTTTTCAGTCACCTCATCTGTATGCTTTGCATTAATTATGCTAATCTAGAGAGACGAAGGGGCCTTCTCAATTTCTGGAATTCTTTCCTATGCGTGTGTGCATAATAAAAAGCATTCAATTCTTAAGTGAGTACATCTTTTCACATACGATATCAGAGGCCTCCCTACTCCATGCTCTCAATGATAATCATTTAAAAATATTATTCCAGGAACTAGTAATTTCTAAAATGGTGTTTTTATGTTCCAGCAAGTTTGGAAGACTGCAGTTGTGTCTGCTTGCATGAATACCAACTGTGTACCAAGAATAATGACATCGCACATTATGGAAGATACTAATAATAGTCCAAAAACTGTTTCCTGACCTCCTACTATGTGTTAGGCACAGCATTAAGAATGGAAACTGAAGTTAAACCAGAGATAGTGTTAGTAATATTTTTTTTAATCAAATGTTCTGAACACAGAATTGCTTTATGAGAGAAACCAATCTGAGGAAATTCACATGAAAATGGCATTGTCATCTTCAGTTGAGCTTATGTTTCTTAGATATTCTTTCCAGGGCTTTGGTTGTGGGAGGGACAAAGAGAAGGAGGTGGATCAGAAGGTGGAGGAGGAGGTGGTGAGAGTGGAGGAGGGGGCCTGTGAACCAGTCATTACCCTAAGGCCCATGTGGATGAGATTTATATAAAACACGAATCTCCCTATGCTCTGTGACAAGTTGAGATCTCGCTTTGCTTTCACAGGTTTCTGTTGACATTTCCACGTTCACTTCTCATTCTGCTTCTGCTTTTGTTCTGTCTGAACTTTCAATACCATAAACATTTTATCTTCTGCAGCATTCTGAAGATGTTAGCCAGTTACAGATATGAAGCTTGAACGGCTACCCTAGGCTCATATATTTGAATGGTTAGTCATGGGGGCGAGGTGGGGAGGAGTAGAACTGTTTGGGAAGGATTAGAAGGGTTGGAAGTGTGAGCTTGTTGGAGGTGTGTCAGTGGGAGTGGGCTTGGAGGTTTCAAAATCTCACAGCAGGCCCATGGTGTCTCCCTGTTGCTGCCTGAGTATTAACTCTGAGCTACTGCCAAAGCCCCGCATGAGCCACCATGTCCCCGCCAGCCTCCACTGGGATAAGAATGGGTTACGTCTCCGCAAATGTAAGCCCACAACTAAATGTTTTCTTTTAAGTGCTGCCTTGATCATGGTGTCTCCTAGGAGCAACAGGACAGTGACTGTGACAACGGGCTTTCCTGAATTTGTGGTTTGATGTTGTTTTATGTGTTGATATTTTGGGCGGTTGTGTCACGTTGCCTTTATTGTTTTCCTGTGTCCCTTTTCTCCATTAACTGATTCTATTCATCCTAAAAAAAGTTGGTTATTCCCCAAGTTTCTTAATTTCCTGTAATATTTATCCTTTCATGTCTCTGTTTTCACTGTAATTTTCTTTTGATCTCCGTAGCCCACTGATTCCATCTTTAATGTAATCTACCATGCTTTTTAAACCCATCTATTAAGATCCTAGTTTTGGTTATTATAA
This sequence comes from Microtus pennsylvanicus, assembly GCF_037038515.1. NCBI lineage: Eukaryota > Metazoa > Chordata > Mammalia > Rodentia > Cricetidae > Microtus > Microtus pennsylvanicus. The sequence goes on along the minus strand of NC_134590.1, from coordinate 7,552,267 downwards.
CTTTCTCAGTTTTAAGGCTTTCATTAGTTCTTGATAGAGTTTTGAATTTTTAACCTGTGTTTAATGCAGTTCTTCAGTTTTCATATTTTTATTTTCTTGAATATAGTTTCCATAGCTAAATTACAGTTGTTGGGTGATAATTACTAAGTCAGGAAGCTCAGAGGGTTTCTCCATGCTGTCTATTGTAATTTTTCAGTATTTTTCATTTAGTCCACAAAAGTACATTGGCAAATGTGATAGTTTGATTGAGAAATACCCGCCATGGGATGTCAGAACACTTGGTTTCTTGTTGGTGGTGCTGTTTGGGGAGATTTATGTGGCTTGGCAGCTGGAGCTAGTTATGTCACCGGGGGTGAGCTTTGAGGGTTTGCATCTTCTCACCTCTTTCAGTACCCCCCCCCCCTTGCTTCATGTTTGCATTTGACAATGCGGACTCACACTTTGCTGGTCCTGCCACCGTGCCTGCTGTGTTGATTCACATAGTAGACTCTTACCTCTCTAGAAATGGAAAGACCAGTTTAGGGGGAAGAAACTCTGGTCGTGGTATTTTGTTATAGCAACAGAAAACCAATGGACAGTATCTTTTTTCAGAGTGGCTATACATTTTCTTCAGTGATTAGCTAAATAATTGGCATGTAGATTGCAATCTTTGCAAGGATCATTATTCTTCTGCATTGCTGATTTTGCATAAAGGCAGTCTTTCATGAGTCCAATCCAATGCAAGTGATTTTTTTTTTCTAGACAGGGTTTCTCTGTGTAGCCCTGGCTGTCCTGGAACTTACTCTGTAGATCAGGCTGGCCTTGAACTCACAGAGATCCACCTGCCTCTGCCTCCTGAGTGCTGGGATTAAAGTTGTGCACTACCACTGCCTGGTACAAGTCTGTTTTTATTTAATCAAGATCTTCTTCTCATCATATCCAGGACCCTGTAGTCCCTATATCCCCAAAGATGCCGTTTGCTAACTTTTAAGCCTTTTGACTTCATCTTCTTGAGTGAATAAATATCCCGAGGATAAAAGGCCCCAAATGCCTAGGCAGTGCCCCACCTCAGCTTCTGGATCAGGCAAGATTGGGTAATTAACACACAGGGTTCTCTGAGGTTTGCTTGCTGTCGACTGCGGGTCTCTGCATCTGTTTCCCTGGGATAGGCACCAGTCTGTGAGTATAGCAAAGTATCATTAGGAGTCATTTCATTGACATTTTTTTTTTAAGCCAGTCACGTTTGGTTCTATCCTAGGTCTCTGGGCTGTCCAGCCTATGGGTCCTGGGCCTCTAGGTAGTATCAGGGGTGGACTCCCTTCCTTCCTTCATCCATCCATCCATCCACCCACCCACCCATCCATCATCTATCTATTTATCTATCTGTCTGTCTGTCTGTCTGTCTGTCTGTCTATCTATCTATCTATCTATCTATCTATCTATCTATCTATCCATCCATCCATTTATCTATATATCTACATAATCATCTATCTCTTTATCTTTTGTGGATAAAAATATAAAAAAATTAATGTTTCAAATATTGCATTATGGTTTATATATTGAATATTTTCAATATGTAATCAAAATATTTCTTACTCTATCGTGTTATGTATGGGAAGACAAATTAAATTTATGATGATCTTAAAATTTTGGTGTCTACTTAGAATTTCTAAAGATTATTAGGTTCAAATTATGTGCCAGACTTTTCCTTTTTGGGGCACCAACCAGCTCCCAAATCATGACATGGAGAATTACTGTTAGTTGTGAATGCTTGGCCTTGCTTAGGCTCATTTCTGGCTAGCTCTTATAACTTAAATTAACCCATTTCTCTTTAACTACATTTTGTCTTGGGACTTTTTAAACTTCCTGTTTGTATGTCTTACTTTCACTGCTTCTCATGTCTGTCGGTCTGGCAGCTACCTGGACATGAGGTCCCTCGTTCTCTCCTTTTCCCTCTCTCCTTCCTCCTTCTATTTATTATCTCTGCTTGCCAGCCCCACATAATCCTTTTTCTGCCTAGCTATTGGCCATTCAGCTCTTTATTAGACCAATCAGGTGCCTTAGGCAGGCAAGGTGAAACAGATGCAACACATCTGTACATCATTGAATAAATGCAGCATAAATAAATGTAACACACCTTTACACAGTTGAAGCAATATTCCACAGCATAAACAAATATTACACATCTTTACATAGTTAATATTCCACAACAGGTTCAAATTACAAAAAACAACTACCAGTGAATTATTATCAAAAATATATAAGGTATTGTATAATGACCCTTGATGAGGCTGTCCATATAATTTTATTATATGATAAATTTGAAATTCAGAATGACAATGACAATCACTGATTAGATAAATAATATTAAATAATCACAAGCTGGAACACAAAACCTTTCAAAATGTGACGTATGGGAGGACTGTATCAGAGGATTTGAAGCAGAAAGAAAAACTTTTGTTGCCATATTTACATTCTTGATGGTTTCTTACTTGTCACCGGGGTTCCCACTGAGGGAGTTCACAGTGAATAGTTTGAGAACGTGTGGTTAAATGCTCAGGAGAATAGACCAGATTTACACATTACAATTCCTAGAAATATTCAAGCTTTCCTTGAACTTCACAGGGAGTCAGTGTTTTCTGTGAATCACCTTGATTTTCCAGTGAGACTTGTGAGGGACTGCATTTGTCTGAAGCTGGATCACAAGTATGAGCCAATACATTTCCTCTCAGGACACCTCTCCTGTTTCCGAATAAGGCCGAAGGCATGGTAGACTGGCTGTTTCTCAGTAACTCACTTAAATTGATATGCTAGTTCTGCCTGAGACTAGCAAGGAAACGACCAAGTGCAGCTTTGTGTAAATACAAATTAGCATATTTTTTGATTAGTGCTCGTTTTGAAGCATTCACCCAAAATATACAGACTATAAACAACTAGAACATTAGAAAGGCTAGGCTATTATTTTTTTTACGGATGGAAAACAAAACAGATTCCATACCACTAGTTGATCATAATAAAATCAACAAATGTACCAGTTCTTTTTACTAAGACTCATTTCCTTCCCTGAATATTTCACTGTGCTCCAGGAACTGGAGGTCTGGACCTGCCTCAATGATATGGTAATCTCCTAAATGTCTGATAGTTTTAAATTTGGGAACCTGGTTTTCTAGGATCCTAGCACTATCTGTTAAGACAGAGAACCAAGTACATTTTAGTAGGTATCTAGATAGCTTCATTTAGGACTTTTAAATAATTATAAACACTTGAGAGTCCATCTGTATTTTTGTTCCAGGCCCTGAAAATGTTTTACGTAGCTTAACTATGTGTGTCAGTATAATGGCAATCTAGTATGATAGCATTTTAAATGAAGGGTCAATGACATACAATACAAAAGAGTTTCCAAGATGACTTAGTTGTACAGGATAGTGAATCCATCCATGATTTAGAACTTCCGTTAGTTATTATTGAATAAAATTATTATAAATTAGTGGACTACAGTAACAAATGTTTATCATCTCATAAGAATCCTGGAGCAGCTTGGCTAGCAGTTTTCTTATGGGATCCCAATCAAGGTGTTGGTTGGGGCTGCAGCCACACTGGACTTGAGCGGGCTGAACCATCTGCTTCCAAGTTCACCCACAAGGTTGGAAGTTACATCAACTTTTTTTCCTAGACTTCCTGGTGCCCTCATAAGGGGCCAGCTGGCTTTCTCTAGAAAATGACACAATACACGGAGGAAGCAAGAACACCTAAGACAGGAGTGGCAGTTTTTAATAACCTCAGCTCAGGAGTTATATATCTCCATTTCTGCTGTATTGCTATTCTAGGATGATGGTAGAGGAGACTACACAAAAGAGGGAGGACCAGACACAGGCCACTGAACTCTGTCCTGGAGCCTGCCTGTCACAGAACTCCTTACAGAGCACCTCCAACCCCATCGCAAGACCTCCACATTCACTGCCTCCGCCTTTCTATTGATTTTTGCTTGACTCACCCAGTAGGAACCTAAATTTAAACATTACTGCTGTAGTGAGATTTCACTGATCGCTCAGCATACAGTGATTATACATTCACTCTTTATGACATCACATTATTTTAAGTGGGCGGTTCAGCGCACAATACATGTTGAATGAAGGCGTCTTAGTAATATTCGACCCTGAGGGAAAGGCAAGCGTTTTAGACACCAGTAGCTTTACTCTGTGCTTGATCCCCCATATCTTCTGCACCCATGGCTACATTGGTGTGTGTGAGAGCCAAGTAAGATGGTACTTTTTCAGATAATAATTGAAAAGATTTTTATTGTTTGATGATTTATTTTTTTTCTTTTGTTCTTTAGGGTAGAATAATTTTTCCTCTTCTTCTGTTTTCAAGTTCCCTTTCTCCACTTGCATTCTAAGATGGCTTTCTTCATTTTTAACTCATCCACTCCTAAGAGCACATTTACTGTCCACACATGTCTTAGAGGATTTAATTTGATTAATGTTTATTACTTAATATGCAAAAAATACTCAGATAGGAACAAGTTTAGGAAGATTTTTTTTTAAAAAAATGTAAACTGCTTTTGTATCTTGACTAATGCAGCATCCCCTTGAACAGGCAAGAGCATATATGTTTTTCAGAAACTTGTATATAAAGGAACACAGCCCAGGAATCAAATCAAACTCTTAATAAAGCTCAATTGAAGTTCTGGTCATGTTTGAGCCATTCTGAATCTAATCAGTAAAAGCCCCTTGTGTCGATAATTGCCTTCCCTTGGAATCATTGTAGGTATCTGTTATGCCATGCATTATCCACATACGAACGAGCATATGGCTATTGGACACATAAAAACAGTCCGCTGGAGAATGTTTCCTTTAGGTGCCTTAAAATATTCATATACAGAATATTATGTGGACTTCTTCCTCAGCCTTCTGTTCCCGGTGCAGAGGAAGGAAGCCGCTCTCTCTCCACATCAAAAGGCACGGATGATAACATCGTGAGATACTGGAGATCTCTGAACTGACTTGCTAAGAAGGAAGCACAATTATACCCATGATACAAGTAGAACAGTAGATGGGATTTCTTAAAGGTTGAGAAAATACTGTTTTTCTCTCAGGAAAAAGGAAATTAAGGCTTCTAAGACAGGGAACATGTAATGGAAAAATCCTACACTGACTCAACCTGGCTGATCTCTATTTTGAACTGCTTAGATTTTCCCCAATTTGTGCTAAACTAAAAAGAGAGATGAACAAAAGCCTTGTAAGCTGTTACCTTATTTGAATCAAGGCACTTAAATAATTATAAATTAGTATATTTTTAGTTTAGTTTATTTTGCTTTATGTTTCTGAACGTTTTGCCTGCACCAGGTTGCATGCCTGTTGCATCCTCCGGAACTGATGCTACAGATGGCCATTGAGTCATCATGTGGGTGCTGGGACTTGTACCTGGGTCTTCAACAAGATAAGCAAGTGCTCTTAACCACTAGGTCACCTCTCTAGTACTAGATAGTTATATTTTAGCAGTTATACTGAAAATGAATTTTCAGATTAGCTGGAATGTGTATTTACTAAACATTCAGTAAGACTGGGATACAAATTTAAGAAATGAACATATTTATATGGATAATGTAGGACACACTCACGTATGCACACACAGTCTATGTAAGTGCACAAAACCATGTTAGAATGGCAGTTTCAGCCAAGAATCTAAGTTGGTAGATACCAGAATTATATAGGTAAGACAAAACTGATTGTAAGACATGAAAATGGCTGAAAATTAGGTGGATGCTCCTTAGAAACATTCATACCTTGAAGATACAAGAAAATTCCAGGATTGAGACAGAAGTTAGACTTATGAATGGAGGAACGGTTGATGATTTAGGAATAGTATCTGGGAGAACAGTTGGTTTAGAATGGTATCTGGGAGAATGGTTGGTTTATGAATGGTATCTGGGAAAACAGTTGACGATTTAGGAAGGGTATCTGGGAGAACAGTTGGTGGTTTAGGAATGGTATCTGGGAGAACGGTTGATGGTTTAGAAATGGTATCTGGGAGAACAGTTGATGGTTTAGGAATGGTATCTGGGAGAACGGTTGATGGTTTAGGAATGGTATCTGGGAGAACAGTTGATGGTTTAGGAATGGTATCTGGGAGAACGGTTGATGGTTTAGAAATGGTATCTGGGAGAACAGTTGATGGTTTAGGAATGGTATCTGGGAGAACAGTTGATGGTTTAGGAATGGTATCTGGGAGAACAGTTGATGGTTTAGGAATGGTATCTGGGAGAATGGTTGATGGTTTAGGAATGGTATCTGGGAGAACGGTTGATGGTTTAGGAATGGTATCTGGGAGAACGGTTGATGGTTTAGAAATGGTATCTGGGAGAACTGCTGCTGCACTCTCCACTTCCTTTCTTTCCCAAACAAACGAGGGTGGAGTGTACTCGCCTTTCATTTTGTGTTTATTGAGTGGTATTTTCAATGAGGACACTTGGAAAGCATGGATGTTTGGGGACATGGTGGGCTGATGTCTGCCTCCATCTGAGAAATTGCCAGGGCTGCCAGCAGATCCCAAGGGAAAGCTTTACATGACCTCAGTTCTCAGATCAATGGCTCAAGAAGATTCATGTGTGTTTTCTATGAACTGAATGGGTCATTCCTGACACACACACACACACACACACACACACACACACACACACACACACAGCTACATATGTGCATAGGGGAGGGAAGATTTAATAGGGATATAAAATAATCTAAGAGAGCACTAGATTGGTGCCTATTTCAGTTTTTATACAGGGCCAAAGGATACAAGGATGCTGCACTGGTCGCGTAGATGTATGGAAGCCTAAGAAAATGTCTGGCAAGATGAATCTCCAGTTGTCCACAGGGACTCTTAGATACAGAAAGATGTACACTTGTGTGTTTTTTCTGTGAATGATTCTACTGAAATGGCAGTGTTTTAACTAACTTTACCTTTTTACCTGTTATATACCCCAGGCTGACCTTGAACTAGTCATTGCTAGAGTTATAAGATCATCATGGCTTGGTTAACTTAGCTTTTTAAGCTTGCCTTTCCAGTTCTAACAAGTGGTAAGCTCTTACTCTAGTCAAGTTACTAAAAATGACCGAATAAGCCAGGTGTATCTTTAATCTTAGCCCTGAGAAGGTAGAGGCAGGCTAGCCTGGTCTACACTGTGAGTTCCAGCCCAGCCAGAGTTTCACGGTGAGAGTTTGTCAGCAAAACAAATCAACCCCACAAAACCAAGAACAACAGCCATGAGAAAACCATCGATGGATTTGTGAGATGATTGTGTGTGGTTTCAGATGAGACTATATTCCTGGTGTGTGTGATGACCATTTGAAGTCTTGTTTATTAATAGTTTTTTAATAGTTCATGGGTGCAGTGCTGAAACTCCCTTTGCCACTGACCCCTGATCAGGTGCTACCTCCTGTACTCTCTGTTGGAATCTTTGGTGTGTGCCAGAAGGAAGAAAACACTCTGGTTTCACTGGGAACTTCATGGTAACCTAGGCCCTTTATTATCCAACCTCATTATCCAACCTCATCTCCACAACCGCGTCTCCTCAGAGAAATGCTTGCAAGTGGGATTTGCATGGCCCTCTCTCCCATTTGGCTTTTCCTTCCCCATCTCCTTTCCCCACCCTTGTCCAGGTATCTGTTAGTTGTCTCTTCCAACAACACCGCTCTGGCTGCAGCTGAGAGGGCTTTCAATGGAGGAGCTGAACTTGAGGCATGACACTGGGGTCACTTTCTGAGTTACATTTTATGGGGTTGATTAAACTTTAGCACTGTAACTGTTGACTTTACAGGCTGGAGAAGACACTCAGAGCTCCACATTCTGAATACTTCGTGCTTCACAATCTTGAAAAAAAAATCAAATAGAGATAAGAGTTTAATGTGCTTGACAAGAGAAATGACCATCTATTTTCGAGTCTGCTCTATTTGCAAGACCTCAACATTTAAAATGAAATAACACCCTTCACACCAATGAAGTTCAGTTTCAGCAAATAGTTATATGTATAAAAGGTGGGTTTTTAGTTACGGGGGTGACAATGAAGATTTAAATGGTCCCAGTGTACCAAGCTGACTGCCGCCTTCCACCCTGGTTGCTTCTGGAGAATGAAGGATTTGCTGTTGGAATTTTCAAGGTTTGAGAAAGGCATAGCTGTTATTTTTACTGAGAAACAACCTTTGGCTGACATACAGCAGAACCATGAACTCAACTCATTTGTTCCCCAATTAATTCGGGAATCGGAAATGCAAGTCATTGACTTTATCTATGTTGCTAAATTAGGGAGAAGTCTTCCCAGCTCGTCTATTGTGATGCCTTAATGTGCACATAACTAAAGGGAAGGGAAAGAAAGCAAAAACAAGATGGGGAAAAATGTCACCCTGGGCTCATAGGCTTGCCCTCTGCTGGTAAGCTAGGCTGGCGCTCTGTTTGTGTGCCCTCTTACTTCCTGAAGGGCATAACACAGGCCTAGTGTCTATAAAAGCCATCTCTTTCTGGCCTTGTCTCTGGTTCGTTGTCCTTCCTTCCTTCTTCCCTAACTTTCTAGTCTTCTTTCTCTTGTCCCACCGTTTCTATCCATCTATTATAGCCTAAGGCAAATGAAAAATTAGTTGCGTGTTTCCCAGTGGCTGGAGACCCAAGAAATGAATTCTTACAGATGTAAATATATATGCAGATTGTTCTGCACCAAACCCTTTTCACTCTGATGTACTTGCAAATCTCCTAAATACTGTTATGATAATACCAGGTGATTTATTCTCGGGAAGGGTGCGTCTGAAGGGTGCAGCACACGGTGATTTGCAAACCATTTAACTCGCTAGGATCAGATTGTACTGCTTCATCTGCACAGCTCGCCCACAGGAATTTAATATAAAGGCTTTTATTCATGTTGTTTGAGTGTTGTACTTCCCTGGGATCTGATGGATGAGTTTGAAATGTGCGTGGGGGAGGGGAGGAGGAAATTAGCCCCTCTGCATCTTCTCATGAAAAGCAACCCCTCATCCTCCATTTCCCACAAATCCGCTGGGAAGAGTCAAGGACTCCGAGAGAGTGGCAGCACGTGGGAGACATTATTACTCAGATACAAGCTGAATGGGCATGGGCCCAGGGAACAATGAAGGAGACGATTGTCCCTCTGGCTCTTATGTCTCACCTTGAAACCTACATGGAGAAGAAGTGACTAAGTACCCAGCACCCTTGCTGTTTAAGGAACTCCAGTTCATTGCTGTCCTCCTGAGACATCCCTGCATGGCAGGACAAGGTTGGCTTCCCAGCTTCTTACCAATCTGTATGGTGTGAAGCAAGTTGTTTTATTCTTTGTGTGCAAAATAAGTTGGGCACAGAGCATGATTTATGAGGTCCTTGCTAGGCTTGTGTTCAATATATGTGCTCACTTTATGTCCCTTCCCTCCCCAAATTAGGATTTCTCTTTCTTTATGACTTTTAATAATGGTTTTTAAATTTGATATTAAAAATACATTTATTTAACGCACACACACACACATACACACACACACACACACACACACACACACGCACACACACGTGAAGGGACTGAGGAGAGCTTTCGAGAGTTGGTTCTCCCCTTCTACCATGTAGGTTTCTGGAATCAAACTGAGGTTGTCTGGCTTGGCAATAAGTGTTCTTACCCCACTGGCCCCTGCTTTGTTTGTTAAAGATAGGGTCTTATTATGTAGCCCAGGATGATGATGACGATGATGATGACGATTGTCTTACTGCACAGCCCCAGCTGCCTAGAACTAACTATATAGACCAGACTGTCCTGTACTCACAGTGCCGTCTGTCCTGTCTTCCTTGGCTCCAGAGATTTAAAGTATGTGCCATCGTTCACAGCCAAGGCCTTGGGCTCAAAAGTTTGTTGAGAGTCTATAATACATTAGACACTGGCATATTTAAATGCTGAACACTCAGAAAACCCCTTTCAAAAAAGGAAAAGTACAGAGGTTCTTTCAGTAATAGGGTGTTGGAGGAGGGGGTACTTGTTTGTTCCTGGCTGCCAGCTAGCTTAGACTGGAAATAATCACATAGAAACTGTATTAATTAAATCACTGCTTGGCCCATTAGCTCTAGCTTCTTATTGGCTAACTCTTACAGCTGAATTTCACCCATTTCTATTAATCTGTGTATAGCTGCGTGGCTGTGGTTTACCAGCTAAAGTTTTAGCATCTGTCTCTGGCTGGGCTACATGGTGTCTCTCAGACCCTGCCTCCTTTCTCCCAGCATTCACTTTAGTTTTCCCTGCCTAGCTCTGTTCTTTTGCCCTATCATAGGCCAAGACAGTTTCTTTATTCATTAACCAATAAAAGCAAATAAAATAAATAGAAGGACTTCCACACTAATAGAGCATATACTTAGCCTGCACAAGGCCTGAATTAGGTTCCCAGTACCAGAAGTAGGGAGAGGGATGCATAAACTCATATATGAGCCAGGACTGAAGGGTCTCTGGGGATTAGATAAGTAAAGGGATGGGTGTCCCTCTCCTAGATATTTAGGAAAGAGGTTATAATATGTGATTTTGAAGTTGAAGCTTAACTAAGGGGAAGGAGGGCATAAAGGAGAGAAAGAGAAAAGTCTTGAGGGTTTGTAGCATAAAGGAAGTAGAGGAAAAATGAAGAGTAAGAAATGATGCCTTCTGAATGGTAGGGGGGTTTGAGCTTTAAGAGAAAGGAGTGCAGCAAGCAGGTGGATGTATAGTGGTGGCTGATTGAATTAGGAAACCCCTGGGGATGCTAGTACAGTACAAAGTACTTCTTTGTATACTCTCTCATTTACATCCCATAACAAGGCAGTAGGTAGATATTAGTATCTCAAATACTGAGAAAAAAATTCCACACCTTGGGCAAAGGAAAAGATATGACTTTTCAAGTCACAGCACTGATTTTTTCCCCTGGGGGTAAGTATCTTTGTTTGATTTATCATTTACTGATAGTATCCAGTGAGATGAAAATCTGGGTGGAGACAGAGCCCAAAGGGAAAATAGATAAAGGTCCCAGGCTGCATGGCCAACATCAGAAAAAATAGCTCAGGGATTGGGCCAAAATTTCAACTGAAATCCTAAAGGACTCCTTCCCCACCTGTGATCAATGCTCGTGTTCAGCTCCTGTGGTCAGCACCTGTGATCAGCACCTGTGGTCAGCACCTGTTGTCAGCACCTGCAATCAGCACCTGTGGCCAGCATCTCTGATCAACACCTGTGGTCAGCACCTGTGATTCACACCTGTGATCAACACCTATGGTCAGCACCTGTGGTCAACACTTGTGGTCAGCTCCTGTGGTCAACACCTGTGATCAGCACCTGTTGTCAAACTGGTGTCAGTAAGCAAGGTCTGTCTATTTGTCACCAACTATGACAGACACAACTTTAGAGTAAAAGAAGGAAAAGGGTTTTGCCAGCAAATGGGACCAGAAAACAAGCAGGTCTCACTCTTCCACTTTTTGACAAAATAGACTTCAAACCACATTTAGTCAGAAGATTTGAAGAAATTGACTTTATCACAGTTAAAGGAATCAAAAGATCATAACAATTTTAAGCATATATACACCAAACACTGATGCACCCAACTTCATAAAATACACTAGTGCATGTCTATCAATTTCAGCACAACAATGGTAAGAGACTTCAGTATGTCACTTCCACCAAGAGGCAGGATTCCGACATAAAGCAAGCTGAGAAACATCTCAGTTAAATTGTATCAAAGAGCAAATGGACCTAACAGACATCTATAGAACATTCTACTCAAACACTGAAGAGTATACATTTTTTTTTTTTGCCACAGCTTTTGGAACTTTCTTTAAAATAGATCATATGAGAGGACACAAAGCAAACTTTACTAAATATAGGAAAATCAAAATAACTTATTGTATTTTCTCTGACCACAATGGGGTAATCCTAGAAACAAACAAGAATGGTATATATACAGAAATGCTTGAAGATCACACAGTGTACTATTGTATGATGGATCACTGAAGAAATAATAAAAAGAAAAACAAAGAATACCCCAGATCAAATAAAAATAAAAATACAACATACCTAAGTGTAGTAATAAGAGCGGCGGCGGGGCTGCGTCCCCAACACCCCAGCTGCCTGCCCGGCTAGCTTTACCCGAAATAATTACACGGACACTGTATTCTTTTAATCACTGCTTGGCTCATTTCTACCTAGCCTCTTCTAGGCTAACTCTCGCACCTGGACTAGCCCATTTCTTATCATCTGTATAGCACCAGTCTTACCGGGAAGATTCTAGTTCAGAGCTTCATCGCGTGTGTCTGCCCAGGAGCCGGGAGCATGGCGTCTCTCCTGAGGCGTCTGCTCCCGAGAGGAGAGCTGTCAAGTCTGACCTCACTTCCTCTTCCTCTCAGCGTTTTGTTCTGTTTACTCCTCCCACCTATCTTCTAACCAATGAAATGTGCCAAAGCAGTTCCTTTATTAGCCAATGACCTTCCTCCATCACCTAAGTCTATGGGAAAAAATGAAGGAGGAATTTATAGCTACAACTGCCTACAGTGAAATATTAGAGTGCTCTCAAATAAGCCGCTTAACAATGCACCCTGTGGCCTTAGGAAAACAAGAAGAAGCCAAACTGCAAATCAGTAAATGGAAAGAAACAACTGAGAACAAGACACAAACTAATGAAATGGAAACAAAAAAGCAACAAGGAAGAAATGAAGCTAATAATTAATTATTTGAATATCTAACAAGATTAATGAACCCTTACTCAAACTAATGAAAAGAAAGTCCTAATTTAATAAAATTAGGGATTCTATAACAAATACCAATGAAATTCAGAAAATTACAAGGGTATATTTTAAATATTTGTATTCCACTAAATCCAGAAATCTAAAACAATGTCTGGCAATTCATTTACCAAAATTAAAATTCAATTACCAAAATCAAACCGGTATATAAAAACAATTTAAACAGATCTAGATCAAGTAATGAGATTGAAACAGTGATTTGAAAAAAAAAAAAGCCTCACAGTTGAAAAACAGTCCTGGCCCAGAAGGATTCACTGGTAAATTTTACCTGATCTTTAGAATTAACATCAGTGCTTCTCAAAGTAGCCTAAAAAGTAGAAATGCAAGGATTGCACCAAATTGTTTGATGAAGCCAGAATTACCCAGATACGAAAACCAGATAAAGGCATGCCAAAAAAGTAATCCACCTACTTCACTGTTTAACATAGAAGCAAATATTCTTAAAACTTGAAAACCAAACTCAAGAACACATAAGAAAGATGAGCCACATTGTTCAAATCGGTTTAATTCTAAATGTTCAGGGATGGCTTAAAATATATAAACCAGAAAATGTAATTTATCATATAAACAGACTCAAAGACAGAAATCACATATTCATCTCAAGAGATGCGGCAAAATCCAACATTCCTTTATGATAAAAGCCTGGATAGACTAGGGATGGAGTGAACGTATCCCAACACACAAAAAAAGTCTGAGCAACACTCCTCTTCATGACGAAAGCCTAGAGAGACCAGGGATGGAGGGAGCATATCTTAGCATAGCAAAGAAAGCTATGCACAGCAAACCTACATCCAATACCGTATTAAGAGAGAGAAAACCTCAAAGTTTTTCCACTGAAGTCAGTGACAAATGTCTTCTCTCCCTCTATCATTCAATGTAGTGTCTAAAGTCATAGATAAAGTAATAAGACAAGCAAAGGAAACAAAAGAAACACAAAGGAAGAAACCAAAGTATCCTTATTTGCAGATGATACAATTTGATGTGTAAAAGAACCCCAAAGACTCCACCAAAAAAACTCTTGGATATAAGAAATCATTTTAGTAAATCACAGGACATAAAATTAATGTACAAAAATTAGTGGCCCTCCTAGATAACAATAATGAACATGCTGGGAAAGAAATAAGGGAAACAATTGCCAATAAACAAAACAAAATATTCTTGACCTCTAACCAAAGATGAGAAGGACCTCTGTGACAACAGCTTTAGGGAGCCAAAGAATGACACTGCAGAAGACCCTAGAAGATGGGAAGACATCTCATGCTCATGAATTAGATAATAAATACAGTGAAAATGGCTATTGGACCAAGAACAATCTACAAAGTCAATGCAACCATCATCAAAATTCCTATGTCCCTTTTCACAGAAATAGGAAAAACAATCTTAAAATGTATATGAGTGCACAGAGCATCCTCAGTTGTTGACAGAGGTTTCTGTCCCACCCAGTTCCCCAGCTGTATTAACCACATGGCTTGGTACCTTTATCAGTGAGGCATTCTCATCTTGCTTCCTCTGCATTTGAGTGACGACTGCAGACTGAGCCATTTCTCTTCCCAGAATTCTCCTGTTCTGGTTGCCCTGCCTCTACTTCCTGCCTGACTACTGGCCAATCAGTGTTTTATTAAGGCAATGCAACCGACAAATCTTAACAGGGTACAAAACCATTGTCCCACAGCACTCAGTAGCCCAAACAACCCTGAACAAAATGAATAATGATTGAGTATCATATATCTGGGCCATAGCAGCAGCAGCAGCAGCAGCAGCAGCAGCAGCAGCAGCAGCAGTAGTAGTAGTACTGGCACACATTGACCAAACAGAATAAAGCATGCAGATGTAAACTCACAAAGTTGTAACCTGTCATTTTTTGAGGAAGACACCAAAAATACACACCAGAGAAAGGCAGCCTCTTCAACAAATGGTTTTGTGAAAATTAGATATCCCTATGTAGAAGAATGAAGATTAATCTCTATTTCTGACCCTATACAAAACCAAACTCCAACTGGATCGGAGACATTAATAAAAGACTTGAAATTCTGATCCAGTTAGAGGCAGAACAGGGAAAACCCTTTAGATTCAATCCTAGTCTCATCCTGCAAGGGACTCTGGGTGCTCAGGAAATAATGCCAACAATTAACAAATGGCACAGAATGAAATTAAAAAGCTCCTGCAAAGGAAATGGTTAATGGAGTGAAGAGACAAACCCCCAGAGTGGAAGAAAATCTTTGCTAGCTATACATCTGGCAGAATATTATCTGTATCATTCTGAGATTAAAAAAATTAAACTATAAGAAGTGCTCTTATGATGTGGAAGTGTCATATATCAATCTGTTGATTTCATTGTTTAAGCAATAAAGAAACTGCTAGGCCCATTTGATAGGCCCACCCTTAGGTGGGTGGAGTAAACAGAAGGGAAGGCTGGGAGGAAGAGGAAGTGAGGTCAGACTCCACAGCTCCGCTCTCCGGAGCAGACGCAGGAGAGACGCCATGCTACCTGCTCCAGGGAAGACGCACACCATGCCCCAGCTCCGACCCAGGATGGACTTAGGCTAGAATCTTCCCGGTAAGCGCACCTAGGGGCGCTACACAGATGATTAGAAATGGGCCAGAGCAGTGTTTAAAAGAATACAGTGTCCGTGTAATTATTTCGGGGCATAAGCTAGCCGGGCGAGCCAGGCGGCTGGGGATTTGGGGACGCAGCCCAGCCGCCGCCCCCTATTACTACAAATGGCCCCCTATTCATTTCTTCTATTCCGATTTGGTATGATGGACCACGTCCTCCTGAAGGGTTGCTGTGAACATCTTCAGAAAATTGCCTTGCTCAACTGCCAACTGAGATAAACCTGGCACACAGGTTACACCCTAAAATCATTAACGACGCCCCCATTCAGCAGGAAGCAGTTTGGAGAGAAAAAACTGCGCCCATGTTCCCAAATATAGTTTATAAATGTTCTTTTACATTTAAAGGGGGATATGATATAGATATGAATAATTTGCATTAGTATAGATTTTGCTTTATTGATAGAGATTTACGGTCAATTTTGTTATATGTATAAATGTTTCCAATGTAACTTTTACTTGATAACTGTTTTGTTATATGTAATTTTGCTATGTTAAGGTTAAAGCCTTCCTTTTTTGTTTAAACAGAAAAAGGGGAAGTGATGTGGAAGTGTCATATATCAATCTGTTGATTTCATTGTTTAAGCAATAAAGAAACTGCTAGGCCCATTTGATAGGCCCACCCTTAGGTGGGTGGAGTAAACAGAAGGGAAGGCTGGGAGGAAGAGGAAGTGAGGTCAGACTCCACAGCTCCGCTCTCCGGAGCAGACGCAGGAGAGACGCCATGCTACCTGCTCCAGGGAAGACGCACACCATGCCCCAGCTCCGACCCAGGATGGACTTAGGCTAGAATCTTCCCGGTAAGCACACCTAGGGGCGCTACACAGATGATTAGAAATGGGCCAGAGCAGTGTTTAAAAGAATACAGTGTCCGTGTAATTATTTCGGGGCATAAGCTAGCCGGGCGAGCCAGGCGGCTGGGGATTTGGGGACGCAGCCCAGCCGCCGCCCCCTATTACTACACTCTTAAGGTCCAAATAAGGAGCAGAAGGAGGGAGAACATGAGCAAGGAAGTCAGGACCACGAGGGGTGCACCCACCCACTGTGACAGTGGAACTGATCTATTGGGAGCTCACCAAGGCCAGCAGGACTGGGACTGAATAAGCATGGGATGAGACCGGACTCTCTGAACATGGCGGACAATGAAGGCTGATGAGAAGCCAAGGACAATGGCACTAAGTTTCGATCCTAATACATGAACTGGCTTTGTGGGAGCCTAGCCTGTTTGGATGCTCACCTTCCTGGACCTGGATAGAAGTGGGAGGACCTTGGACTTCCCTTAGGGCAGGGAATCTGGACTGCTCTTCAGTCTTGAGAGGGAGGGGGAATGGAGTAGGGGGAGGGGGAGAGGAGTGGAAAGAGGGGAAGGGGAGTGGAGGGAGGGGGGTGTGTGGGAGGAGGGGGAGGGAAATGGGAAATGGGGAGGAGGTGGAAGTTTTTTTGAACAACTAAAAAAATAATAAACAAAAAAGAAATTAAACAGTTCAATCCACAATGAGTTAATGGAATAAACATACAGTTCTTGAGGGATGAAATATAGGCCTGACAAAAGGACTCAGTGGATGAAGGTACTTTCTGCTAAGGCTGACAACTTCAGTCAAGATGGCAGGGGAGGAGCAACCCCGCAGCACTCACACTGACCACCACACCGACAC
Organism: Microtus pennsylvanicus; assembly: GCF_037038515.1. Classification (NCBI taxonomy): domain Eukaryota; kingdom Metazoa; phylum Chordata; class Mammalia; order Rodentia; family Cricetidae; genus Microtus; species Microtus pennsylvanicus. Next base: position 7,535,228 of record NC_134590.1, on the reverse strand, counting down.
TGCGGCACTAACCTAGCCACAGCAAAATGCAGAATGGCTTCACTCAACTTTGAAGTTCGTCAGTCCTCCAGTACAAGTCACAGCGACCTGGAAACCTTCCAGCTTCCAGATAAGAGTGGCGTTCCCACTAGGGACTGGGTGGCAGGTCCAGAAGCTGTGCTCTGGGTGTGAGAGGAACTTGGCAGTGGTTTCTCTAGTGAGATTGAAGTACAATCTTTTTCCGGTTCCGGTCTTTTGACTCCTTCATTGCTTGGACACTAGACACTTCTATGCTTTGCTCTTAGCTGGCTTGATTCTAGTTGGTCGTTTGCAGTTCTGACTGTCAATGGGGGCTCTTTGTCGCAGAAGTAGACGTTTAGAGGCTCACTTGTGTCTGTTACTTCCTGTGCCCCTTTACTCCAATACAGTGAATCCAAGGATATGTGTGAGGTGGTTTCTTCTATTTTGGTTACTGAGAAGAATACTTTTTAGTGTTTTTTCTTTTTAATTGCATCTCTGTGGTTGGAAGCCTTAAAGACAGCCATGAGTTACAATTCTTGTACAGAAAAGGTTTCAGAAATGTCTTCACAGGGTTACTGGCTACCAGGTCCCTGTCATAAGTCCCAGATTCACGATGGAGTTTTTTTTCTCAGCTTTCTAGGATGAGACCCCAAAGGATAAAGTGGAAGATAGCTTAGTACCCAGCAGTGCGGCTAGTCAGCCCAAGATATGGAACCTTTCTTCATTGCCTTTCCTACAGCAGGCAGTGAGTGTATACGGGTTATTTCCAAAGCAATGCTATCTAGGGTTACTAGTTTTGTTGATGGTATTTTTTTTCTTTCTGTTTTTGAGACAGAGCCTCACTGTGTAACTCATATGTATATGGAACTCATATGTATACCATGTTGGTCTCACAGAGATCTGCCTACCTCTGCCAATCAAGTGCTGGAATTAAAAAATGGTTCCACTTTTGTCTGGCTTTTTTTGGAGACAGGTTCTCATTTAGCTCAGGCTAGCCTTAAATTTTTTTGTAGCCAAGGATAACTTGAAGTTCTGAACCATCTGAAATGGCCACTATGCCTGGTTTATGTGACACTGAGGATTGAACCCAGGACTCTGCACACTCGGCAAGCACTCTACTAACAGATCTACCAGGCAGTTTTTAAAAATTCAGCTTTATTTTTATAAATAGTTTTTAGGGTTGGTGCTGTAGCTCAATGGTAGAGTACTTCTCTGGTATTTGTGAGGCCCTAGGTATCATATACACACACAAAAGTTTTGAAATTTCATTTTCTTGGTACCAAATAATTTTTTCTGGTTATCAATTATTTACCTTTACTTTCAATTTTTAAAAATAGATAATGGACCACTAAATTGCTAGAATGGTGCCTAGAATCCTGTTTATCGAACACTAAGTGACAGCTGGGTTACCCCTGGCTTTAACAGCTCTTTTATTAGGGTTATAGTTAAGGTTGAAGTTGTCTTGTGTGGTACAGTCTATCGAATGTGGGGGCTAGACTCTACATTTCTTGTGGATTCTACATTGACTATCAGCCCGTAGCCAGCTCTCAATTCACAGAAAGGTTACGAGGCTGGCAGCCCTGGGCATTGACACATCTTCTGTGTATACCAACAACAGCAGGAGAGAAAGACTTCTTTCCCAAGTCAGTGTTGAGAAACAGATTCTTGTCCTGGCACTTGAGCACACCAGCTTCTGGGGCCCCCTTCTGTTACTAATTAATACTGTGCAGCCAACTGTGGATCCAGCACACTGGAGTTCCTTCAGCTCACATGTCTTCAGCTTGACATTTTAGGAAATGCTCTGGAGAAGTGGGGATGGAACAAACCCGTGGCCCCTCCCATTGGTCAGTTGCATACTCCTGGACAGGGGGCAGGTCCAGCTCATTGGAGGAGAACCCTATTTTCATTTTTCCAATGTTCAGGAATATCCACATTTATTCTAAGATTCTTCTTGGATCCATTCTTTAATTTCATTTAAAATACTGAAGCTTGCTCTTACCTGGTGTTTAGGAATGATCATTTTCTCTGATATCTTAGAAGTTTGCTAGTGGGGCTACTGCAGTGGCCTTTTCAAATTTGTCATGGGTCCTGAAATACGAATTTGAGCAGAACTTCTGGCTGATTTCTTTCTTAGGTTGTCATTCCTGTTAAATACACCTGTGTCTCTCCAGAAAAATCCTGTTGCTTATGGAGAACCCTCTAACAAAGTGGCACTGACTAGTACAAAGTGTAGTTGACTAGAACAAAATGTGGTTGACTAGTACAAAGCAGGGATGACTAGTACAAAGTGTAGTTGACTAGAACAAAATGTGGTTGACTAGTACAAAGCAGGGATGACTAGTACAAAGTGTAGTTGACTAGAACAAAATGTGGTTGACTAGTACAAAGCAGGGATGACTAGTACAAAGTGTAGTTGACTAGAACAAAATGTGGTTGACTAGTACAAAGCAGGGATGACTAGTACAAAGTGGAGCTGACTAGAACAAAATGTGCTTGACTAGTACAAAGCAGGGATGACTAGTACAAAGTGTAGTTGACTAGAACAAAATGTGGTTGACTAGTACAAAGCAGGGATGACTAGTACAAAGTGGAGCTGACTAGTCCTACCTCCACCCAACCTCTAGTCTCAGCAACATTACGAGGTAGCAAGCTGAACTTGATGCTCTGTTCTGGTGACAATAACACAGAAGAAAAAAGTTGTGTTTGCTCTATAGAGTCCCTTCTACTCCTCAATCAAATCCATTTTGGATTATTTCTTTCAAAACAGTATTCCTACATGCTGTGGTGGTGCATGTTTGTAATTTCAGAATTTGGAAGAGTGATATAGGAGGATTTCAGATGCAAGGTAAGGCCCAGTCTCCAAGCAACAATCAAAGCAGAACAACCCTTCAGTAGTCTTATAGCTTTGTGTGTGTAGAAAAAGACCCTCCAGGTTATGTGACCCATGTCTTTTATATTTTTTACTTATTATGTGATGTCATAAACCTATTTATTAGTATATGTCCCTTATTTAGAAAATTTTTATTTTTTGGAAGAAAAAATAAAATTTAATATTGGAATTATTTTTATTATATAGTCAGCTTTTAAAAATTATTTTTTTGGAGAATTTCATACTTGAGTTCTGTATTCATATCATTTCCATGTGACTCAGTCCTCCTTAAACTCTTTCTCCTATGCCACAAATTTCCTATCAAATCCATGAACTGTTCTTCTTTAATTAGTGTTGTTACACACACACACACACACACACACACACACACACACACACAGAGCCTGCTGAATCCACTTAGTGTTGCTTGCATGTGTTTAGGGATGACCATTTGGGATTGGGTAATCTATTAGGGGACTTATCCCTAGAGAAGACTGATTCTTACTTTCTCAACAATCGTTGATTGCTTGGAGGTCTTCATCTAGGGATGGGGTCCTGTGAGAGTTCCTCCATTCACGTAGACAGAAGCTTCTGTCATGCTTGATTCCACAGCCATTCAGTCCCAACAAAACACACAGAAGCTTATATTAATTATAAATTGGTTGGTCTATTAGCTAAGGTCTACTATTAACTAGCTCTTACAACTTAAATTAACCCGTAATTCTTCTCTATGTTTAGCCGCGTGGCTTGGTACTTTACTCAGTGGGGCACTCTCATCTTGCTTCCTCAGTGTCTGGGTGACAACTGCAGACTGAGCCTTTCCTCTTCCCAGAATTCTCCTACTCTGGTCACCTGGCCTATACTTCCTGCCAGGCTACTGGTCAATCAGCTTTTATCAAACCAATACAAGTGAGAAATCTTTACAGGGTACAAGAGCATTATCCCACGACACATTCATGTTAGCATAGTGTTGTCTTTGTGCAGGTTTGGTTTGGTTTAGATGGCCATATTTTTTAGATTCCATGGATATGTCTCCCCTGTCATATACAGAAGGTACTGTCATACAGCAGACACCCTAATCATCTGGCTTACAGTCTTCCCACCGCCTTCAGTGTTGTTCCCTGAGCCTTGGATGTAGAGGTTGTGTTGCAGATGTGTCGTTGGGCTTGGGCACCATATGAAAAATGCAGTCATTCTCTGCATTTTGACTATTATGGATATCTGAAATTGTTTCTGTATAATGCAAACAGAAGGTTCTTTGATAAGGGATGTGAGCTATACTTATTGCTGTGTGTGAGAATGGTATTTAGAAAGCAGTTAGAGATTAGAGTGGTTTGGCAAAGAGTCATTAGTAGGTTCTCCTTACGGGTCTGCGATCTCACAGTCACAGGGAGTTGCCTGGGTTTATAGTACCAGGCACACGTTTCCTCCTATTGAGTGGGTTCTATGTCTAATGAGATGGTTGTACCACCAAGATATAAATGTTGCTATTGGATCACTGGAGATATCCTGTTGTGCTGGTCATTGCTGTTCTATAGGGATCACAGCTGAATAAACTGCTCTTCTCTCTTGGAAACTTGTACTACACCTTTAGATACTGTGGAGGTTCGAACAGGAATGATGATGACACCCTTACACCATTTTGAATCTTTGTTTGAATGCTTGGCCCATAGGGAGTGGTGTTATTGGGAGGTGTGGCCTTGATGCAGTAGGTGTGGCCTCGTTGGAGGAGGTGGGCTTTGTGTCTGTCTCATTTATGCTCAAGCGGTGCCCTGTATGGGACACAGTTTCCTCCTGGTGCCTGCAGATCAAGATGTAGAGCTCTTAGCTCCTCCTCCAGCACCATGTCTGCCTGTGTGCCATCATGTCCAGCCATGATGATGACTAAATCTCTGAAACTGTAAACTATTCAATGACATGTTTTCTTTTATAAGAGTTGCCATGGTCATTGTGTCTCTTCACAGCAATAGGAACCCAAAGTAAGACAGATACTGTGAGAGTCTTCAGAGAAGTTTCCAGGTATGTTTCTGCTCAGTTGCTCCATGTCTTGTATCTTCAGTGTATGGTACCTTCAGCAACAGGATCTTAGCTTCAAGCTCTCAGGGGCAACAAAGGGCAACAGTGGTAACCTATGGCATTTGGGGGGATCTCTTGGCCTCTGCTGAGTGTAGTCTGATGTGGGAGTCCTCTCTGTGTGCTGTTAGCTGTTAGCTGTTAGCTGAAAGGCTTGTGTTGGCCCAGAACCTTCTTCTTTCCCGGAGCTTCTATTTGCACACCTCAAGGGCTGAAGAGACCATATTCACCGTGGGAAGAGGTGCTGGGGCTTTCACGTAGATCGCAGATGTCTCTATCTGAACAGAATGTAAATGCTCACTATCCATCTTTATAGAGTTGTATATATTTATTTGTTATATATAGTGTATGACTAATTTTCATTCAAACGACTACCCTTAAACTTGATTAAGCATTAAAGAGGAATATAGGCATTCTTTCATGAAAGGTCATCAAGTCTCTAAACATATACTTTAAAAATATATTCTTTAAAATCAGAAAACCAAAGAGAGAAGGGCCTTTTCTGGTGTCAGGTGCCCCGAGGATCTGTGTTCTCCTGGAGGGACCTGTCAGGTCAGGACTCCCCCTGGGCTGAGGTTATTCTGCTGTGGAAGTCAGCACATAGCATCCTGTGGTTTCAGATTCACTGACACGGTAGCTTGAACTTGCCCTTTAACCTTTGTGAAATTTGACTTCTGGCTTGCAATGGAGCCCGTGTTTCATTGACTGTGAAATTAGGAGACTCTCCAATGAGTTAAAAATGATTAGCTCTCACTTTTAGATGAAAACATTCCAAGGACAAACATTGATTCTGAGAGCTCCTTTCTAGAGAGGCTCAAGTCTTCTAAACCGTGGTTACAGGCGGCTCAGTGGAACGCTAGCTGTAGCTCTTGGCCAAAATCTACCTTCTACCTCACTGCTCCTTAGCCTGTCTTAGGGACTTTCTAAGTCAATTCCTTCATGACCTCAAATCATAATGCTCTGGGAGGTATGACGCCATTGCCAGTGCCTCAAATGGCACGTATTTAAGGGCCTATCTTTGTAAACTGTATTTAACTGATGCCTTTCTCTCATCATTGTGAGCAGAGCTGTGTGTGTGTTTTATGCGACTTTAGCTCCTTGTTCGTGATTCTAACAGCTCACTCATCATCGTATTTCTGGTCTTTGTCTCTATGATTTTCTCTTGGACTAAATCGCCCCAAATCAGAACCCCTGTCTTTATATTCCTTTGCAGCAGGTGGCATGGCACTTGGAGCAGTTTGTTAAAGTGTGTGCTGGCTGGACAGACTAATTACTCGGCATTTAAGAAATGTCAGTATTAGAAGAGACAGTGAGTTAATTGTGCAGGTGGAGGTGGGGTTATGACATATTTTATTTGCAAATCGCTAAATTTTGGGGACCTACACTGTGCACAAAGACCTGAGTACATCCTCAGACCTCATGGCTTCATTTTCTTCTTTGATTTTACTTAGTTAACTATCCATGACTCTGATTCTACGACTTATTATTATAATTATTATTATTCGTTTGTGACTTTTTTGAGGCACGGCCTCAGGGATCCCAGGTTGGCCTTGAACTTCTGACCTATTTCCTCAAGTACAGTGAGAACTCTGACCGCGGTACCAAGTGTCAAACTCATCTGGTCCTCTAAGCAGAGATCTAAAGTACAGGTGGCTCTTTCACTTTCAAGAGGAACTCCCCCCCCCCAGTCCTCCGCGGTGATGCTGAGCGAGGCTGCAGAGCAAATGCTGACTGCCCCTCCCCCGGGGGGGCGTTTCACCCTACAAGACAGACGTTTAAATAACTGTTTTTTAAGGAAACAAAATGCCTACCGCCTGGAAAAGGCAGCCGTTGCCTTGTGTCTGTTGAGGCCTTTCCCCAGAAGCAAGGAATCATATTGTTTGTGTGGAACAACTTTCTTTCTTTAGTTGTTCAATTTGATCGGAGCATTTTTTGATTAAGCATTCAGAGGTTATGAATAAATAAGAGCCACAGTCCAGTAATCCGGGCGACCCTGGAAGGTTGTGGGCATTTAATGTTCGGTTCCCCTGTGCTTTATAACAACTCCCCCCCCCCCCAACTCCATCTTCCGCCACGACCGTGCCCCACCCCAGAGGCAATCGTGGTATTGCAAGCCTCAGAAGTTAGCATTAAAATGAATATTTTTTAATTTCTGTGGATGAGATGGGGCCCGGGGCTCTGGGACAATGCTGATGGATGATGTTTTAATGCAGCTGAAATGTTATTTTTACTGAACCAGGGAAAACTATAAATTTTGCTTCATTGCCACTGATGGCTCTATGCATAAAACTATGGTGGCGCCCATCGGCCGTGAATAATCACCTCGGCACGGCAGATGTTACTTTGCGGGGAGAAAGCAATTCTTATGCCGAAGAATTGTGGAAAGATTAATTGTCTACAGCTGTTTCATGGCCCACAGCAATCTTGATACATTTATGATAAGTTTAAGAGCCCACAAGAGGCAACTCCTATTCCCTGTCGTGAGAAGCGGGCGGGGGAAGGGGCTGGTGGCTTTATTTTGACACCTGGATTCATAGAATCTGTCAGCTCCATTACAGCCTTCATAGAAATCTGGCAGTTGGCAGTTCTGAAATGATTGTGAGTGAGGTAAGATGCAGGAATTATCCATAAGTAGATAAAGAAAAGGAGACGGAGAAGAATTATTCAAATTTGTGCAAATGAATTGCTTCCATTTTTCCTCCCTCTGCCAAGTGGAAATTGAACGTGACCCGCTCTGACCTTTCTCTATTAAGTGCCGCAAATTGCAGTAAATGCACCGTTCTGAGCGCCCTAATGGGACAGAGCCCCAGCAATGCCTCATTAATAAGGGGAGTTTGACCTTGCTGGTCAGCCCTTCATTCGATATTGAAAAGAAATAAGAAAAAGAAGAGATGACCCACTGTAAATTTTGAACAATACGTTTGATTTAGTTTGCATATACTCCCGGCCAGGCATTTTTGCGACCTTTTCCCTCTCCCAGTTTCCCTTCAGCTCCAGGCTAGGAGTTCTGGGAGTGTGTCTAGAGATTGTTTCCACTGAGCAGAGGGTGGAGGGCGGGGCGAAAGGACACTGACCCCGCCCCTCCTCTTAGACTACGCCCACCGAGGCCCATGCTCTCCCTCCTGTCCCTCCCCTTCTCCTTCCACTTTTCTTCCTTCCCCACCCTCCTGCTTTCACTTCAAGTAAAGGAACCTCTTAGCTTTGAAGTGTGTGTGTGCATATGTATATGCGTGTGTATGTGTGTGCATGTGTGTGTACTTGTGTGTAGGTGTGTATAGTGTATATGTGTAGCGTGTGTGTAGGTTGTGTACATGTGAATGTGTGTGTAGGTGCAAGTATATGTATATGTAGGCGTGTGTCTAGTATGTGTATGCATGTATGTGTGTATATTTTTGTATGTGTGTAGGTGTGTACATGTGTGTAGGAGTATACATGTGCTTGCATGTATATGTATACATGTGTGTATGTATAGGTATGTGTATGCGTGTAGGTGTGTATAGGTGTATGTATAGGAATGTGTATGTATGTAGGTGTGTATGTGTATATGTGTGTTTGGACAGTTGTGTGTATGTGTGTGTGTGTACATGTATGTGTGTGTGTGTGTAGGTGTCAGTTAGCTTCTCTGAGTTTTACTGTGGCTTTGTGCAGATCTAGGTGAGATAATCTCTCTTCATCTGATGAAAGAAAATCGAGGGCAAGGGATGGAGCACGTTGCTTGTTTGGGAACAAAAGATTTTATTTTATGAAACATGGGAAACAGAAAATCACTGTGGAAGTGGGATTTGGAACACCTGGACCTTAATTAAAAAATTAATATGTGTATGTTTGTGTGGGTATGGGTGTGGGTGTTTTACCTGCATGTACATTTACCAGAAGAAGGAATTAGATCCCATGGGACCCCTTTGACCAGAAACTCAATTAGATGTAATCCAGTACTAGTACTGGAAGCTTTACTTGGTGACAAGAGATGGCCAGTTGGGGCTCTGTCTTCTCAGTTATTGTGTTTTCATTTAGCTCACCTTCACTGTGTGTGTGTGTGTGTGTGTGTGTGTATGTGTGTGTGTAGGAAGCTTCTACTGTATTAGGTTTCCATACTATCCCTTAAATGGTCTTAATTTTAACTGTCTCTTTCCATATTTTCTCCCTCATCCCCCTCCCCTGTCCCTCTTGATCCTCTCATTCCAGCCCCATCCATCCATAATTATTTATTATTTTTTCTTCTATAAGAAGATCTATCTGTCTCTCCTCAGTCCCTTACTCTGTATCTTACATCTGTGGTTCTATACACTGGTTATCATTAACTTAATAGCTAATATTCACTTATAAGTAAATAATACCATATTTGTTTTTCTGGGTTGGAGATTCCTCACTCAGGATGATTATTTTCAAGTTCCATTCATTTACCTGTGAATTTCATGATTTTATTTTTTGTTTAATGACTGGCTAATATTCCATTTTGTAAATGTTTCATATTTTCTTCATTCTTTTTTGAGGGACATCTAGGTTGTTTCCAGTTTCTGGCTATTATGAATAGAGCAGCAATGAACCTGACTGAACGCATTTCTCTGTGGTAGGATGAAGCATCCTTTGGGAACGCACCCAAGGTATGATTGGATCTTAAAGTAGACCTATTCCCATCTTCCTGAGGAGCTACCACACTGATTTCCACAGTGGCTGAGTAAGTTTACACTCTCACCAGTGATGGAGGAGTGTTTCCTTACTCCACAGCATCACTGAAACAAACTGATACTTTGTTTTATTGATCTTAGCCATTCTGAGGGGTGTAAGATGAAATCTCAAAGTAGTTTTAATTTGTATTTTTCAGATAATTAAGGATGCTGAATACTTCGTAAAGTGTTTCTTAGCCACTTGAGTTTCCACTATTGAGAATTCTCTGCTTAGATAGATAATGTACCCCATTTTTAAATTGGATCCTTTTCTTGATATTTAGTTTTTTTTGAGTTCTTTATGTATTTTGAATATTAGCCCTCTATTGGATGTGTAGCTGGTAAAAATAATTTCCTATCTGTTAGCTGCTTTTTTTTGTTCAAAGGATGGTATCCTTGGTCATAGAGAAACTTCTCAGTTTCATGAGTCCCCCTTCAGTCGTTGTTGATCTTAGTGCCTGCATGATTGGTGCTCTGTTCAGGAAGCTGTCAACATGCAAAAATCTGTCAATGTAATCCACCATATAAACAAACTTAAAAAACACACGATCATCTCATTAGATGTGGAAAAAGGCTTCATCAAAATACAACATCCCTTCACAATAAAAGTCTTGGAGAAAGCAGGGATACAAGGAACATACCTAAACATAATAAAGGCAATATATAGCAATCCAACAGCCAACATCAAACTAAATGGGGAGAAACTCAAAGTGATCCCACTGAACTCAGGAACAAGACACTCTCTCCATATCTATTCAATATAGTTCTTGAGTTCCTAGCTATAACAATAAGATAATAAAAGGAGATCAAGGTGATACAAATTGGAAAAGAAGAAGTCAAACTCTCACTATTTTCTGATGATATGATAGTTTATATAAGTAACCCAAAAAAATTCTTCCAAGAAACTTCTACAACTTATAAACACCTTCAGTAATGTAGCAGGATACAAGATTAACCCGAAAAAATCAGTAGCCCTCCCTTACACAGATGATAAATGGGCTGAGAAAGAAATCAAAGAAACATCACCCTTCACAATAACCATAAAATATCTCAGAATAACTCTCACCAAACAAGTGGAAGACCTGTTTGACAAGAACTTTAAATCTCTGAAGAAAGAAATTGAAGAAGATATCAGAAAATAGAAAGATCTCCCATGCTCTTGAGTAGGTAGAATTAACATAGTAAAAATGGCAATCTTACCAAAAGAAATATACAGATTCAATGCGATGCCCATCACAAATACCAGTAAAATTCTTCACAGACTTTGAAAAAACAATATTCCACTTCACATGGAAAAACAAAAAAGCCCAGATAGCTCAAACAATCCCGTACCATAAAGGAACTTCTGGAGGCATCACAGTCCCTGACTTCAAACTCTACTACAGAGCTATAGTACTGAAAACAGCCTGGTATTGGCATAAAAACAGAGAGGACGACCAATAGAATTGAATCAAAGACCCAGATATCAATCCACATACCTATGCATACCTGATTTTTTACAAAGAAGCAAAATAAAAAATATAAAATGGAAAAAAGAAAAGCATATTCAACAAATGGTGCTGGCATAACTGGATATCAACATGTAGAAAAATTAAAATAAATCCATATCTGTTGCCATGCACAAAACTCAAGTCCAAATGGATTAAAGCCGTCAACATAATGCCAATTACAATGACCCTCATAAAAGAGAAAGTAGGAAGTACACTTGAATGCATTGGCACAGGAGACCACTTCCAAAATATAACCTGAGTAGCACAGACACTGAGAGAACCAATTAATAAATGGTTCCTCCTGAAACTGAGAATCTTCTGTAAAGCAAAGGACATGGTCAACAAGAAAAAAATGGCAACTTACAGAATGGGAAAAGATGTTCATCAACCCCACATCAGACAGAGGTCTTACCTCCAAAATATACAAAGAACTCAAGAAATTGGACACCAAAAGATCACATAATTCAATAAAAAATGGAGTATAGACACAAACAGAGAACTCTCAACAGAGGAATCTAAAATGGCTGAAAGGCACTTAAGGAAATGTTCAACATCCTTAGTCATTAAAGAAATGCAAATCAAAACAACTCTGAGATTCCATCTTATACCTATAAGAAAGGCCAAGATCAAAAACACTGATTACATCTTATGCTTGGGAGAATGTAGGAAAAGGGAACACTTCTGCATTGCTGGTGGGAATGCAAACTGGTACAGCTGCTTTGGATTTCATTATGGTGATTTCTCAGTAATTAGGAAATAACCTACCTCAAGACACAGCAATACCATTTTGGGTTATATACCCAAAAGATGCTCGATTGTACCACAAGGACATGTGCTCAACTATGTTCATAGCAGCACTTTTGTCATAGCCAGAACCTGGGAACAATCTAAATACTCCTTGACTGAAGAATGGATAATGAAAATGTGGTACATTTACACAATGGAATACTACACAGCAGAAAAAAATAACGGCATCTTGAAATTTGCAGGCAAATGGATGGACCTAGAAAGCATCATATTGATTGAGGTAACCTAGACCCAGAAAGACAAATATCATATGTACTCACTCATAAGCGGCTTTTAGACACAAAGCAAAAACAAACAAACAAACCAAAACAAAACAAAAAGACTGCAGCCTACAATTCTCAATCCCAGAGAACCTGAACCTAGACAACAAATAACACCCCAAGAGAGACATACATGGATCTAATATACATGGGAAGTAGGAAAAGACAAGGTCTCCTGAGTAAATTAGGATCATGGGGATTATGGGAGAGGGTTGAAAGGGAGGGGAAAGGAGGGGAGCAGAGAAAAATACATAGCTCAATAAAAACAATAAAAAAGAGGTAGTGAGGAATATGCCTAAGCTATTGGCCAAGCAGTGCTGTAATTAATTTAGTTTCTGTGTGTTTATTTAGGTCTGGGCAGCCGGGAAATGAGCAAGCAGTCTCCTCCTACAATTTTCTGTGCCTTTGGCCTGGATTTCTTCTCTTTCCTTTATTCCTATCATCTTAGCTTTGGTGTTTTCATAGTGACCCAAATTTCCTGACTGTTTTATATATGGGATTTTTTTTTCATTTTAACTTTTCTTTTTGACCTAGGTGGCCATTTCTTCTATCTTGTGTTAATGCCTGAGATGCTCTGTTCCATCTCTTGTATTTTGCTGGTGAGGCTTGTCTCTGAGGTTCCTGCTTGAGTTCCTAAACTTTGATGTCCCTCAGCTTCAGTTTTCTTTATCGATTCTATTTTCACTTCCAGATCTTAAACTGTTTTATTCTTTTCCATCCACTGATTGTGTTTCATAAACGTTTAAGAAATGGATTCACCAATTTCCTTTTTAATAACCTTTATTGTATTCATAAAGGCTATGATAAGGTCCTTGTCCTATTTTTCAGCTATGTTGTGTTGCTCAGGGACTACTATGGTAGGGTTGCTGGGGTCTAAGGGGGATATATTCTCCTGGCGTTTTTACACTGGTGTCTAGATATCTGGGTTTGGGTTGTAATTCTAGGTGTGATGGCTGACCTTGTCTTTGTTGAGTGGGTATTTTCTTTCTTGCTTTCTGTTGCCCTGTCTAGCTCTTATGAAAACTTGGTGGCTATATGTTGTCTAGTAGTGAATGCTTCTAAGATCCTACTAGGTGTGACCACTGGGGATTCTGGGTAAAATATGTTTCTAGGTATTAAAAGTTCATGGTTAGGGGTGAGGAAGAGCTAATTGTGTGTGTGTGGGGGGGGGGAGCTGGAAAATCCACAGGAGGGTGGAAAGCAGGGTGTTTCACCAGAATCTACTGAGTTTCCTGGGAGTGGGGGCAGAGAGTGAGGAGAGACCACTGTAGCTAATCTGCTGCAGAGCTGGGGATGAGATTTGGGGATTGGATTTGGAAGAGAGAAGGGAGAGTGAAGATCTGAAGCTAGCCTACCTGCTTAGCTGGCTTGCGTCATTTATTTTGTGTGTGTGTGCGTTACATACTTGTGCACATACACATGTATGTGTGAAGGCATGTGCATCCATGGTGTAGGAGGAACACTTGTAGGATCCGTTCTTGCATCCTATCACGTGGATTCCAGGTACTGAGCTCACACTATCGTGCTTGGCAACAAGCCTTCTAGTCTGTTAGCCCATCCTGCTGGCTCAGGCTTCTAATTTTGATGAGTGCTGTGCTTTACTTCACAAAGCCACTTCTTGTCCCAAGGTTCTGATAACGTTGTTTATTCCCCAGATAAATGCCAATTCATAAACATGATGGCATAATTACATTGATGAACCTTCTTCCTTCTTTCTCTTCCTTTTCCCCTTCTTCTTCTTCCTCTCCCTCCTCCTCCTCCTCCTCCTCTTCTTTTTCCTCTTTTGTACTTACCCATCTCTGGCAAGCTCTGGCTCTTAGTTTTTCCTTAAAACTTTCAGCTGTGTTCATACAATGGACCAAGTGAAATCTTGGTGTCTGGCTTTGTATTTTCCCTCACTCAGTGAGAACTTAATACACCCCTGTGCATTTTCCCAGACCCAGTGAGGCTGTCTTGCAGCCTTGGTGCTGTATATACTTCATCGGTTCTATTTGCGTTCTATTTAGAGACAATGTCTTTACTGGACACTAACCATTTTGAAACCCAGTTCTTAAAAGGAAGATTAGTTTTTAAGAAGAACATTTTAGTAACCTATTCTTGTGAACTGATGGTCACTGGTCTTAGTAGTTACCCAGGTTGCCAGGGATGAGGTCATCCTAGTAGAGCAAACAATTCAAAGAGAAAGAATCTTGGCATGTTATCCCCTTTGGAAGTAGGAAACTAGTTCTGCATGAGGCTTGAAATGTCACACTTGTTATTTGCTGACTGGGAGGAAAATGCACTCTTGGATAAAGGGGCCTAAAGAAGCTGGGATGCAAGAAGGTACAGTGAGCTGGAAAGTAGGCTGGAGGCCGCCTAGTGTGTGGGGAAATGAGACGACTGCAGAGGAAAGAGGGATTCCTTTGTGCAGGGGAATGAAATGCTTCAAAGGTGACTGTGGCAATAGTTGCACATCTCTGTGAATCTATAAAAATCGATTGATTTTCATGCTCAATGGTGTCTTAAAATAACGTCAGTAGTAAAAACAGCAAAGGGGAAGGAGCTTATGAAAGAACATTGAGCATAAAGGGTAATGCGTGAGACATGCAGAGTGTGGCTTGCCACATAAACGTGGGAACCAGTGGGCAATGCATGAGACGTGCATTGCGGCTTCTCCAACAACTATCCTGTGCATTTTGGAATCTTATTTATTTTATGCAAATTCCATTCATATGTAGTTTCCCCCAGGATCATATCTAATGTGCATTTCTAGAAACTAGCAAGGAAAGTGTAGAACTTAAAATAATGATAGAAAACCAGTTAAAATAAAGTGAAGCATATGACTTACCTAGGGATAAATGTGACACGAGATGTCCAAAACCTATACACATATAATTATATATTATTCTAGAGAAATTAAAGGTGACATAACTAAATGGAAATATATACTCTGCTTATGAGTTGGAAGACTATATTAGCATATTAATTGTGTCCAAATCAATCCATGTATTTAACACAATCCCAATAGGCATACTCTAGAAATTGACAAGTCAATTTGGAAATCCATAAGGAAATGAAAAGGAAGTAGACTAGATAAAACACCTTGCAAAAGAACAAGGTTAGAGGGCTTATCCTAAATCATCTGCAGTCTTATTGTAAAACTATATTAATCAAGAAAATGTGTCATTGGTGTAATGATAGACATATTGATTAATGGAATCAAATAGCCTAGAAATTGACTCACACATATGTGGCAATTGATACTGTTTCTAAGTTCTAAAGGCAACATAGAAAAGAAAGAATAGTTCTTTAAAAAAAATGCTGCTAAAATGGCTAGATAGATAAAAGCTAAACATGAGACGGGTATATATGCACGCCTTGCACCATGAGTTACAATTAGATAAAAATGGACTATAGTCATAAATGTAAAACTCAAAACCCTAAGAATTATAGAATGAAAATAGAAAGTCGTTGTGATCATGGGTTAGAAATATAATATTTTAAGCAACATTAAAACCATAATATATGAAAGAACAAAGCTAATCCTCAATTTTCATAAAATGGTATTAAAAAAGAATAAAAATACATTGGAGACTAGAAGAAAATATTTGCAAATTGAAAGTTTGATAAAGACTTGTATCTAGAATATACAAAGAATATTTGGAGTTTACTACCATCACTGCGACTAGTTAACCTTTTGGAAATTAGGCCAACTATTTGAACAAAGTTTTCCCACAGAAGCCACAGGGATGGCAGGTGAGCATCTGGGGAGATGCCCAGGTTCGCCCGTCATCAGGGAAAGGCAAGCTTGAATTCCAGCGGCACATCTACATACATGTTAAAGCACCTGAACCGAAAACCTGCTGTGTCGATGGTTGGTTGGAATCTGGAGTGACTCAGCAGTTTCCAGTGGAAATGCAAGATGATACAACTGCTCTGGCAGAGTTGGCAATTTCTTCAAAAGTGAAATGTCTAATTACTGAATGTCCCCACTCTCTGTTCTTCATGGAATCAATCTACAGAGACTCACAGAGGCTCATACACAAGTCCCTGTCGGCTTTAATTGCCACAGCCTCAAACAAGAAACAGTCCAAATGCTCACGCACATGTGGCTGGCTAAAGAAACACTGGAATGTTGCTTGGCAAAAAAGAAAGGATGAATTCAGAACAACACAGTTGAAATTTTGAAGGTCCTCTATCGAAGGAAAGAAGATAGCAAAACAAAAGCAGTTCACACAGCGTGATTAACTACTGTAAATGCTGAAAACATGGGCATGATTTTATTTTGTGATGGGACCATAAGGATATATTTATGTCAAAACTTGACAAGACGTTCATTATTACATGTCATCAACAAATATGCTGTTTGAATGCATGTAGCTTGTTGTATGTCTGTCACACTTCAATGAAACCATCAAAATATCTCTACCGTGCATTTGAGAGGGCAGTCTCTGCATGTGGCTAGACCTCTAGATGAGTGGCTGGATTCCATGGTTTGCCCAGAAGTAGCCCATACCCAGCATTTGTAGCCTATATGATCTTCTGTATGTAGCACTGTAGTACCATGGCTTATTTCTCTTTTAGTCCATTCTATATGCGGTTAGTTTCTGAAGAAAAATAAAAAGATGGTCATAATCTATCAGCTTTTCATTTCTTACAGAATTAGATACAAATTTCTCTTATAGTCATTGAAAGGGAGCCAGGATTTGATGGCTTTCTGCTTTTCCCTGTTCAGTAGTCACAGGGACAGAGAGCACTGGTCCCAGAGGACATAAGGTTGATCCAAAGATTATTCTCAAACTTAAAACGAAATAGAACTTAACTTGCTTGGGTTTGGAATTCTATGGAGCCCCTGATTCCTTCTCTTCAAACCTTGTCTTTGGCAAGGGAAGGTCTGTCCTCAATATGGGCACCATCTAGTGAGCTGGGTGTCCGGGGGAGGGGGAGCATGATGGGGAAGAGATCTTGCTCTTTCTGTTTCTGGGGCTTTTGCACTTGAACACAGGACAGTTCTTTCCTGCCTGTCTCAGCTTGTAGACCTATGACCTCAGGGTCTATTTTCCTAGTTATATTAGCTTTGGCCTTGTACTGAGTTATGCCATTAAGTTCTCTGGTTCTCCAGCTTCCAGACATCCTCAGGCGACTTCTTAGACCCCCAAACCAACTCAATTACCCTAATAAATCCCTATTTCTGTCTTTCAGATGCTATTGAATGAGAACGGCCCACATAGGCTATGATATTTGAACACTTGGTCCCCAGTTGGCCGTGCTGTTTGGGGAGATTTAGAAGGTGACCTCACTGTAGAAAATATGTCACAGGAGGCAGGCTTTGAGATGAAAATCATTGGCCATTTACAGACGGATCTCTCTGCTTTGTACTTGCCATTCAAGATGAGAGTTCTCAGCTTCCTGTTCCCTCTGCCATGCTTACTGCTTGTTGCAAGCCTTCACTCTCCCATCGTAGACTTTTGTCCTGGAACAATAATTGAAATTAACTCTATCTTCTTTAAGTAGCCTTTGGTCATGGTGTTTATCACAGCAATAGAAAGGTAACTAATATAAATTCCTTCTAGTGAACTGCTTATTAAGACTATATATTTACTTGAGTGTATAGCTGCCCACTTAAATTTTATCCTAATCTTCTTTGTGGCCAGCTGTGGCCAGAAAAATCAATTATGACTAATGCAACATGAACAGTGATCTGTGTATTATCTATAGCCTAAATTCAAAGAACCTAATAAAACCTGCTGATAAGAGGGTTTTGCCTCCTGCTGGCTGGATTGTGAACATCCTGTCTCCTGAGGTTTTGTCTTGAAAGTTACTCATCCCATTTCAGAATTTAAAAGAGTTGAGTTACAGAAAGACAAACAGTGTTTATATGTTTTCCAATGTTTCTCCTGATTTCAAGTCTTTAGATTTGTGTGTTTGACTTGAGATACCTGTAGAAGCCAGGAAAGTAGAAAAGGACCGCTTAAGAGGGAAGAGGAGGGGAGCGTGAATGGGCAAAAGAGAATAATTGGGGATTTAATGGGGGTATAGGAGGTAAAGCAGAAAAGGGGTAGGAGAGATATAACTGAGACTAAGGATGTGTGAAGAAATCTACTCTTTTATAAGCATCTGTCTGTCTGCTTATCTATCTATCAATCATTGTCATCATCTATCAGTTTTAATTGGAGTTGTTACACAGGAAGATAATGTTCCTCCCAGAATCCATAGTTTAGCAAACAAAAAACCCAGTGTCAGATGAGTTGTTTGCAAGAAGTTCCCAGATATTCCCTAAAATAATACAGGCTATTGGCATTGCTCTTGAAAGATCCTATTGCTAAAGGCGCCATATACTTAGGCCACATGCCATGGAAAATCAAGTCAATGTTGATCAGAAACTTTCATAGACTAGAAAATGTTATGCAGGCTTCCAGGTCATAAAAGTCATTAAAAGTCTTATCTATTTGTGAACTGTGTGAGCTACAATAATGACTTGTATGACAAAGTATGCCTAAGGGTGATATAGTGGCACAGATATCATGGGGGTAACCAACCATTGTCTAATCAGATTTAAGATGGGCTCCACAGAAGGAAGCCCATTCCTGGTGTGGTTAATCTGTTGAGAATCATGACTTGGGAGCTCACATGCTTCAGGTAGATGAATCTACTGGTATTCTTTTCCTGAAGGAACAGAGTATCAAAGCACCTTCTATATTGTAATTTGTATTTCTATACCTGAAATACAGTTTTCAGCCCTCATCAAGGCTTTTGTTCTGACTTATAACTGGTCAAAGTACAGAGAGAAAGTGTCTATAGAATGCTCAACCTTAAATGAATGTCTGTATTACACTCCCTAACCCTAAGGCTCAAGGAACATCTTGGAAGAGGCTGTGGAAAGATTGTTAAGAGCCTAAGAATGGAGAAGTGTAGGTAGGTGTAGGTAGGTCCTAGCCATCAGACCCAAGTAACCACACAGAGGCTTATATTAATTACAAATACTTGGCCGATAGTTCAGGCTTACTACTAACTAGTGATTATAATTTAGATTAATCTATTTCTGTTAATCTATGTATTTCCATGTGGCTCATGGCTTTACCTGTCTTCCATCCCTGTCTTGCTCCCTCTATATCTTCTGGTAACTCCACAGACTCTGCCCTTCTTCCTCCCAGCATTCTCAATTTGACTGTCCTGCCTATACTTCTTGCCTGGCTACCGGCTAGCCAGTTCTTTATTGACCAATGAAAGTAATATATATTCACAGTGTTCAGAAGTATTATTCCACAGAGAGAAGAGTGTTACAAAATAGTGACCTTTTGGGCATGGCAGAATGGATTCACTCATAAACTCATAGTAGATGTGGTTGTGTCTACATTAGCTAATACAGTATCAGGTCAATCAATATTTCAGCATGGAAAGAGGAGCTGAGGAGCATTGACATTTGAAGGTTCCTGGGGGGCAGGTAGTCAGGTTTTTTCAAGGGTGTGGTCCCTGGTAGATTGTCCATGTTTCAGGGGATGACTCTTTACCTACACACAAATAAACTGCACTAGACACACTGTGTTATAGAAAGAAGAAAAGGACATGGGTTGCTAGGGAACGTGGGGAAGAGGGGTCAGAGATGATTGTAAAGGTAGTGAGGGGTGGACATGATCAAAAGACACTGTACACATGTATGAACAACTTAAAGAATAAATAAATGCATAAAAGGTTATATTGCACATGTGAATATATTTACATATGTATGCTACATGTAACAATAATAATTAAGAAAGATATGATGAATTTGGGAGGAGAGAGGAGTTAGGTGGGGAGGAGGAGGTGTGGGAGTAATGTGGATGTAGTGTTTCTATATGAAATTATGAAAAAAGAAACTTAAGAGGCCTCTGATGCTCTGGCATTATTATACCAGCTCTAGCTGAATTTTTTTTTTTGTGAGAAAGAAATGCAATTCTGTCTCATGCAGACCATCATGATTTCCAGTCCTTCTGTTATAACACAAGTACAAGCACAGTATAAGCAAGCAAAAATATACATACACACATGCACACGCAAACGCGCGTGCGCGCACACACACACACACTCATGCCTTCTCAGCCATTGAATGCACTAAATCATTCTAATTGGAACAGAAAACCTCTTTAGATGGGAATGTCTTAGATTAAAAATGTCAGCATTATTTCAACTTGTATATTTTTGTTTCTATAATCAACATTGTCTCTTAGCAACTGCAATGAAGCTTCCCATTAGCTAAATGTAGACTGACGAGCAGGGAGACCGAGATTACCTTGGCATAATTCAATCAGGCTTTCTGATGAGATCATAAATGGTACTAAGAATACTTAGCAGCAGTAAATTCTCAAGTGCCAGATAGAAGCCTGAAATTTGTACATGTTTCTGAGTTAAGTATACTTTTTAGATTGACTGTAAAAAGAGCACTTTGAGTCAGAGGCTAAACAGAAATAATGAATCAAACCAACAGCTCCACAGTTAATCCTTTACACCCGAGAACATGTCCCTAATTTACCCAGCATGGGATATTCTATGAGTTGTCATTGAATTTGCTGAACTTTGTGTACCAACCTCTGTGATCTCACAGTTAACAGGGCTGGTAGCTGAAGCGTTATCTTTGATTGCAGAGGAGTCCAAGAATGCGAGCCAAGGAAGGGTGTTGGGGACGGACGAGGACAGATGATCAGCGGAGAGAGGGGGAAGAGGAATGATCTAGAATATTAATGCCTCATTTATCAGACATTTATTAAATGCCTGCTATAGTTCAGGTATTATTCTAGGGGCTCAGGGTTCAGAGTCTAATGGTATTTAATTTCTGTCCTTAAAGTGTTTATGATCCTGAGCAGACAAATGAGTCAACTGTTATAAAACAAAATAAGACCTTTTTTTAATTAAAATTTTATTACTCTTTCCAAAGACAATGTTATGATATGTCTGTGAAAGTATGCCACAATCTGGGCACTGATGGCTTCAGGGGTAGGCAATAACTTTGGCCTGTAGAGTCTCTCCTGGTGCTGACTTGCTGAAGATAGGAAAGGGGGGTCATTCCCACCCCGTCTCCCCCGGATCATTGGTTTCTCTACTTGTAACCACAAGATTCCTAGTGCAGCCTGTGGATAAATGTCCTAAGATCTTAGCTATTTGACAGTTCAAACGAGATCCCCTCCTTCCCTTGTGGATGTGGCACTTGACACCTTACGGAAGCATGGGTTTATTGTGGTCCATGCTTCACAGGTTCAGTCCACGGAGGCAGCATCTGGTCACATTGCATCCGCAGTCAGCAAACAGGGCTGAACGCGGATGCATGCGCTCTCTCTTTTCTTCTACCCCGGTCCTTCAGATGGAGTTTCTCACATTAGGGTGGGTCTTCACACCCTAAGTGACCTAATCTGAACAATCCATCACTGACATGCTCCGCTCCGAGATTTGTTTCCTAGGCAACTCTAGATCCTGTCAAACTAGTTAGTACCATCACACACACACACACACACACACACACACACACACACACACACACAAAGAGAGAGAGAGAGACAGAGAGAGAGAGGAAAGGAGGGAGAAGAGAGAAAGTGATGCTTTATTTTGGGCTCATATGAAATCATATTTTAGGTCACGTATAAAGTCTGCCTTAACATTTACCTTTCTGTATCCTCATACACTCATCCCCACCTTCAAGTATGTTCAAGCATTTCTCAAGACAAAAACTGACTCCCTCAGGCAAGTGTCATTGAGGACATTTGGGGAAGAGAGAGGAAGTCTCGTAAGGAGGAAGCCATCTACTGGGAAGCCTTTTATTGTTACTTCCCCCACAGTCCCTGCATTCCCCCATTCTAGCGTTTCTGCAGATCTGCTTTATGGAAAGTAACTGTCTCTGCCCCAGCTCATCTAGACTTGCGTTTCTGCATCCAACACTCAGCTCATAGATCAGGATGTTTCATATGAGAGTCTGTCAGAGAAAACGGAAATCCCTAGGTTTAGGAGTCACTTATAAAAGTCACCCCCAAATAAAATGCAACTTCTCATAGAAACGACTTGTGTGTGTGTGTGTGTGTGTGTGTGTGTGTGTGTGTGTGTGTTGGGGGAGTATTGTCTTGGGCAAGGGTGAGCAAGGGCAGAGTGCCCAGGAATAGAAAGACACGTTCCAACTTGGGAGCTGACCTTTTGCAGGGCATAAATCAGGAAGTCTGTTTTCCCATGAAGTCTCCGCCTGGATATGTGTTTTTACTCTAAGTTATTTAGCCAGGAATATACATTTTTAGTCATATTTGACATCAGATGTAGGAGGGTGGGGCACCAAGAAGATATTATTGTGTGTGTTTAGCCTCTGGCTAGAATTTGTGTGAACAAATGGGTGGGTATTACTAACCTGCTGTTTGGGTTTCTCCTCCTGTGTCATTCTTCTCTTTCCAGAACTGAGAATTGGGAGGAAGTTCCTCACGGAGCATTGGGAATGCCAAATGACACAGGGTCTTAGTTTGGGAATTGAGACTCTGTTTTTAGAGTCAGAATTTCCTTTTTACTTGAAATGATGGATACTTTTACTTATGGATATTTTTCAAAGTCTGAAAGAAAAAGAGAGTATGTAAACGTGCATGTGTGTGTGTATGTGTGTGTGTGTGTTGGGGTGGTGTTGTCTTGGGCATCGAGCAGTGGTCTGCAGTTTGGTTTTCCTGGGACACATCATTCTTATTCTTTCTCATATCCGAAGACCGTTTGTCCTCTTTTTATTTTGTGTTGCCCGTGTTTTAAGGGTATATTTGTAATGCCTCCAATGCTAGCTGGCGGCTAGGCAGCATATAAATAACCTTTATTGTTATTATCATTAGATGTAGCATTCAGTCTGTTTCGACGTCATTAATAAACCATTCCAGCAATGTTGTTGCAATGTATAATATTAGCAAAAGGCTCCCTGGGGATGCATAGAAGAGGGTGTTTAATATTCTGCTTGTTTCTTAGTCCACCTCTTCATGGGCAGAGATGGGAGAGCTTGCTTGTTGTCAAGCTGGAAACACAATCGTGTCTATGGGATCACAAACTAAACTTGTGGTTGTAATTCATAGAACTGCCTTTGCTTTATCAGTTTTGCTAAATTAGGAAACCGTAAATTTGCTCTGTAATCTGCTCTTGATACTGTTTTTATTCCTTTTTAGATAACTTGCAATTGACTAAATATACAAAACAGTTCCCACGGTCCTATACAATAGAGGCAACTTCTCAGCAATGTGGCAAAAGCAGTTCAGCAAGAAGCAGTTTACAAGTTAAGTGAGTGGTCTACACAGATGCTCAGCTGAGAATCTAGCTTTTGAGACGAAACAAGCCAAACTTCATTTGGTTATTTTTTATCATAATATATCATGGATGTCTTAAGGAAATTTTAAACTATGGCTGCAGTAAGAGCTTAGAGCCAAGCCTAAACCATGGACATTCTCAGAAGGTTGGGGGCAATGTGTGGGAATGGATGAGCAACTGCGTGCTGCTGTGAGGTGTGGCCCTGATGATTTTCAGAGGAATATTTGAATCTCAAGGGTCTCCTTAGATTCGAAAACTAACCACCTGGGTCCTGGACACATTGTTGTTGAATGTTAGAATTTGTGGAGCTTAAATAATTTTATCTTCTTCAATACACTAATCAGTTATAACTATCATCTTCATACAGAAATCCTTTGAAGATTTGCTTAAGGAAGTTACGTGTTTGTTTCTTCTGTGCCACGAACTAGAAGTTTGGACAGAGCTTGGTAGCTTGGACAAGAACGTTTATTTGACTCAGAACTCTGTGCTTTAGTAGTTAGTGTTCATTGGGCTCAGATTGGAAGCTTTTCTGGTTATGATAGGGGTCTCTACAGTGTGTCTGAGATATGATGAGATTCTCACTGTGTCTGAGGTATGATGGCATTCACACTGTGTCTGAGGTATGATGGGCTTCACACTGTCTGTGGTATGATGGGGTTCATACTGTGTTTGTGGTATGATGGGGTTCATACTGTGTCTATGGTATGATGGGTTCACACTGTGTCTGTGGTGTGATGGGGTTCACACTGTCTGAGGTATAATGAGGTTCACACTGTGTCTGTGGTATGATGGGGTTCACACTGTGTCTGTGGTATGATGATGGGGTTCACACTGTGTCTCTGGTATGATGGGTTCACACTGTGTCTGAGGTATAATGAGGTTCACACTGTGTCTGTGGTATGATGAGTTCACACTGTGTCTGTGGTATGGTGGGTTCACACTGTGTCTGTGGTATGATGGGTTCACACTGTGTCTGTAGTATTATGATGTGGTTCACACTGTGTCTGTGGTATGATGGGTTCACACTGTGTCTGAGGTATAATGAGGTTCACACTGTGTTTGTGGTATGATGAGTTCACACTGTGCCTGTGGTATGGTGGGTTCACACTGTGTCTGTGGTATGATGGGTTCACACTGTGTCTGTGGTATGATGGGTTCACACTGTGTCTGTGGTATGATGGGTTCACACTGTGTTTGTGGTATGATGAGTTCACACTGTGCCTGTGGTATGGTGGGTTCACACTGTGTCTGTGGTATGATGGGTTCACACTGTGTCTGTGGTATGATGGGTTCACACTGTGTCTGTGGTATGATGGGTTCACACTGTGTCTGTGGTATAATGAGTTCACACTGTGCCTGTGGTATGGTGAGTTCACACTGTGTCTGTGGTATGATGGGTTCACACTGTGTCTGTGGTATGATGGGTTCACACTGTGTCTGTGGTATGATGGGTTCACACTGTGTGTGTGGTATGGTGGGTTCACACTGTGTCTGTGGTATAATGAGTTCACACTGTGTCTGTGGTGTGATAGGATTCACACTGTGTCTGTGGTATGGTGGGTTCACACTGTGTCTGAGGTATGATAGGATTCACACTGTGTCTGTGGTATGGTGGGTTCACACTGTGTCTGTGGTATTATGATGGGTTCACACTGTGTCTGTGGTATGGTGGGTTCACACTGTGTCTGTGGTATGGTGGGTTCACACTGTGTCTGTGGTATGATGGGTTCACACTGTGTCTGTGGTATGATGGGTTCACATTGTGTCTGTGGTATGATGGGTTCACACTGTGTCTGTGGTATGGTGGGTTCACACTGTGTCTGTGGTATGATAGGATTCACACTGTGTCTGTGGTATGGTGGGTTCACACTGTGTCTGTGGTATGATGATGGGTTCACACTGTGTCTGTGGTATGGTGGGTTCACACTGTGTCTGTGGTATGATAGGATTCACACTGTGTCTGTGGTATGGTGGGTTCACACTGTGTCTGTGGTATTATGATGGGTTCACACTGTGTCTGTGGTATGGTGGGTTCACACTGTGTCTGTGGTATGATAGGATTCACACTGTATCTGTGGTATGATGGGTTCACACTGTGTCTGTGGTATGATGATGGGGTTCACACTGTGTCTGTGGTATGATGGGTTCACACTGTGTCTGAAGTATAATGAGGTTCACACTGTGTCTGTGGTATGATAGGATTCACACTGTATCTGTGGTAACATGGTATTCACACTGTGTCTGTAGTATGATAGGATTCACACTGTATCTGTGGTAACATGGTATTCACACTGTGTCTGTGGTATGATGGAGTTTATACTGTGTCTGAAGTATGATGGATTTCACACTGTGTCTGAGGTATTCACAGCATACAGAGGGGAATCCCACATCAGACTTGAGCTTTCCAAGGTTCTGGAATGGCTTGGGAATCGTGGGAGATGGACTAAATGCACTTTGCATGTGGAGATGGGCTTGAGCCTTTTGGATCCAGGGATAGAATATCCTTAAGTCATTTGGATATGGAATGTTCCCAAAATTCTCATGTGCCAAAGGCTTGGTTGGCAGTCTATGGAGTTACTGGGAGACAGGCTCTCGGTGGGTCTTTCTGGACGTTGATTACAAGGGGAAGCTCAGGGGAGAAAAGTTAGGTTCCTAGACATGCTCTTGAAGATGATACTACAACCATGACCCTTTCTCTTTTGTTTCGCTTCTTGGCTACCCTAGAGTTTGTAATGCTTTCCTCTGAGATGCAGCTCTACCCCAGTGTGCTGTCTTGTCACAGGCTTAAAGCAGGGGTTAGGTAAGCAGAGACCGAAACCTCTGTAGCCATAAGTAATCAATCAAAAAACAGACAAACAAAAAACCAATCCTTTTTCTGTAGTGATATTTCATTTTATTGTAATCAGTAAAACTTATCTGAAGATCAGAGAGTAAAGCAGTCACACTGATAAACCATACAGATCAGGCAGTGGTGACCACACCTTTAATCCCAACAGTCACACTAGTTTGCCATAGAAACCATGTGGTAGTGTTATACACCTTTAATCCCAACCCTAGAGAAGAATATAAGATGAGAGGAGACAGCTCTCAGACACAGTCTCATCCTGGAGGCAGAATCGCCATTTCGGACTGAGGTAGAGGTAAGAGCCAGTGGCTGGCTGTTTTGCTTTTCTGACTTTCAGGTTGAACCAATTTCTGTCCCTGGGTTTTTATTATTCGTGCAAGTTAATTTATCTAGGTACCATGTCACAGCAATGGAAAATAGACCAACAGACCTGGGCTCAGTCATATGGTGGCGCAAAATTCTAAGGACACTCACAGAGAAAGGATAAGCCCATTGCTCAAGTGACTATAAAATTTCTGCTTGGTAGAATTTGTTAATGTCCCATTGACTCAGTGAAACCAAAACAGCTGTATGAGGTCAGAATTAGAAAGAGGCACTTGAAGTTCTATGATGGGGCATCCAGGGCAAGGAACAGGGAGAGATTTGAGATAGTTTCCAATCTATTATGACCACAGAGGTGTCTTTGCATAGCTAGAAGAAGGTGCTGACATAGTTTATCGATAGTTGTAGCAATCTTTGGGAAATCACATCTTCTGTCTCGAAAAGCACCATGGTATTCCATCCGCCATGCCTTGGCTCTTCCATCATGGACTGTAATGCAGGAAGCTCAGTTAAAGGCTTTCTTACATTTTAAGTTTCCTGGGTTGTGGTGTTTTATCACAGCAGTAGAAATTAACACAGTCAAAAGCACAGGAGACAGCTCCCTAGAGTCAGATACTGGATGGCTCTTGACATGACAGGCATACTGGTTACGCTGGTGGCTCGACATGGTCACACTGGTTACGCTGGACGGCTCTCGACATGGTCACACTGGTTACACTGGATGGCTCTCGACATGGCAGGCACACTGGTTACACTGGATGGCTCTCGACATGGCAGGCACACTGGTTACACTGGATGGTTCTCGACATGGCAGGTGAACTGGTTACACTGGATGGCTCTCCAATGGCGGGTGAACTGGTTACCCTGGATGGTTCTCGACATGGCAGGTGAACTGGTTACACTGGATGGCTCTCGACATGGTCACACTGGTTACACTGGATGGCTCTCGACATGGCAGGTGAACTGGTTACACTGGATGGCTCTCGACATGGCAGGTGAACTGGTTACACTGGATGGCTCTCGACATGGCAGGTGAACTGGTTACACTGGATGGCTCTCCAATGGCGGGTGAACTGGTTACACTGGATGGCTCTCGACATGGCAGGTGAACTGGTTACACTGGATGGCTCTCCA